>NC_139952.1:40599843-40642343 GCF_963454915.1 Gymnoscopelus microlampas
GACTAGTCAGTCAGTCACCTACAGACAGGTATCAATCGGATTGATTGATTTGTTTGGCTTAAATTAAAAGTATCTGGTGTTGTTTATAGATTTGCAAGATCGTAAGACTTAAAAGTACAACATTATTTGAGCTAAAACGGGTTACATTACACGGGGTTATCGTTCACACCAAGCCGAACCAAGCCGAACTAAGGACCAGGAGAGGGGACCCGGAGATGTCCAATGAATCTCCCCAGAACAGCACCGACGACACGGACAGAACCACCCCGGAGAAGGAGCCGATACAGACGGCGATGTCCGCTAGCGGTGTCTCCGCCTCCGGAGGAGGAGGTCCATCCACGCCGCGACGGAACCACCACCCGTCCGAGTCGGAGCAACAGGCGGGGATGCAGGCGGGGTTCGCCCGGCTGTGCAGCCGCGACGCCGCGGAGAGAGGAGAGGCTCTGGAGGTGCTGAGTCAAGCCGTGCTGGCCTGCCTGGACCTGGACCGGCCCGGTTCGGGTTCGTCCCTGGACCAGCACACACTCCTGCGGCTGCTGCGGCTGTCCCGGTCCTGTCCTCTGGAGAACGTCCGCCTCAGAGCCACAGAGCTGCTGCACAGCGCACAGGTAAACACTATGAAAGCATCCCACCATGATGGAGAAACACCGGTCAAATATTACAATACAATATTTGGAAAACGGTGTTGAGTATTGATTTAAAGCAGTGGTTGGTTTTCAACCTTTTTCGCGTCAAGGACCCCCAAATTGACACATATTAGCCCACGGACCCCCATTTGAAAAGATATGCCAGGGACTCAACCATTTTAATTTCTTGGGGGTCCCAATCTACACTGTATCATCATCATTAGTGTTCATTTAACGGGTCCATTTGGTTCCATTTGTGTGTACACTCAGTTACATACACTTAAGGGTCAATTTGGTTTAACTATTCATTTGGCTGGGGACCCCCTCCCTGAAACCCCCTCAAGGACCACTGGTTGAGAACCACTGATTTAAAGTATACATGATTAGAACATGATTGAACAATTAAGGTTTAATATTTCTTTAATTGCTTCAAATTGCTACAAAACCTGCATCATTTTGGGGCATAAATAAGAAATTTGAAGGATAAAATTAAGTCTGATAATGATGTACCGTGTATGTTCACATCATGGATTTATATTACATAACATCTTTTTTCAAATATTTGATTTTATATTTAACATTTTGGACAAAATATCTCATTTTACATGGAGGTCCCCACTCTTAAGTTAACCCCTGTCAACATAGGCTATATAAAACATCCACCAAGATGGAAAGAGAAACTATACATGTTGAGACATGTGCCTGGGCAATGAAGGGATTCGGAGGAAATGTGACACATTTAATATGGTAAATACGAGTTTTAGTTTTTTTTGGGAGATGTGCACATCCATGATCTCCCAAATACATTTCTGGTGGAAATGCATTCATCAGCTTGATTGATTTACTGTATTTGATAGATTAAAATACAATGCACCTGTAATCTAGCCTACCTATAATCTAGTGATATATTAGGTACTATCTATACATTATGCATAGCATATGACTTATATCTCCACTGCTCTTTGCTCTTGAGCTCGATCAGGTCTTTATTCATTCTTTATCGGGACAGAATGAGATCATCAGAGGAATGACGTCCTGGTACTTGACATTTCACCTCCCCAAAAAAGAAACATGATTAATTTGCAAGTGACTAAAGGCCCACACAGCTGCTGCGTGCGGGGTGCGTGCGGTGCGTGTGTGATTAATTAATTTCTTATCGTATTGCTGGGTAATTTCATCAGACAGTGAAGCAGAGAGAGGAAGGGGGGGGGGTAGGAGGAGGTGATGCAAGACCGTGTAGAGATGTGCACAAACAAGCAGCCAGCAGGCCCCGCCCCCCCGTGGTGGCCCCGCCCCCCGCGCGGTCCCCTGCTGAAAAACACGCCGAGTCTAAGGTTGCCATGTCTGCTTATTATAAGCGACGTTTGGCTTGTTTTTCCTGTAAAGTTGCTTGAAAATATTGGTTGTTGCAGCAGGTTGCGTTTTATTTGGGCTTGTTTTCAAAGTGTAGTTTATTTGGGCTTTCTAATGACATGGACCCCCTAATAATTTTGTTAAAAAGGTTGAAGTACTATATAATCTGATAGTAATCATTGCTACAGAGAGTTTGTTCGGTCACAGGGTGAGGGGTCTCTCCAGCTCTTTAGTAAACAGAATATAGTACATTTTCAGGTAGGTGACAACATTTATGCCAATCAGGAGAGAGCACTGAAAATGTATTTTCTGTTTATTAAAGAGCTGGAGAGACATGGGAGACTCCTTTTACTGAACAAACACTCTATAGCAATAAGTACTATCAGAATTTAGAGCTATTTAACACTTATGTTAACCAAAGAAAATCACTTACCCTACCTTTTCATATGTATTTGGATATATTTTGTGCCAGGGATGCCCATACAAGATTCATGTATTTAAAATGTTTTAAAAACATACAACATTTCCCCTGTTTTTCCCCACCCAAGATTCTTTTGAAAATAGCCGATCTACAAGCTCACAACGCGCCGCGATGCAACACGTTGTGAGCTTGCAGATCGGCTATTTTCAAATTTCCGCTGTATATAGGTTTAAAGGGCTCGTGTAGCCGGTAACAGGATGGGTGGGCATCAAGGAAAGAGTGGGCACCTCGGTCTCGGTGTTAAATTGACTATTTTTTCAAAAATGTTAAATTAAATATTTGGAGAATGTTTTAATGTAAAGTATACATGATTACAACATGCTTAAACATTCGCCAATTAAGGTCTAATACTTCTACAATTGCTACAAATTGCTACAAAACCTGTATAAAATTAAGTCTGATAATGATGTATTGATGTATAATGATGATTCAAATATATATATTTTTTTACATTTTGGACAAAATAGCCAATTTTGGGCAAAACTTAGTGTATATATCGCTCTATCTATCTATCTATCTATCTATCTATCTATCTATAAGCCTCTATATATTTTTTAAAGTGAACATTTGTAACTCAAATCTTTTCTTCTGGGGGTCCCTGGAACAAAATAGTTTGAGATGGGGTTCCGCGGCCAAATACATATCATTTTGGGGGTCCTTGACATGAAAAAGTTTGAGAACCACTTGCTCTATTCAATTCAATGTTTTTATAGACCTGGTTGCTCGTTTCTCTCGCAAAACCAAACCTGGCAACAGTGACACCGGGCGGACACACCCCCGTCCCGTTTCAATAGCCACTGACTGCTGCCTGTAGAAAACAAAGGTGGCTGACAGTGGCTGTTGGTGTTGCTTTGCTTATTATGCTGCCTTCTGGCGTGGATTTGTCCTCCTCACTCAACATCAACAACAAGGGGGATTTGTTTTTAAAGACATTTCTCGCCGATCTGCTAAACATGACGGTGAGTGTTGTGCCTGGTTTGTTGTGTAGAGTTAAGTTAGTTAGTAGTGGATTGATTGCCTGTGAAGTTATGAAACAGGGCTCTCCAGTTACAAACAGTTGCTGCACTGTAACTCTGTTAAGTAGGTTACTGTAAGTAGGTCCAGTCCAGTTATAGGAGGGGGTGCAGCTGTCCTGTCCAGTGTCCACACACTTCTTCTTTGTGAGTTGCCCAAAATGACTTTCTCTGCTGTAATAATAATAGCCTGGAAGGAAACTTTTATTCACTGAAAAAAAGTCACTAAATCCTTTTGGAAGTGGAATGGAAATAATCGTGGAAACATAAACAGCATCTATAGAATCTTTTTTTATTTAGTGTATTGTCGCCTTTTTTCTTTTTTGCTTTCTCTTCTGCACTGTAACTGTATCTGTTTTTTTCTTTTACTTATATTGTTTTATACATCCTAATGTCATTGTATAATTGTGTTTCCTTTGCTTGAAAGTCTTAGTAAAGCACACTGAATTGCCCTGTTGTTGAAATGTGCTATACAAATAAAACTGCCGTGCCTTCTGTTAAGAACTGTGATTGACAGAACATTCCACACTTGAGACTAAGAGAGACTTTGTTCTTTGTTCTTTACTTTCCTATGTTTTTAATCTTGTTTGTTCTCCATGTTGTTGTTGTTGTTGTTCAGGAGCGAGGAGTTGAGGTTCCCCGTGCTCTGGCCTCGGGTCCAAGTGCCTTCATTCCTGCTAAAGAGGTAAAGTTCTCATACTCCTATCTCAGGATACAAGAAGAGTGACTGGGCTCCTTGATCTAAAATTGGCTATTTTGTCCAAAATGTTAAAATATGACAAATGGTCTGAAGTAATGTAAAGTATACATGATTGGCACATGCATGCTACATCATTATCAAACCTAAATGTATCCTTCAACTTGTTGTTTATGCCGAAAATGATTGGATAAACAGGTTTTGTAGCAATTTGTTGCAATTGTAGAGAAATGTTAGGCCTTAATTGGTGATGTTCAAGCATGTTCACAATCACGTCATGTATACTTTACATTACTGAACCCATTCAGACTGCGCTATGAGCTTGTAGATTTGCTATTTTTGAAAAATCATGAAAATCTTTGAATATATATTTTTTAAAGCGAACATTTGTAACTCAAATCTTTGCTTCTGGGGGTCCCTGTAACTAAATATTTTGAGATGGGGTTCCTTGGCCAAATACATATAATGTTGGGGGTCCTTGACATGAAAAAGTTTGAGAACCACTGATATTATAGCAACATAACGTGATTCAGAAAAACTGTTTAGATTTAGAAGACATTTTGTAGAATCGGCCTCAGGTCTTAACTCTTTTTAAAAAAAATGTATTTGACCCAAAGACCAAGGAGGGTTTTTCGAAGATCTAGACTCCCATCCACTTCCTTGTTAACTTAAAACTTAAACATTCTGTATCTCGGCTCCTGAATGCTTTTTTTTTTCAATGAAAAATCTCGGGCAGTGGGCAAACGCGGCCAGCAATAATTCAGGTAGTGAATGAGTTAATGGGTCAAGACCATTTTCCAAATATTCAATCTTTTCACATAAATAGACAATTTTACATCGAAGTGCCACTGCCCACTCACAGGCTGTTATGAAAAGTCCCAACTGTGAAAATGGATGAGAGTTTTTCAAATGGTAACACTTCTCATTGCATCACTTTTAATGGGAAAGCTCAGATGAAGTGAAACTGAAGTGACTCATCCAATTGAAAAAGGCTTGTAGTTACCCTGTAAAGTGCCCCGTCCTATCTCTCCTAATATTGATTTTTCGGTATCAGAATACTGGATTCCTTTGCACTGTCTTGTCTTGTTTATCAGTGTAACTGATCATGGATTAAATATAATAGATACTGGTCTTTGAGGGTTACTCACCAAAACCTGTTTAGTATATATGGTTTATGGAGAGAATGCCTATTTCAGCCTTTTGCTAATTTAGATAAAATGTCATTTAGACAGATGCCAGGTTAAATGGTTGACCTGACATCCTATAGTGTGTATAGTTTCAATGTATAAATTGTTTATTTTTTGATATTATAATGTTTGGACTAGATTACTGAGGCACTCCACTGTCTCTATGCATTTGATGTATTACCGTGTGCTTACCTTGCTTACTGTAAGTAGCTCTGGATTAAGAGTGTCTGCTGTAGCCTAATAGCCTCTATAAAACAGAATTTAATTCATGCATGTTGTACTTATTCACAAGCAGAATTTATGAAGCAGGCCATACAAATCTAAACTGAACTTAAATAGATGTTTTGAATTTATGAAGGATGAACATAAACAGTGACGTGACTGAAAATGAGCTGTGAAAAACAGCATCACATAAAAGTAGGTCTGTTATGTTACAGTGTGTTTAACAACATACAGTAGCCTGAACCCTGAACTCACCAGACGGGGACTTTTACTGTCTAGTTACACTGTAGTAGGAGCTCTGGTGGCAAAGTGCAACCAAATTACATCAGATCCTGTTTATTTGGAAATATCACACCTCTACCACTCACCAGCGTCACTTTAGTTTCTACATAAGCAAATTTTCCCTAATGTTAGAATAAAAAAAAAATGGCCGATCTACAAGCTCACAACGAGTCCCATCGTGACTCATTATGAGTTTATAGATCTACTACTTTTGCTATATTCAGACATTTCTGAATTTCACCTACAATAAGTCATTTAAAGTAATTTCAATACTATTAGATTCAAGTACACAAATAGAGTTTCTAACTTTGATGCTTTGTATGGCCCTGTTAATGTGAACCTTTCAGCAATATTTGTAATAGATGCATCATTATCAGTCCTCATGAGGGGATTATTAAGGCTAGGCTATTTTAAATCTTATTTGCAGAATACATTATTTATAGAGACGACAGGGTGAAAGTGGTTAGTGAACAAATACAACAAGCAAAACAAGTATGTTTGTTTTGTTGATGAAATGCTGAGCATTTGAAATATTCAGAAGTTGCTTGTAATATGAGTCATATTTGCCAATAACCGTTGCAAAACAAACAAAGTGAAGGGCAGTATATGACCAGAAGTATTTCAATTGCATATAAAGTTGCAGAGCAAGCATGCTAGATATGAAAATAACATGTTTTGGGTGTTTTTTAGTGAGTGTTTTTGGTGACATATTTACTTCCCCTTCCAGAGTGTAAGCTTCCCTGAGAGATTTGATTCTATTTTTGGTCAGAGGCGATCGTTTCGTTGGAAAAGAAAGAGAAAATAAGGCCCAGTGTGAGTTAGGTCAGAATTCCCATTTTTAAAGAGGTGTTTTATGTACCCTTTATCATTGAGAATCAGAAGGGGAAGAACATTGGTGAAACATGAAGGTCTTTTTTGACAGATAACTGGCTCATACCTCTAGGAAACAAAGCATAATGGATACATAACATTAGCCTCACCTCATTGTCTCAAAGTGTGTGTGTTGATCAAAGCGCAGCCGTGGAAACATGTCTTTCTTGTTCCAAACTGCATCCTCTGCTCACAGTAGAGAAGGACTGCTTACTATCCGTTGTTTTCTTAGTGATTGTTCTATCGATTACTTTTATGATTAATCAACAAGCATGTTTTTTTTAAAAGATATCGTTGCTATCAGGAAGAAAACTCTTATCTCCATATTCTAACCTTTTTGTGTTTTTTGTAAATTAACGCCCTACTTACAGCGTCACACAAAAGCATCAAAAGTAGCAGATCTACAAGCTCGAAACGCGTCTGCTACTTTAGCTATTTTTTAATTTGAACCCTGTTTTGGACATGTGAGGTTTCCACCGACAGACGATATTTTACATCAAGAAATGGACACAAAAATATTCTTATTGATTTTCTATTATCAACAAAATCGATCAGTCTAATTAACCACTTAAGCCCTGTTTTCTACTTAGCAGTACAGCGGCGTCATGCAAAAATAGCTAATCTGCAAGCTCACAACACGTCGCATTGCAATTTTGGAAAATCTTTGGAAAACAACTCAATTTCATTCACCACCGCCCCCCCAAATTGATTATTTCATGAATGTATATTTTTTTATATACATGAAAACTAAGAGGATTGGAGGTTAAAAGCCAGCTTTATAAAGGTGACTTCTCAGAAGGGATTTAAAATGGGGCACAGACTCAGCAAGCCTTAATGTAGCTGGGCTGTAGCCAGCTAGCTGGCATCGAGTCAGTCCATGTGTGCCACCTAATATGCCCGTGCCAACTGTTTTAATTAAAAATGACTGGCAGGGTGTTACAGAAGGGGAAAGTGTAAGTGAATTTCGATGAATGTGTTCACCCCGCTGACGTTGGCAGTCAGCAGTGTGTGTCCGGGCGGCTTATAGCTGCCACCAGGGCCGTGTTAATGTCAAAATGCGCACTAGGCAACGGACAGTTTTCGGGCCCCCCCCCCCAGCGCACATGCACGCGCGCGCGCGCGCGAAATTTTGAGGTTATTTCGCGGATTGTGGCCGTTTTTGGGCGTTTCTTTGTTACTTTATTTCGGTTTTAGGGTTAGGGTTAGGGTTAGGGTTAGGTTAGGCTTATGTTATTTAATAAAAAAAAAAAAAAAAAAAAACTTTTTAATTTAAAAAAAACATTTTTTTGGGGGCATTTTTCGGCCCCCCCCCCCCGACAAGACATAGGCATGTGCCTACATTGCCTGTGCATAAACACGGCCCTGGCTGCCACTGAAACTTTGCCAGCGATTATGCGAGTGTGCAGTTCTTTAATGACTTTGTCAGGAGCTTCGACGGCGTAGTCGTTTTGTAGTTTTTATAATGCATGTGCGTGGATTAAAGTCCTCAGTCTCATTTGGATTCCATAGCAGTCAGCGTTGTCTTCTGTGAAAGAATGTTGCGCACCGAAAATAGCAGATCTACAAGCCCCACAACACGTCGCGCTGCGACGTGTTGTGAGCTTGTAGATCGGCTATCTTCGGTTATTAGTTATTTTCAGATTTTAAAGAGTTTTTGAAGAGGTCAAACACAATCCGCGAAATAACCGCAAAACTTTATTTCGGTTTTAGGGTTAGGGTTAGGGTTAGGGTTAGGTTAGGCTTATGTTATTTAATAAAAAAAAAAAAAAAAAAAAACTTTTTAATTAAAAAAAAAAGTTAGTGTTAATAATAACCCCTAGTTATTTTCAGATTTTAAAGAGTTTTTGAAGAGGTCAAACAAGCAATAGAATACATGTTTAGAAGCATATTCCATAAACATGAATCCTCTCAGAAATGTGACTGGTGGCGTGTTCCGTAACTGAGGTTATTTTGGCTGTTGTGTTGACGTAAAGAGGTGCTCCACTCCTCCATAAACCGGCTCGGCGGTTGTTTACGAGAGCGCTGACAGCGCCACTCGCCTGTCACTTGCATTATCGAAAGACACGACTCCAAAGATCAGCTGTCAAACCTGATAAGACTGTGAAAGCATTTGCTGTGTGTCTCTCTGGGTCATATAACATTCTTATTTCTTTTCAAAATCTTTTTTATTAGATTTTTAGAAAAATCCCCAGGCGGAGTCGGGTATGTTTTTTTTCGGACAGAGGTGATAGAACATTCATAGTGAAAAAAACTAAACAAATAAAAACAATAATGAATAAAAGCAGAACAAAGACATGGTGAGTATGAATTGAGAAACTTTATAGGTTACAACAACTGCAATTTAGCTTTTTTGAAGTTACGATGTATTATGTTAGAAAGTGTGTTAAAAACATCTCTCTAGAACAGTTGCAACACAGGGCACACCTGGGTCATAAGTTCATAACATTCTTAACCACATGAACCCTAGCATCCCTGTTCTAGGCATGTCATAATATAGGCGAACATTCTGCAAAAGTGAAGATTCAGCTGTTTTTGTTAATGTGCACTATAACTGCATATGGTGCACATTTAAATCCTGCTGTGTTAACTTCCCAGACTCTGCGAGTCTGTGAATGTAGAATTAACCCAAATGGACCCTTTATCATTTTGGGCCCATTTCTATTACTCCCAGAGTTAAGTTTACTTGAGCTGTGAGCTCATGACAGCGGCTTGCAAGGCTATGTGATTCTTGAGTCCACTCAGATTGACTATTTCAAAATCACTTTCAATGCCATTTTTCCCCAAACGTTTTTGATTGAATGCTTTATTAACAGTTTGCAAAAAGTACAGAAGCACGGTTACACAATAATTCTAAAAGGATAACACAAAAAGCCCTAAGGGCTTGTTTCCATTGTGGTCCTATGTGTTCAATTCATCAAGACGTATAAAGACATACAATACTATACTATAAGAAATCATCAATACTAGGAGCAGTAAAAGTATATTTACCGAAAAACAGTGGGTGTGTAATTTCTTTTGGAAAGCTAGAAGACTTTTCCAGTCCAGTTGCAAATTGCGGACGGCAGGTGCTCTTTTTAAGGCGGTTTTGAAGGAGGGTAGTTAATCGCACCTTTTGATGGCTGGTGGTGGTAGGGCATTCCACATTTTGGTGGCATAATAGTAGAAAGAATTCATCCCCATGTTTGTTCCGAATCGGGGAGGAACAAGATCAGTGGAGCTCCCTCTGGTGTTGTGCCCGTGGGCGTTTAAGTAAGTTTGTTATCCAAAATAATGACCTCATCCTTGCTTATGACTACATTGTTACTGACATACTGTCTAATCGTGAACTCTCGTAACTTACTAAGGTTGGTGTTTGACCTTAAAATGACAAATTGTTATCTGAAAGCCAAAGACAATTATTGCTGAGCTCTGTGCCAAGGACGCTTTCTTTCAACCTGAAACTTGTCCCTGTCTGAACTGAAGCCAGGAGAGCTGAGTCTTCTGAGGACAAGAACAAGACATTTATGCTTTATTCAGATAGGTCAGACTCAGTCTAGAAAGACAGAAAACCCAACAGCAGAGAGAGGCGAGATATGAGGGAGTCAAATTCAAACGTGGGTGCTTGCACTCACAAGAAAACATGGTTACACGGCTGAGCCACCCCAAATAATTCTTAATTTGTCTAAACTGTCAAAGCAAACGTACAGAATGTTTAGAGACAATTTCAGTCCCCTCTGGCTCAGGTACATGATTGTATACATTTTTTAGGGAGGGTACCTTATTATAAAGTCATCAGTGTCATCTGCCAGTGTTCAATGAATTTACCTCTCCTCGGACAGACCAACGTTTGCGTTTCGACCTAACAGGTCTTCCTCAGCGTTATTGTGTGCTGGCTGTTTACTCAGTTTCATGATATTGTTGAGCCGTAGCACCTAAGATTTTGTGTGAGTGATGCGGGTGTTCTGCTTTGCAGTGCTTTCTCTCAACTTCAATTAATAAAAGATGACTTTGCATGTGTAGATCCTGAAGGAGGGTCCTGACCAGGGAGTCCTGATGGAAGCCTTCCTGTCATTGGGCCGTCTGGACCACATCACCATGGTGATGGCGCTGCACCCGGCCTATCTCAGCTGCTTCCTGTCTACCCAGCATGCCTTGCTGGAGATGGACGGCCCACTGCCCCGTCACTGGAGACACTACATTGTTGTCATGGTGAGGGAAAAAAAAAAAAACTTGTTTTCTGTTTCACCCCTTTTTCTCCCCAATTTAGTCGTTATGCCAATTAATTCCTCCCCACACTTATTTCTGTGTTGTCACTGCTGTTGTATTCTACTGACTCACCTGTCAGTGAGGAGCCCCCACCGGGAGGATGTAGAGCCTTCGTTCTACTCCTCCTGCCCAACACTCCCTGCTGACAGGTGCCGCCCCCCCCCTCCCCAGCCCATAGGAATACTTGCAGTGACTATTATCACCCTCCCCCGAACACGGGCCAATTGTGTTCGTATATCCGTGCATCCGACAAAGCCGGATGCACCACGGTGGATTCGAACCCACAACCTCCACGGTGGTGGGCAGGCACTTTACCACTGCACCACCGAGTACCGAAAAACGTTTTAATACCACGAGCTCTGAGCCGTCTGGTGCGTTATTCTAAACTCATAATAAAACCGCATAAAAAAGTGTAATGAACCGTAAACAACAATTAACACAGAAAATGTAAGCTAAATTAGAAAACATCAATAAACAAAGACAGTAGATAAAAACATGGGGCATGGGTGCGATGAAAAGCAGTCTAAATTCGTTCAAAGGCTAGGGAGAAGAGGTGAGTTTTTAGTCTAGATTTCAAAGTGTCAAGGACGGGGGGCAGATCTGACTGGAAGTGGAAAGGCTGTTCCATAGTTTTGAACCAGCCACACAGGGAAGGCTCGGTCACACTTTAGTTTGAGGCGGGTTCGTGGGACCTTGAGAAGCATCTGAGTGGAGGATCTCGGTGGCCTGGGGTTATCGCGGGGGGAGATTAGACCAGAGATATATGTTGACGCAAGACCATTAAGTGCTTTAAAAACAAATAAAAGAATCTTAAAGTCAGCGCGGAATCTGACTGGAAGCCAGTGGAGGGAGGCCAACCTCTGGGAACTATTATTGATAGACTTCCATGATACTCCATTTCTGTAAATAAATTGTTGTTGCACTGGAGGGAACAGAGTCGTCGCCACTGTCTCTCTCCATCTCCCTGGAGGTGGATTTTCTTCTCAGAGGGTAATTGTGAAAGGGAAAGAACTATCCAAACAGTGCAAAATGCTAAGCTGTTTATAAATGTCTCCCCTGCTGTCTGAATAATAACAGGGTGTACAAATGAAGCACAGTTCTTGTCATGATTGCAGTATACAGCGAAATCATCCCAATGTGATGCATATTGTTTTCTCATCAGTCTCATGCTGCCATATTATTACCTTGATTAGTATTCACTGATGTATTCCTGAGTGCCCTTTATCCAGGTAATGCAGCTGAAGACCATGACCTACATTAATGGCCATCATACCATGTGTTTGCAGCTGCTGTTGCATATTTGGCCTTTAGGAAGGCCAAATATGCAATAATGAGCTTGTGTGAGCTCTTGACTTATAAATAAGAATGATGATATCCATCCATAGCGGGCGTGATTAAAAAGCTCATAGCGCGGCACCAAGTGCAGCGCTCGTGAACATTTGTGTTTTAAAGCAAATGTTTGTAACTCCGATCTGTGCTTCTGGGGGTCCCTGGAACAACATATTTTGAGATGGGGGTCCATGGCCAAATACGTATCATTTTGGGGGTCCTTGACATGGAAAAGCTGGAGTACCACTGATCTAGCAACATACTGTTAGGATTTGGAAAGCATTTTTAGATACGTATGTGGTGAAGGCTGGTCATACGTTATTTTAATGACGTCATATGCACTAATGTGTGCACGCACGTGTACGGCACGCGCAAGATCACGAATGCGCTCTGACCAGGCCATTTTGTGTGTGTGTGTGTGTGCACGTGCGTGTGTGTGTGTGTGTCAGCGCGATGCTGATTAGGCTATGGCCTCTGAAACACATTTGATGTTTCATGCGTGTTGGTCACAGAAGGTGGTGATACGCCGGCGTAGCGGCGCGCAGCAGACCACTACTACACCAGTGGAGCTGTGTGTGTGCACAGTGCTTGGAACAAGGCCAGGCGAGTAGAGAATGCAAATGGCCTTGGCCTACTGCCGTTTTGGGTATGTTGCTATTACTAATGCCAGAAGGTTGCCCAAGGTAAACAGGGACCTTCATCTGACACTCGGCATAGAAACAATGACCCACATACTGTACACATAGGCCTCAGTATATCTTCGCTGTCGGGGGAGAAACGTCTTATCTCCACATCCTAGCTTTTTGTGTTTGTTTGTACATTAATGCCCTACTTGAACATACTACAGCGTCACACAAAAGCATCAAACATAGCAGATCCACAAGCTCGAAACGTGGTGCTAAGCGACGCGTTTTGAGCTTGTAGATCTGCTGCTGAATTTGAATCCTGTAAAGTAACGGTTTTTGGACATATGATGTTTCCACCCGACAGACGATATAATATACACTTTGTTCAAGTGAACACGGGTCAATAGTTAACAAAGGGGTGGAGTAAGGCCTGGAATAGGTTTTTAAAAGCAGTAAAGGAAGTGGTAAGCTATTCCAGTTTGCTGCAAATTGGGAGGGAACTTAACTTCTGACTTCAAGAATCAAGTGAATAAAGTTTATTTGTCACTACTGGGTACAGGTTAAAGTATTGAAATGCAAGTGTGGTAAGGTCCACACATACTGAGCAGCAACAATAAATATAAACATATAATAAAGATAACGATAATAAAGATAAAGTCCCCTGAGGAATTTCTATAGCAGCAATAGGTGTGGGAGTACCTTAGTGTGGATTCACAGTGTTTCCTCTAGGATGAAGTTGTAGCGGTGTTGGTGAACAGCCACGTGCACGTGCAAAAAAAATAAACAAAAATTGGTGCTCAAAATGTATTTTTTAAATTATTATTTATAAAATAATATGTTACAAATATTAAGACATAAGATGGAACCATCTTCCATTGTAAAAAAGGGAACACAAATAATTTACAGAAAAATTAAACTGTGGTGCTCAAATTTAAGCTGTGGTGGTGCACTACGGTTAAATGCGTCTAGGGGAAACATTGATTCATATAACGTGCAATAAGGCGTAACCATGTATGTATACAGATTGATTTGTATTGCATATCGTCGCTCTCTGGTGGAAACCTCATGTGTCCAGCAACGATTTATATACATTGTATAATCATTTTCACAATGAAAAGTATTATTGTGAAAAATGCAATTGCCAAATTTGCCATTTCAGTTACTAATATCCACTACATTTCAACAAACCTGGCATCCCCACTTCAGTGAATGTCTGTTCACGAGAGACGTTTCCAACTCAGAACCACGTAGTTCAGGGAAACAAATTTGAGTTTTGTCAAGTAGGACATTTCTGTCCTACTTGACACGTTGTTTATATTGGACTGGAGGGGGTTTCACCATAGCATGCCGTGGTAAAGTTCAACTTGTTTGAACTCTGGGCGTATGGCACTGAGCTCTGTGTCCGTGCCAAGCCACATCGGGGCTCTTCTGCTGCGCAGCACTTGGCACCAGCTGTACTGATTGCCCTGCCGTGTGTCAAACTGCCTAACCCATCAATTGGTGCTGCCGATAGTCGTTAACGTTACTTTCCTACAAACTGTAAAGCTTGCACAAAAATTCTGCAAGAATAGGTGAAGCGTATTGGTCAGTGCCGAGGAAACTGTTTGAGATGTCACCTTGACTGGAGGCGTCTCTATCTGAGGCGTTCTCTCATGACTAAATCATAGAAAAAAAACGTTTTTTCTTTTGTTTCTAGCCACAGCATTATTGTGTCAATTTTCCACTGACTCAAGCGTTTGTCTATTTACTAAACATCGCACGCTCCTCATTCTGCGATTACGCTACAGTTAACGACCAGAATGTAAAGAAAAATAGGGTTCTTCTGACTAATAAAGTGCAGTCGGAAACTGAGTGCAAACCTTGTGAACGCAGGCCTGGAAACGTGATGGAATTGGGACCTTATTCAAATACTTTGAGAGATGTTATGGAAAAATATGGAGAAGGGGCCTTATTCAACCTTATTCAAATACTCTGAGAAATGTTATGGAAACACAAGTGTTTACTGTCAAGCTGCAGCTGCTGGTACAGTAGGTGTAATTATCTGACGAGGGAAATATCTGAACTGTGTAACAATTACAGAATACAGAAGTCTCAGTTATAGCCTGACCCATACCAGATCCGATGCAAAGACTATGATGGCAAATATTTATAAAAATTGAATAAGCTAAATTTGTCGGTAACCATTTAAAACCGGGGAAGCATCTGTGCCATTTTTAAATTTTAGCATTGGCTATTCAAAAATAGCAGATATACATTACAAGCTCACAGCGAATCACTTCAAGCCGCGCAAGATCTTGAAAGTGGGTTAACAAACAAATACAATGATAAGGCATGGGATGGCAGCTAACTTATCCTGTTGTTTATTTATATTTCCATTGCTCAACCATCAACGCTGCTTTTAAAAAAACATGTCCTAGACATTACCTGAGCCTCCTCTTCACTTCAGAATAGGCATTCATGTAATTGAAAATATGTATATAAACACTTCTGGGAATAAACTGATGGAATTAAATGTATTGATACAGTGTACTGTATGTATCATATCGTCTCTGTCAGGTGGAAACCTTGTATGTCCAAAACGGTTACTTTTCAGGATTCAAAATGAGCAAACGTTGCAGATCTACAAGCTCAAAACGTGTCGCTTCGAGCTTGTGGATCTGCTGCGTTTGATGCTTTTGTGTGACGCTGTAATGTGATCAAGTAAGGCGTTAATTTACTGGGGGAAAAAACACTAAGTTAGAATATGGAGATAGGAGGATTCTGCCTGACAGCGACGATGATGTATTACTGATGGACCACAATAGAAAGAAGCCCCCTTCGGGGTTCGGGGACCCCCAGGGGTCCTTGAGGGAGTTCCAGGGGGTCCCCAGCTAAATGATGGATAGTTAGGAACCATATATTCCCTTATGGGTCTGTAACTCTGAGAGTGTACAAATGGAATAATTTGTACACTCTCTGAGTTAAATTAACATTGATTTTACAATATAAATTGGGGTTCCAGAGATAGAAATGTTGTTAAATGGGGTTCCGTAGCCTAATGCGTGTCAAACTGGGGGTCCTTGAAATTGAAAATCGCTGAAATCGTTGAGATTCGCTGCTTATAGAGCCGTAAAAATCTTCTCTTATGGGGGTCCCTGGCATATCTTTTCAAATGGGCGTCCGCGGGCTACTAGGTGTCAAATTTGGGGGTCCTTGACATGAAACAGGGTTGAAAACCACTGGTTTATGATGACATAGCGTGGTAGTAGCGCTTGCTAAGCTAACGATGTGCTGGCTCCTCCCTCTCCGCAGGCGGCAGCGCGCCACCAGTGCTCCTACCTCATCCAGCAGCACAGCGCCAGCTTCTTGGAGGCGGGCGGCGACGAGGGCTGGCTGAGGAGCCTGGAACACGTGCCCGCCAAGCTGAGCAGCCTGCACACCCTCAACAAGCTGCTGGCGCACAGGCCCTGGCTCATCACACAGGAGCACATCCAGGTCACACCCACACCCTCACACACACTGGCACACGACCACACACACACAAACACACACGCTCACACACACTGGCACACGACCACACACACACACACACACACACACACACACACACACACACACACACACACACACTCACACACACTGGCACACGACCACACACACACGCACACGCTCACACACACACACACACACACACACACACACACCCTCACACACACTGGCACACGACCACACACACACTAGGCCTGTCACAATTATTATCGCCTAATGGCAATTATTTGAGATAATCGCATTTCGTTTTTTCATGATCCTTTCCGTGTTGAAAAATGTTCATACATTTTTCAAATATAGTGGAAATAGCAGATCTTCAAGCTCACGATGTGTCACGATGCGAGCTTGTAGATCTGATTTTTTCCACTGTTCATGTTTTTTTTTTAAAGTATAAAGTTATTAAATGAAGCCTAGAAGCCAATCAGAAATGTCATTTTTATTCATAATGTTCAACGACAGAAACACAATTAAATCGTTAATCGTATTAATCATGAAATAAAATGTTATAACCGTGACAGCCCAACACACTGTCTGGCACACGCACACACATTTTTAGGACCGGTATTACATTTAAAAAAAAGAAATGCAACATCTCAGTAAAATATAGGTGATGTCTGTGTGAGTTGTTTTATAGTGGGGGGAAAAATACATAAATATTTTCAATTGTCTAACAACAAAACAACTTCTTGAACCATAAAACAGCACGCACACACGCACGCACTCTGTAATTCTTGCAATCTGCATCTCTTCTCTCTGTACACATGATAATGATGTAAACTGATTTGAGGTTTAGGCATATGCTTTATATACGTTACATAAAGGGATGCGAATGGAATCTTTTGTTTAAAGTGCTTACTTTTCAATACGTTTTCGAGCTGGACAAGAATGTAAGCTATTATCTTTTGTTCACAGTTTTAACTTTTAAATGGAAGCTGATGACACCTGTTTTCTATGCATTTGGACGGGCACTAATGTTGAGTTATCCTAGTAATCACCGTCTATCAGCATGTAGACTTTACACCCTCTCTCTCCCCCCCCCCCCCCCCCCCTTAACCCTGCAGGAGTTGGTATGTCCCGGGGCGGAGTCTCGCTGGTCATTGGCCGAGCTGATCCACGCGGTGATCCTGATGGCGCACACCCACTCGCTGTCCTCCTTCGTGTGGGGGTGTGGCCTGAACCCGGAGCCGGACCACGTGGGAGGCCACGCCTTCCACCCTCCCTCGCCCAACCACGTGCCCCGCAGCCCTCACAGCCCCGCCCACGAGGACGGCAGACAAGAGGTGGGCTTGGCGTTGGGGTTAATCAGGGTCCTTCAAGGGCGGATACAAAAATATACATGCTTCCATTCGTTTTCAATGGAAGCCAGCGACATTAAAGGAGTAGTTCACCCAAAAAAATACTTATTTTCTATCAATTACACACCCCATGAAGCCTTGAATTCATGGATTTTTTTCGGGGGTTTTGTCGCATTCCTAAGCCAATGATTTAATTACCGGCGGAAAGATGGTAATGTATCCGATAGGAGACACAAAGTAAACTCTTTTGAGTCTCCTACCGGAAATGCACCCGGTCATCAAATTTGGTTGGGGAGGAGGTGGCTTAAATGGATAAAACACTTGCATTGTTTGATTGAAAGAAACCGCTTTTTCCAACTCCATCTCTCTCTCTCTCTCTCTCTCCCTCTTTCTCTCCATCCCCCCCCGCCCTCCCCCAGCTGGTGGACGGAGGTATGGAGGTAGAGGTGCTGATGAAGAGGATGGTGGAGCTGCAGCAACAAGAGGAGGAATGCACACAGGAAGAGATGCTCACTCGCTTTGAGAGGGAGAGGAGTGAGAGCATACCTACAGGTGTGTGTGTGCGTCAGTATGCATGTCCGTGTGTGTGTGTGTGTGTGTGTGTATTAGTGTTACTATGTATTTGAGAACCAAATGTCCCCACGTATAGTAGAATTTGAGCAAGAGACATTGTGAGGACACGGTAGGCAATTCCAGGCACATGGAATAACCTACTGCTTCGTAAAAATGAATCATTTTAGTCCTCTAGTTGTTTTTGGGGTATTATATTGTACTCTGCATTTATCTCAGCCTAACTATTAGTAGCAGTTGCTCCTGCGCCTCCTGAGCGCCCCTGAGTGAGTGATGATTTAAAGTTAATGTAACATTAAGGATTTTTTTGGGGCACGGTGGCGCAGTCGGTAGCGCTGTCGCCTCACAGCTAGAAGGTCCCCCCCCCCTCTGTCGGGTGATAAGAAGGCTTGTTTGCTCTCATGCATTGAAGGAGGCATGAGCTCGGCTCTGGGCTCTCGCTAGGCTGGCAGAGGGAGTGTAGCGCCAAGGATTACTTAGACAATTGGCACTGGGTGAAAAAGATGGGGTTGGAAAATCGTGGGATAAAAATGTAGAAGAAAAAAAACATCGAGAAATGTAGTGTGTGTGTGTGTGTGTGTGTAGATATAGATAGATAATTGATATCTATCAATTATCTAATCTTTCCATTTGTTGATTACTCTAATTCACGTTGTTTATGTATACAGTACCTTATCATAACGTTCTGTGTGTGTTGTGTGTGTGTGTGTGTGTGTGTAGCGGTTGTGCGCGGAGCGCCGCCTGATCTCGTGTTACGTCTGGTGGAGAATCCAGAGTTCAGCTACGAGGACTTTGCACCCAGAGGAGAGCAGGCCCCTCCCACCATGAGAGCCCAGGTAATGCATCACTGGGCGTATACCATTGTGTATATACACGGTATATAGCATGTTAATTTATTCATCTTTCAAATAAAACGCTAAATGTGTAAGACACTATAATGTTAATGATTTAAAGTAGATCTGGGGAGACAGATTTAAATTTATTTGGCTGTTCAAAAATAGCAGATATACAAGCTCATAGCACGGCACCGAGTGCCGCGCTATGAGCTTGTAGATCTTGTAAACAAACATTTGTGACTCAAATCTTTGCTTCCCTGGAACAACTTTTTTTTAGATGGAGGGTCTGCGGCCGAATACATACCATTTTTGGGGTCCTTGACATGAAAAAGTTTGAGAACCACTGATATTATAGCAACAAAAAAAAACTGATAGGATTTAGAAGACATTTGTAGAATCCCCAGAAGCAAAGATTTTAGTTAAACAAATTTTAACAAATATATATACATTTCATGTCAAGGACCCCTAAAATGATATGTATTCGGCCGCGGACCCCCATCTAAAAAAAAGTTTGTTTTAATGTACAAATGTTCGTTTAAAAAATATATATTCGAAGATTTGCACAATTTTTCACGACTTTTCTAAAATAGCAGATCTACAAGCTCATAGCGCAGATAGATCTGCTATTTTTTAAAGTAGATATGGGCAGAATGGAGGATACAAAAATGGTAATTCATGTTATTCTGATTCTGTGTGTGTGTGTGTGTAGGACTACTCCTGGGAGGACCATGGTTACTCTCTGGTGAACAGGCTCCTCCCAGATATGGGCCAGCTGCTAGATGAGAAGTTCCAGGTACGTTTTTAACCTTTAAACCCTGAGTCTCCTGAGCCTGGTCTCTCGTCACCTTTCACTTACTAGCAGTAACAGCCATTAGCCGAACCGCTGACACAGATCTAATATAGGACACATGCCTAATCTAATCGTCTGACTCAGCGATAAACAGCGGCCGCTGGCCGAGATCGAGATTGCCGCCGGGGGTTCGTTAAGTGGGAGTTGGAGCGATGCCGATGCAGTGATGAAACTGCCCCTGAAAGATGTTATCCGGAACCTATTTTAATGCATACAATTTTATTTTAGCCAATCTGTATGGTAGAGTGTGTTACACCATTAAGACCTGAAGTCGATTCTACTAATGTCTTCTAAATCACAGTTTTCTGAAAAATGTATGTTTCTATATCAGTGGTTCTCAAACTTTTTCATGTCAAGGACCCTCAAAATGATATGTATTTGACCGCCGACCCCCATCTCAAAGTATGTTGTTCCAGGGACCCCCAGATGCAAAGATTTGAGTTAAAAATGTTCGCTTTAAAATAATATATATTCAAAGATTTGCACACATTTTCACGATAAAAAAAAAAATAGCAGATCTACAAGCTCGAGTGCCGCGCTATGAGCTTGTATATCTGCTATTTTTAAATAGCCAAAGTGTAAAATAATGCTTTTTAGCTCAAATCAAAAAGTGACACAGATGCACCAAAGTGTAAAATAATGCTTTTTAGCTCAAATCAAAAAGTGACACAGATGCATTCCAGGTCTTAATGGGTTAATATAATAGGCTCTGTGGATAGCTCTAGTCCTGGGTTTCTAAGATGGCAAACTTGTTTTCCGTTTTTCGTTTCAGTTTCCCATAGCTTTCTTTGATTGGCCCTGGCTGGTCTGGTCTTCTATACCGGAGACCTGGGTTGAAATCCCGGGTAGGACGTTAAACTTACGGATTATTGTTGATGATGAGGCTGAATCTTCTCTCTCTCTGTCCCTCTCTATGTCTCTCTCTCTGTCTCTCTCTCTGTCTTTCTCTCTGTCTCTCTCTATGTCTCTCTCTCTCTCTAGATTGCCATTAACATGACGTACCACAGGATGGCCATGCATGAAGGGGTGGACACCCACACTCTGAGGAAAGCTCTGTGGAACTACATCCACTGTCTCTACGGTATCCGGTTAGTGGCCTTTATATACATCTACATCTAACAGTCAATACCTCGACAGCACTGACTTAATTACGCCTGTAGCCCACTTTTTGGCACAGGCCACGAACAGATGCCCTCCAGGCTTTGCGAGGAATACCTTGACAGTTAGTGATGGATTAATCATTTCTCCCGTACGTCCGAGTGAATTCCTGATTGGAGAATACCAATATAACCCCCAGACGGAATATTCACTGTATCTTAACCACATGTTTCCCTATGCTGGGGAGAACAATGGCCGAAAATTTAGTGAAGAGATTTGGTGTAGAGGGGGAAAAAAGGAGTGGACCTAGTATAGAGCCCTGGGGGACCCCGGACAATGAAGTTATAGTGTTATAGAAGTTGCCTATCATTCCATTCCTACTAGAAAGAAATCCCATGTTGTGACTGTGTAGTTTTTTATAGAGTCCCTGTAACTGTTTTGTGTGTGTGTGGGGGTGTGTGTCGGGGGGGATTGTACATTGGACCACAGTCTGGAAGAGGCATTCCTTTTACCAAGGTGCTAAAGTACCAGCGCCTTGAGGATGCTATTATACAGCTTGGTTACAAATGTGTTCATATTTGGAAGCCTCTGTAATGTCCATAAATTAGTTGTGAGAGGCCTGCAGATTGCAGGAATGCCCAAGCCAAGAGCTATAAGGCATTGGCTAAACTCTGTTCAGTGTCTGTGATAATTGGCAGTCGCCACATATGGAGGAGACGATGCTTCCTGTATCCGTGATCTGTATCCTGAAACACTTGTTGTTGAGTTTCCTCAAGTTTGTGCATCTACTATCGTTTGTGTTCAAGAATGTCTTGTTAAATGTGAACGCAAATAAAGATGTTAAATGTGTGTGTGTGTGTGTGTGTGTGCGCAGCTACGACGATTATGACTATGGAGAGGTCAACGTGCTGCTGGAGCGCTCTCTGAAGGTCTTTGTCAAAACCGTGGCCTGTCACCCTGAGCAGACGACCGCACGCGTCTACCACAGCTTCTGGAGGCACTTCAGACATTCAGAGAAGGTACGGACTCCCACAGGAAGGCATTTAATTCTTCATGTCTTGTTTTGTTTTTTTGCGCTAAAAATCATGAATGGCGGTGAAGTGACGTGTGGTGATCAGACTCTTGACGTTTGTGGCGAGGTAGTGCATAATGTTAAACTGCAGAGTCTAAACACAAATAGTGGAAATTAAAGTGGGTCAAAAAAGAACAAAGTTAAGACCAGTGGCTGCCCAACTAAGATCTCGCCTCCCCTAAAAAACCCAAATAACCCGAAAAGGTGTCATTGCGTGCTTAATGTCCTCAAAGTCACGCATCCAACAAGCTGTTCCAGAGCTGTTCCAGAGATAATGGCCAAAACATCTTGAAAACGGCCACTTTTGCCGATTTTCGATTGAGTTGAGATTTATTTTTTGGGAGTAATAGAGGGGGCGCCTGCCCTAAATGTAAATCCTGGGGACGCCACTGGTTAAGACAAAACAAGTAAATGAATAAAACTAAATACAATACAATGCAGCACAATAATAAAATACAAATTTGTAAAAGGGCAAGTCGAACCAAACAATCGTTGATAAAAGCCATGCTAAAAAGGTCCATCAGGTTCTCCATCACGTTCTCCCGACAGGCCATTCCTCAGACTTCCCCTGTGGGGTCTTAGACCCTTGGAGCAAATTCCCAGTGTACCTGAAGGATCTAGTGGTTATCTGCCTTAAAACCATGTCGGATATAATCGGGAGTGAGACCATTAAGTGATTTGTTGACCAACATACAAAACATCTTAAAATCTATTTTCTAAAGCCAACCACGTAGCCAGTTTTAAAATGGATATAAATAATGTGCTTTCCTTCTGGTCCTGGTCAACACGCGGCCGGCTGAATTTGTACAAGTTGTAGTTGATTTATGGATTTTCTCAGTTGACCAGAAAGGGAGAGTATTCACTATGCTATGCACTGTCTAGTTGCATTGACCTGAAAGAGAAACGGATGCACTCTGGCAATACGTTTTAAGTGGTTTGGTCTGTATTCTGAGTGTCAGTGACTTCAGTTTTAGAGGTCAATTTCTCGCTCTGTGCCTCTGCGGCTCCTTAACTTCTGTTTTGTGCTGGTTCAGATGAAAGAAAACTCTCAGCCATCCGAGCATTAATGTCTGAAATACACTTTTATGGAGGGCAATCAATAGGGCTTGTGTCATCAGGACACAGCGATATAGACTTGAGTGTTGTCGGGGCGGCGAAAACTGTGAAAATTGATCTCATGTCTCCTGATGATGCTGTCATGGGAGACCCACTCTCAACACTTTAATCCTACCATTGAATGTCACCCGACCCTGGCTCGGCTCCACCATCCTGACTTTGTTGTTGTGTCCTCTTTATCTCCACAGATCCACGCCAACATCATAGTCCTGGAAGCCAGACTGCAGGCTGCCCTCCTCTACACGCTGAGAGCCATCACACATTACATGAGATGACACACACACACACACACACACACACACACACACACACACACACACACACACACACACACACACACGTATATTTAAATGCTGTTCCTGAGCCAGCTGTTTTGCACCAGTGCGTAAGGCATGACACTACATAAATACACGCACACACATGCACACACACATACGCACACACACGGTACATACGCACACTATAGTGAATGTTTCTGTTCTGAATGTCCTAAAATGTCAAAGGATAATCAATGTTGTATATGTGTGATTTTTATTTTTTATTTTATTTGGGTTGGGAGGGGTATTTAAAAAAAGATAGATAGAAAGAAAGAGAAAAGCCAACCCCCTTCTCGTTACTGTTTTGCACTGAACATAGTCAAAGTTTAAGACCTCCTCCTCCTCTCCCCCATTTCCTCTGGCTCCACTCGAGCTTCAGGGTGTTTAAAAAAAACGGCCACAAACGCAGGGAGATGCATATCGGGGGGGGGGGGGGGGGGCACCAGGCCAGGTACTGTATGGAGGTGGATGGAGTTTGGCCTGGCACAGAGGACGTCATTTCAGAAAGAAAAAAAAACAAGCAAGCACTTTTTTTTGAAGTAATTTCAAAAATAGCGGAAAATAGCCGATCTACGAGCTCACAACACGTCGCATCGCGACGCGCTGTGAGCTTGTAGATCGGCTATTTTCGCTATTTTTGGGGGGAATTAAAAGAGAAAAATGAGAACGTTTGTAAATGTTCACCTATGATGACATACCCATAGCCTGGAATCCAGACTGATACGTTCCGCTCAGATGGCGTTTTTAAATTTTGACTTAATGCTTCTCAGTCTGGGAAGTGTCCTCGGACGAAAGGGGCGGGGTCTCGGGACACCCAGGCGCCGAGGATTCTGATTGGTCTGTGGGCGGGGGCGGGACCAGAACCTTCCATTGTAATGGTCTGTTGGCGGGGCGGATACGATCAGATCCTTCCAATGTTAAATTCGAGCCACTTCCATTCTTAACCTAGATTCGTTGAGAACTATCCAATCAGCCATGACGTGCCAACGTAACGGGTGACGTTGAGAAACGAGCGGCCAGACTGACAAAGCGAAGTGAAAAAAATTAATAAGTCTGCTTAACGGAGCGAGATCAGTCTGGATTCCAGGCTAAACTTGACCATAGACAACTAGTTTGAAAGACGGTGTTTAATGAATGTATGGTTCCAGACAGGAAAACACGAGTTCTATATAATGTTTGTGTGTTACATATCACCATGGGGATTGAGATGTAGTAAAAAAAATCTGTATCTGCAAAAAAAACATGTCAGAGGTGGAGAAAATATCTTCTCTGTCGGGTGGAAACCTCATATGTCCAAAACTGTTTATTTTCAGGATTCAAAAATATCAGGACTAGCAGATCGACGAGGCGCGTCTCGAGCTTGTGGATCTGCTACTTTTGCTGTAGTATGATCAAGTAGGGCGTTAATTTACAAAAAAAAACACAAGTATGGAGATAAGAGGTTCCTGCCCGATAGCAACGATATTACAAGTGAATTTGACCTACATATCGAATATTAACCCATTTAGACCTGAGGCGATTCTTCTTTTTTTTTTTCAAAATCGAAAAAAAATCTAAAACATTTTTTCCCCCGAGATTTTTCAAAAATAGCAGATCTACAAGCTCATAGCGCGGCACTCGGTGCCGCGCTATGAGCTTGTATATCTGCTATTTTTGAATAGCCAAAGAAGTCTAAAGTGACACAAATGCGTTCCAGGTCTAAGGAGAGGTGGCAATTGCCCAAATGAAGCCCCTGGCCTAGCATTACGTTGCTGTCGTCGGGCAGAAACCTCTTATCTCCATATTCTAACTTTTTGTGTTTTTTCGTAAATGAACGCCCTACTTGGATCATACTGAGCTTGTAGATCTGCTACTTTTGGATATGAATCCTGGAAAAGTATAACCGTTTTGGACATGTAAGGTTTCTACCCGACAGAGACGATTATTACCTGTGTTGTTCATCCTCAAACAGTTTTTCCTCTCAGTATTTTGTTGTTGTCGTTGTTGTTGTCCTGGTTGAATTGGACTCTTGATCGTATCATTTCTGTTCACAATGCCTGGCGTTGGCCTCCATGTTTCTCTTTATCTGTAGCAGAAGCTGAAACTCATCGCAGACTCCTGAGCTGAGATGAGGAAAAAACTGGTATTTTTGTATGCAATAAAAAAAAAACTATTTTGTTATCAAAAATCAAGACAGCATTTCATGTGTTTGTTTGAAACTGTTTCTTTTGTTTATTTTTTATTGTCTTAACCCTGTTGCACTGCATTATGTTATTGTCACAGATTAGGTGTCTTGAGTGGCGAGATTTGTTTCCATTGATATTCAGTAGATGACATGGCATGTAGCCATACATGTGCCCCTGCATTTTGATCCAATGGAATGCTCCTTGAAGAACAATACTTACATTTTATATTTCCATTTCAAATGGCTCTAAAAATATCTCCGGCTCAAAAATATTGGAGTTGCATGAGAGAGATAGTAGAGAGAGGTACTCTCAGTTATGGGGGTCAGTGGCCTAAAGCAGGGGTTCTCAAACTTTTTCATGTCAAGGAATCAAGGATATATATGTTTTCATCGCGGACCCCCCCCCCCCCCCCCGCCCCGCCCCGCCATCTGAAAATGATTTATGTCAGGGAATCCCAGAAGAAGATTTGCGTAAAAAAAGCAAAGATTATTCAATCTTCCAAACATTTTTGAAATTTTTCAAAATTAGATATACAAGCTTGCAGCATGACACAAAGTGATACGCTGTGAGCTTGTAGGGTTAGATCTACTATCTTTGAATAGCCGTATTAATGGATAAAGTGGTTAAAAATTATTGATGATACTGCTTTTGCTGGGGACCCCCGAGAACCACTGGCCTAAAGCATATTAACACTGTCTGGGGAGCCTTGAAATTTAAAGGTTTGAGAATCAGTGACATAGTGTCCACCAGATGGAGACAGAGACCGACTCATTGGCATTAGACGAGGCCCACAACAACACAACGGCAGGGAAATGCTCTCTGTTCTTCTCACTGAACACGCATTGACTTATTATGGTGGTATTCTTGTCTCGAATATTCAATGAGCATTCTGTGATACATTTAGGGTTAGAAAAATGAATTAATACGCATAAGTAGGTGTTTATTTTATTGTATTTATCTATTTACACAAGTGACTGAAGACATAGGACCTACATTATATGGGTGTGTGTTATACACAACTGTGTCGCAGATATCGCACCATTTCATTTGATAACACCTTTCTGTGGCTTTCACACGCTTTTGTGCACTTTATTCACTCACCAAGGTCTCTCTTTCTTTTGCAGCTATTCGTTAATCCCGTGGGTGGAGAGAGCAGTGGTGGAAAAAGTACTCAATTTCTCTACTCAAGTAAAAGTACCAATACTGCAATATAAAAATACTCTGTTACAAGTAAAAGTCTAGAATTCAAAATTGACTTGAGTAAAAGTACAAAAGTATTGGCATCAAAATGTACTTAAAGTACCAAAAGTAAAAGAACTAAATATTTGAAAATAGCAGATATACAAGGTTGTAGATCTGCTATTTTCAAATAGCCTAGGTATAAAATAGGTCTAAAGTGGTTAATGTGTGTTTCATTATATCATAAAAGTCTGAAAAGTAACTAGTAACTAAAGTTTTCAAGTAAATGTAGTGGAGTAAAAGTACAATATTTGCCTCTGAGATGTAGTGGAGTAGAAGTATAAAGTATTGGAAATTGGAAATACTCAAGTAAAGTACAAATACCTCAAAATTGTACTTAAGTACAGTACTTAAGTAAATGTACTTAGTTACTTTACACCACTGCCCGTGGGTGGAGAGGTGTTATAATACCAGGGCAGGAAATACACCAGCCTTGATGTTGCAGCACTTTGTCTGTTTATACCGGCAAATAAACAGTTCAAATAGTTTCACTATGAATAATAGGCCTGCTATACTTTTAATGGTGATGAACGTCAATTATGTAGGCCCTACAGTGTACTCACTTCCAGTCACACAGTAAAGTGTAGGTGTGTGTGTACTAGGCTATCCTCTGGCTGGTGACAAAGTGTTGATTTACAGATCTGGTTATAACTTGTCACTGTCACACACGTTATAAACTGTTATCTTTATTCACATACCACACATACAGCGTTTTTGTTGCCCTGGATTGCCCTGGATTTTGAGGAAGTAGGCCTAGTCTACTATCTCCAATAACAATGCATAATTAAATTGTTTTATCATAAATTGAATATCTTAAACTTAAAAAAATAAAAATAAGTGTGATTTTATGTTGAATAGGTTATTTATTAGCCTATCATTATTATCATTATTATTATCATCATCACAGACAGGGTAGGCTACATTTAAAGTTGGCACATGACTAGCCTTGGATCAAGACTCTCGTAGATGTATTAAATCGATTGTGGCATTTTCAATCTACGAGAGTTTTAGCGACCACCCCCTCAGTTTCCACTGAATTGTCACCTACAAAGCCCGTAGTTCTCCAAACATGTACAAATGCAAAATACAAGGTGCTTAACCTTGTGCCCCAAATGTTAAATTGACCTACGGCGTAGTTGTGCAATGTAATAGTCCATATTTGTCCAATAAATAAGTGTTTTAATCCCGTCTGTGGCCGATTCTGTCGGAAATTCCCAATGGGCGGTAGTGACGCAGCGCATCCGGAAATACACTCAATGTAAACAGGAAGTAAGCGAGGGGGGAAGACAGACGGGATTAAAACACGTATTTATTGGATAATATAGACTAATACATTGCACAATTATACCGTAGGGAGAGTTAACATTTGGGGCACAAGGGTAAGCACCTTATGTTTTGCATTCGTACATGTTTGGAGAACTACGGGCTTTGGAGGTGACAATCCAGTGGAATCTGGGGGGGGGGGTTCTTAAGACTGTCGTAGATTGAAAATGTCAGAAACGATAAAAAAAAATACATCTACGAGAGTCATAATTTAAGGCTAGATCAATATCATACATGTATTTGATCGAGTCTGACTCAAATCTTGATTCAAGATACAGCTAGTCTCGAGACCGCAGCTGGTTGCTATTGGGATTATTAGGCTGACAAAAAGCCTGGGTATCGCGAGGCTAGCTGACATAAGTGACCCTTGTGTCTTATCAAAGTGTGAGAGAGACAATAGAACTACCCTATGCAGAGAGCCAGTGGCCCTGAAAGCGCGCTCCAGCGGACTCATGTCATTTATCCAACCCTTCCGGACAGAGCGCGCGTTCACGCTGCTCTGCGCGCACTGCAGCGCCCGGCTGTCTGTCTCTCTCGCTCCCTCCGCCCGTGCGCCCCTCCGTCCGTCCCTCCATCCATCCACAGGACCGTCCCACTGACTGTCCCACTCACTGCCGGAGATCCTACACCTCCAGCCCGCCAAGAGCGACCCGGAGGAGACCCTCTCTCTCTTCACCTGATTCACTCTCTGGTAAGAGTCTTTACCATAAGATCAGTTATGTCCGCTTCCTAATTATTTGAAGTCAGTTGGCTCTCAAACTTTTTCATGTCATGATGTCACGGACCCCCACCCCCCCCCCATATCTGAAAATGTTTTGTGCCAGCCAGGGACCCCCCCCCCACACCCCACCCCAGAAGAGAAGATTTGTGTTAAAAAAAAATGTAAAGACTATTCAAAACTTTTCAAACACTTTCAAGAGTTTTTTCAGAAATGTTTCAAAAATAGCAGATCTACAAGCTTGCAGCGTGGCACGAAGTGACTTGCTGTGAGCTTGTAGATCTGCTATTTTTTGAAGAGCCACATTATATGGATATACTTTCCTTCAGAAGAGAAGATTTGTGTTAAAAATATAAAGATTGTTCAAAACTTTTCAAACGCTTTCAAGAGTTTTTCAAAAAACTCTTGAAAGCCAAAAAAAAAAGAAAAAATTGCAGATCTACAGCTTGAGCTTGTAGATCTGCTATTTTTGAATAGCCAAAGTATTATGGATAAAGCGTTAAAATGATTGTGATGCTGCTGTATTAACACATTTTGCTGGGGACCCCCTGGAACCCCCTCCTCAAGGACCCCTGGTAAATTTCTTGGACCCCCACAATAATAACCATGAGAGTTTCACAGTTTACAGACCCTGTAAGGGGTCCATTTGGTTCCTAAATATTAATTCACTCTCTGGTAAGAAATGATGTTCAGCTTCCTCCCCTTAACCAAAACTTTATTTCACTTTTTATTTCATTTTATTTTATTGCTCTGGTTTATTGTTCTGAAAAATGATCAGAAGACACTTTTCTGATCTTGGAAGTTATTCATACATTTATTGAGAAAATAATATTTTGTGTCCATACGTCACTCGACTGTTAGGTTTGTTTTATTGTTCTTATAGTGTCGGTAAAGGGTAATATAGGGGAAGTAGCTATCAGTGTTGGATGAATGGAGGTATTGTAAATAATTGGCATTACTTAAAGGAGTAGTTCACCCAAAAAATGATGTATTCTCTATCAATTACAAACCCCATGAAGCCTTGAATTCATGGAGATTTTTTTTTGTTTTTGTCACTTTCCTAAGCCAATAATTTGATGACCGGCATACTAAGTCTCCGGTAGGAGACTCAAACTACTGACCACCCGTCATCAAATTATTGTCTCAAAAACAAAAACATGAATTCAAGGCTTCATGGGGTGTGTAATTGATATAAAATAAGTATTTTTTTTACGCAAACTACTCCTTTAACCTACTGTAGTATTCTGTGTAACAGCGTAGATCCGGCTATAGTTTCCTTTTTGTGTGAAAGGTGAAATTCATGATTCTTCTACTACTAAAATGTCACCCATTCATCCCACCCCACCCACCATCTTTAATCACTTTAGAACCCTCTAGTCTGGTATGATCCCTATTCTGGGGGCGAACGTTTTGGTGGGAAATAGCAGATCTACAAAGCTCACATTGCATCATAGCGTGAGGGGTTGTAGTGTTTTGAGCTTGTAGATAGGCTGTAGATTCTTTTTCGGGCAAAGAGATCTGGTGGTGTAAAGGGGAAATACTAGCGGACCTAGTATAGAGCCCTGGGGGACACCCCAGTGTCAACTGTCAACGTCAGTCAACTTCAGAAGTCAACTGTCAACTTCAGAATATATCGTCTCTGTCGGGTGGAAACCTCATTATGTCCAAAACTGTTACTTTTCAGGATTCAAATTCAAAAGCATCAAAAGTAGCAGATCTACAAGCTCAAAACGCGTCGCTTCGCGCCGCGTTTGGAGCTTGCAGATCTGCTACTTTTGATGCTTTTGTGTGAGCAAGTAGTATGATCAAGTAGGGCGTTAATTTACAAAAAAACACAAAAAGTTAGAATATGGAGATAAGAGTTTTCTGCCCTGACAACACCGACATATACAGGGTTTAAGTGGCTACTAACAGGGGTCAGGCCGGTTATATTTATGCAATATTGGAAGTTGTGTTACATTTGACCGCAAATGACTGTTGGGCAACGTTGGAGTTACTCTCTCTCTGTTTGTCAAATAAAGGGAAGTTTTGTTTGTTGCGTGAGAGTTTTACTGCGTCAGATAATAGACACACCGATACTTCCATTCTTTACATGTTAGACAATAAATAGAATGTCAGCGCAATAAATAGATATGATGTTTCTGAGCATGTGCATTACCATTTTCTTTCTGTTCCCCATAGACCTATATAGCATGCTTATAGGCCTACTTGTTGAACAGTAAATGGACTGCTTTGTGTTAAAGGACAACTTTGTTTTTTTACGACCAAGGTTTATGTTTTAGCTTGTAATTAAAGTAAGTAAAAGATGAGTGTTAAATCATTTTTTTTTTTACTGCTTTCTATAGTTTTAGCAATTTTCGCGATCTCTTTTACAGTGGGCGGGGGCATTCCGGCAGGTGGCTAAATATGTATTTTTTACACAATAAAAAAGGTCCTGTGGTCTTGATGGCCAGATGTGAGTTATTGGAGGCTAGAAGAGCTACTGTAAATAATAATAAAAAAATCGGCGGGTTATTGTGTAAAAAAAGACATATTTAGCCACCGGACAGGATGCGTCCGCCCACTGTGAAAAAGATTGCGAAAATTGCTAAAACTATAGAAAGCAGTAAATGAAAAAAATGTAACACTCATCTTTTATTTACTTTAATTACAAGCTAAAACATAAACCTTGGTTGTAAAAAAACAAAAGTTGTCCTTTAAGAGTTTGGTTTGTTTTGAACTAAAATCTATAAACTAAACTCAGATCTGGGTTTGTGGTGATGGCTGGTTTTGATGGGGTGGGGTGGAACCACTAGGTCAATGGTTCTGAAACTGGGGTCTGTGTGGGGATCCTTGAAGGGGGGTTCCACTTCCAGGGGGTTCCAGGGGGTCCTCAGCTAAATGACTCGTAGACCAAATGTCAATGGGAAAAATGCATTGACTATTTTGAAGTGGAACCAGAAAATGGCCGCCACTGCTATGCCATATAAGTCAGTAACTCTTGAGAGTTATGGGGGCCATACAGTGGCCTAATGCGGGGGTAAATTGGGGGTCCTTGAAGCAAAAAAGTTTGAGAACCTATTGCACTAGGTTACACCTGTCTCAGAGCTGGCTACAATGTATCGTCTCTGTCGGGGTGGAAGCCTTACCTCATATGTTCAAAACTGTTACTTTTCAGGATTCAAAAGTATCAAAAGTAGCAGATCTACAAGCTCAAAACGCGTTGATTTGCGCCACGTTTCGAGCTTGTAGATCTGGTACTTTTGATGCTTTTATGTGACGCTGCTAGTATGATCAAGAAGGGCGTTAATTCATGGAAAATCACAAAAAGTTAACCCATTAAGACCTGGAACGCATCTGTGTCACTTTTAGATTTGAGCTAAAATGCATTATTTTACACTTTGGCTATTCAAAAATAGCAGATATACAAGCTCATAGCGCGGCACTGAGTGCCGCGCTACAAGCTTGTAGATCTGCTATTTTTGAAAAATCGTGAAAATATGTGCAAATCGTAGAATATATATTGTTTTAAAGAGAACATTTTAACTCAAATCTTTGCATCTGGGGGTCCCTGGAACAAAATATTTTGAGATGGGGGTCTGCGGCCAAATACATGTCATTTTGGGGGTCCTTGACATGAAAAAGTTTGAGCACCACTAATATATCGTCGCTGTCAAGTGGAAACCTTCTATGTCCAAAACACTGTTCCTTTTTTATTATTCTGAAAGAAATTAAATAAAACAGTGAAACCATTTTCATTACTTTTAATGCGACACTCTTGTGTCTCGATGAAGTGGGGCGATAATTTATGAAAAAAACAAAACAAACAAACGTAAAAAAGAAAACATTTGGAGATAGGAGATTTCTGCCCGGCAACAGCAACGACATTATATTCCATTGTTAAATTGGAGCATTATAATAGCAAAGTCCCAACAGGAAGCCACAGCCAGGGAAAAGGCAGGCCTTTAGAGAAAATATTTTCTCAACAAGTCTCTCTCTGTCTTGTAGAGTTTTTAGGAAATAGCAGATCTACAAGCTCATAGCGCGGCACTTGGTGCCGCGCTATGAGCTTGTATATCTGCTATTTTCGAATAGCCAAAGTGTAACATAATAATGGCTAAAGTGGTTAAAATGTTTCTGACGCTAATTTAGTAACTAATTGTAACTAATTTAGCTGGGGACCCCCTGGTGGATAACTATATATATATTTTTTTTTACCAGAGATCAATGGCGTACGGGCTAATGTGTCTATGTATGTACAGTATGGGAGAAGGAGAAGGAGGAGGAAAGAGTTGTCGCGGAATTCTGAGAGACAGAGAGGGAGGGGGGAGGGGGACGGCCGGGACGGCCGATTGGCCCAATCCAAGGCCGGGCTTCATCACTTCCTTTTTTATACTTTTACGAGGTCACTTCCTGTCTTTAGCCTCGGGGCTGCGCAGGAAGGAAAGGGGCGGGGTTACTTTGGGGTGGTGGGGGGTTGGACGGTGGGAAGGGGGGGGGGGCCTACCCTCTCCCTCTCCACAATCAGAGCAAGAGGTCCAGAGAGCTCCATCAAATACCCACCTGACACAATTATTTTAGACCACTGATTCTCAAACTTTTTCATGTCAAGGACCCCCCCAAATTAATATATATTTTACCCCCCAATAATCCCCATCTGAAAATTACTTTGTGCCAGGCATACCCGGCTGTACAATATTTATCCCATGAAACTGGTGGGGTCCTTGAAATGACAAATGTTGAGAATAACTGATTTCAATTCAAAGGGCTTTATTGGCATGATTTCACCAGACACACACATAAAAAAAAAGAAGCCAGGCTTAGAGACATTCAGCAACATCAGAGCTGAAGTCATGTCGGTATGAAATGCTTCAAGAAATTTCCAAGATTTTTCAAAAATAGCAGATCTACAAGCTCATAGCACGGCACTCGGTGCCGTGCTATGAGCTTGTGTATCTGCTATTTTTGAATAGCCAAAGAAATCTAAAGTGACATAGATGCCTTCCAGGTCTTAGAACTAATTGATTCAATCAATTAATTAAAAAAAGAAGAAGATAATTGAATACAATAATCGATTACCCGTTTGGCAACCCCCAACCTCAATGCTTTGACGAGTTCTAATGACGTCTCCCCGTCTTGAGTACTTTTACCTTGGTACTGCAAGTACTGTATTGATACCAATACATTTGTACTTTTGTTTCACTCAAGTAAAAGTTTGTATACAGTCCATTCACTTGTAAGTATTTAAGTATTGAGTAAGAGTATTTTTATATTGTGGTATTGCTACTTCTCTTCCTACTTTCTCTACTTTTTTTTCTTCCACACCACTGCTATCTGGAGAAGGATGTGGTGATGTCACAGGGAAACAGGATGTCCCTCTGCCAGAGACACCTGACTTTTCCATTGACCCCCCCCCCCTCCACCCCCCTCCTCCCCCACACACACCCTCATCCCTCTTTCTAACTCGTTCCAGCCATTTTTCTCTTTCCTTGTCTGTCTCTCTGTCTGTCTGTCTCTCTCTCTGTCTGTCTGTCTCTCATTCCCTCTCTTATTCTCTCTCCACTGTGTGTGTGTGTGTGTGTGTGTGTGTGTGTGTGTGTGTGTGTGTGTGTGTGTGTGTGTGTGTGTGTGTGTGTGTGTGTGTGTGTGTGTGTGTGTGTTGCATAGAGCTCAGTGACAGCTTGCTTCCCATTGTCCTATCACTCCCCTGCACCTCACACACTGTATCCTGTGAGGACTTCCTGCTAGCCAAGAGAGAGAGAGAGAGAGACAGACAGATAGACAGAGACAGACAGCGATTGATTGATTGATTGAATAATTAAAGGGATAGTTCACCCCCAAAATGACTTTTTTCTATCAATAGTCACCCCATGGAGACTTGAATTCATAGATATTTTTTTGTTTTTGTCACATTCCTAAGCCAATAATTTGATGACCTGCAGCGGTTCCGGTAGGAGACGCAAAAAGTCTCCTTTGTGTCTCCTACACCGAACCGCTGCCTACCGGTCCGCTGGTCGTCAAATTATTGGCTTAGGAATGTGACAAAAAAAATAATATATATATATATATATATCCATGAAGTCAAGTCTCCATGGGGTGACTAATCGATACAGTAATTTTTTGGGTGAACTATGCCTTTAACAGTTTGCAAAAAAGTACAGAGGTACAGTTATACAGTAATGCTAAAAGGACAAACACAAAAAGCCATGAGAGCCATTGTTGATGTATTCAATTCATCAAGACATATAAAGACATACAATATACTATACAAGAAATCATCGATACTAGGAGTAATAAAAGCATGTTTACAAAAAAACAGTGGGGGGGGGCGTAATTTCTTTTGGCAAGCTAGAACATTGGTTCTCAAAGTGGGGTCCGGGGACCCCAAGGGGTCCTTGGGGGGGTACCAGGGGGTCCCCAGCAAAATGTGTTAATATAGCGTCACAATAATTTTAACCACTTTAACCTTTTATACTTTGGCTATTCAAAAATAGCAGCCGAGTGCCGCGCTATGAAAAGAAATGTAAAGCAAACATTTTTAACTCAAATCTTTGCTTCTGGGGTCCCTGGAACAACATATTTTGAGATGGGAGTCCGCGGCCAAATACATATCATTTTGGGGGTCCTTGACATGAAAAAGTTTGAGAACCACTGAGCTAGAAGACTTGTCTACTGTAGGTCCAGTTGTAAATTGTGGACAGGTGCTCTTTTATGGCAGCTTTGAAGGATTTTTTTGTGGCATAGTAGTAGAATGAATTCATCCCCATGTTTGTGCCGAATCTGGGGGGGAATGAGATCAGTGGAGCTCCCTCTGGTGTTGTGCCGCGTGGGCGTTTCTCACGGGAGAGAGAGAGGGAGAGTGAAGGAGGTGGAGAACAGGAGGAGAGAGAGAGAACCAGATGAGATGAAAAGCTGTTGGTAAGGAGAGACAGAGTGTTGCAGGAGGAAGCTACAATAGTCTAGACTCTTCACCACAGAAACTGTATGTGTGAATCTTGTCACAGTACAAGTAAATGAGCTATTGCACAGCTATTACATATCGTTGCAGTGGGGCAGGAACCTTTAATCTCCATATTTTAACTTTTTGTTTTTGCTTCGTAAAGTAATTCCCTACTTTGTCACACCACAGTGCCTCACACTGTTGGTGTGACACTGCGATGAGATGCACTTTGAGCTTGTAGATCTGCTATTTCTTTTGCTATTGGAATCTTGAAAAGTTACAGTTATGGACATATGACATATTTCCACCTGACAGCGAGGATATTTCGATTAGAAATAATAAGGTGATGTGTCAACCACTTTAAACCCTCGTGCCTATTTTTGGTCATGTCATTATACCGGTGGAAAAGTCTCAAAAATAGCAGATCTACAAGATCACAAGGCGCATTAAGCCCTGCACATAGACAGACATACGCACACGCACACGCACGCACGCACGCACGCACGCACGCACGCACATACACATACACATACACATACACATACACATACACATACACATACACACACACCCCTGGGAGCTAACCAGTACAACCACAGTCTTACATATGCTGTTGGCCACTGAGCAGCAGTTGGGGGTTCAGTGCCTTGCTCAAGGGCACTTCAGTGGTGTTGGGGGGGGGGGGGGGGGGGGCATTTCACTTTCGATGAATTGAGTACAAAGGACCCCAATGGAAACAAGCCATAGCGCGCTATGAGCTTGTAGATCTGCTATTTTTGAAAAATCTTGAAAACATTTTTGGGGGATTTAAAAAAAAAAAATTTAGGATTTAGAAAACATTTAAAAGAATTCTTCCTGCCGGTCCGGGGGGAATCGAACTGGGGAACCTTCCGGCAACAAGGCCAACATGGCTGCCCCATGCGTATGCGTCCCCCCCATGCGTGTGTGTGTGTGTGTGTGTGTGTGTGTGTGCGTCAGTGTCACTGTTCCCTGTGGGAGCAGCTTATCGGCAGTGCACTGGACAGGAAAGGGTGTGTCCCTCAGATTTGGGATGTTTGTGCGTGTGATGATGACGGAGAGGGTTGTTGTGATTTCTACGTACGCTCAGGGCAGAGAGTGCTGCTTTCAAGAGGCAACAATTTATGTGCTTTTTCTGGTTCCGGTTCAGAATGGACATTTGAACCAAGGGGCCGTTTTTTTTTTTTAACATGCTGTGTGTAGAAAGCAGCTTCATCTTGATCATTTTGACTGGGGTGTGAATTGTGGTACTTTTGTTCGGCGAGGGGGGCGGGGCCTAGTTAGAAGGAGGGCCCTTAATATCCCCTCCAATCTGGGACGGCATCTGTATCATTTTAGATGTTGCTGTATATCATTTATAAACACGTTTATAAACGTTTTTGGCAGAAAAGTTTTAAATATAAAATTATTCTTTATTTTGGTTTTTTTTCCGTTTTTCCGTTCGTCACAAAGAACCAGGAGATAACATTTTCCCAAAAAGTTGCTGCTCCATTCACTTCAATGTTAAAAAATAAACGGACAAAAAAATAACATTTTCCTATGTTTAAGCTGTAAACATGCTGGCAGTCTGTGAGTACTATTTTTGAAAAACCCTGGCAGTTTAAAAACGTCCTACTTGATCATACTACAGCGTCACACAAAAGTATCAAAAGTAGCAGATCTACAAGCTCAAAACGTTGTTTTTTTTAGCTTGTCAAATCTATCTGTCTGTCTGTCTGTCTGTCTGTGTCTGTCTGTCTGTCTGTCTGTCTGTCTGTCTGTCTGTCTGTCTGTCTGTCTGTCTGTCTACTGTACCTATGGCATAAGCTAACATCTTCTCACCAAAACAAACAGGCATTAGTTGGTTCACATATTAGACCTATTAAAAATAACGTCTGTTTTCCGTTACGCGAGTAAACTATACCAGCAAAGTCTGACAGTGTATATGTAGTTACGATATATGTACTGTAGTTGGCAGAACAGAAGAAAAACAAATAGTTAAGACAAATGTTGTTCTTGTAGGATAGTTGTGTACCTGATTATTGGGCAAAAACAGATCACAGAAACCATGCAGGGAGAAGATTCTGTTACTGTTAAGATACTGTTATCTTAACAGTTAAGATACAAGTAGATGCAACCAACAGACAGAAGAGGAAATCTGCTGCTACATGTTGAGACATCATGATGTTGACATTTTGTCAAGTGTTGTGCCAGTTTGGTGACAGAACAACACTGGTCTGTAGAAAAGAAGAAAGGAAAGGAGAAAGGTGTTTCTACAGACGCTGTGACACAAACGTATCATTTTAGAACTGTCACTTACCGTAAATTAATTGCCTTACACGTCCTTACATAACCTTATTTATACAGTATATACTGTATTTTCAAGTTTTTTACCCAAATGTGTCGCACAAAAGTAGTGAAAATAGCAGATCTACAAGCTCACAACGCATCACGTCACTTTAGATTTCTTTGGCTATATATCTGCTATTTTTGAATTTTTTTGAAAATATATTTTTTCAATTTAAAAAAACAAACTGTTTTTTAACATTTTTAAGAATCGCCTCAGGTCTTAAAGGGTTAAATAATAATAAAAAGGAAACTGTTTTGGACATGCAAGGTTTCCACCTGAAATCGACGATATATACAGTATCGTACAGTATATATATATATATACACAGTATATGAATGTGAAAAAGACTGTAATATTGTGGCTGTGTTTTCACTCCTTACAAAAGTGACAGATAGATGGAGATTGCACATACTGTGTGTGTGTGTGTGTGTGTGTGTGTGTGTGTGTGTGTGTGTGTGTGTGTGTGTGTGTGTGTGTGTGTGTGTGTGTGTGCGTGTGCGTGTCTCAAGCTTGCTTAATTGCTTTCAAACGGCACAGGAACACTGCTCTGCTGTAGGAGAATATACGCTTGCATAATTACTCCTTATTTAGTCTCTCAGAAGCAGCTGGCTTCTTCTCTGGGAAACACACACACAACACACACACACACACACACACACACACACACACACACACACACACACACACACACACACACACACACACACACACACACACACACACACACACACACACACACACACACACACACACACACACACACACACACACACACTCACTCCTATAGGTGCTGGCTCATATGGCCAACATGCCTGATGCTGCTGTGTGCATCTATTTAGACAAGACAACAGCTATTAAAGCTTCAGCACTGACACACTTCAATTGATTGATTGAATGATTGATTGATTGAATACTTTATTAGCAGTTTGCTGGAAAGTACAGTTCAATACAAGGTCTGTTTAGAGGAATTTAAGCCCCAAAAAGCCTATGGCTTGTTTCCATTGGGGTCCTTGGTACTCAATTCATCGAAACATTTAATGACAGACAAATATACAATACTATGCAAAACATCATGAAAACAGTTAGAGCTTTGCTTTTTACAGGGGCAAATTTTGAATTGCAGCCACCTGTAAGTGCTCCTTTTAGAGCAGTTTTGAAGGAGAGTAGGCATTTGCACTCCTTTACGACTGTTGGTAGGGCGTTCCACATTTCTGTGGCATAGCAGGAGAATGAATGTGGCGCCTTGGTTAAATCTGGGTTGAACGTGATTAGTAGAGCTCCCTCTGGTGGTGTGATTGTGGACGTCATTGACGTTTGTGAAGTATTTTGACAGGTACATGGTGGGTGCCTTTGTGGTGTAGCGCATTGGTTCTCAAAGTGTGGTCCGGGGACCCCCAGGGGTCCTTGGGGGGTACCAGGGGGTCCCCATCAAAATGAGTTAATAAAGCGTCACAATAATTCTTTACCACTTTATCCATATTTTATACTTTGGCTATTCAAAAATAGCAGATATACAAGCTCATAGCACGGCACCGAGTGCTGCGCTATTTTTGAAAAAAATGTGTAATCTGTGCAAATCTTTGAATATATATTTTTTATAGCGAACATTTGTAACTCAAATCTTTGCTTCTGGGGGTCCCTGGAACAAAACATTTTGAGATGGGGGGTCCACGGCCAAATCATTTTGGGGGTTAGGGCTTGACATGAAAAAGTTTGAGAACCACTGGTGTAGCGTATCTTGTAGACCAGGCCTGGGTTCCAGGCCGGGTTCCAGGCCCAGGCCCAGGCCCATTTCAAGTTGCTGTACTCTGTCCTCTATCTACCCTGAGCCATCCGACCATAGCAAAATGAGCAGGGGTTAAATGAGTTGTAGATGTAAGGCCAAGCAGTAGCCTGACCATGAAAAACAGGAACCTGAAACCTGAAACAGGAAAGTACTTCAGCATGGGGCTAAAAGTGTCAGCCCCAGCGAAAGTACCTCGCAAAGGTGAATGACACTTATCTCTCAAATACCCCTTAACTGGTATATCATTACTGTCGGGCTGCAGAACACCTCTCATCTCCATATTTTTACTTTTTTTTGGTAAATTAACAATCTTTGCACAACTATTACCCGTATTCGATTGTGGAAAAGCAGTGTTTACACTTTAACCGAAAAGAGCTGCTCTGTGTTTGGTTTGATGCAAAGGGGTCAAGGGGTGTGTAGAATAGAAGAACGATCGCCCCAAAACACGCTCGCCCCGGGTCAAATCCGGCAACCTCGGAACGGTCGCCACCAGGTATTCCTAAACGTAACCTCAGTAAAACTATGCCTAAACCTAACCTTATTCCTAAACGTAACCTCAGTAAAACTATGCCTAAACCTAACCTTATTCCTAAACCTAACCTCAGTAAAACTATGCCTAAACCTAACCTTATTCCTAAACGTAACCTCTAGTAAAACTATGCCTGCCCTAAACATAACCTTATTCCTAAACGTAACCCCAGTAAAACTATGCCTAAACCTAACCTTATTCCTAAACGTAACCTCTAGTAAAACTATGCCTGCCCTAAACTTAACCTTATTCCTAAACGTAACCTCAGTAAAACTATGCCTAAACCTAACCTTAGGCTATTCCTAAACGTAACCTCAGTAAAACTATGCCTAAACCTAACCTTATTCCTAAACGTAACCTCAGTAAAACTATGCCTAAACCTAACCTTATTCCTAAACGTAGCCTCAGTAAAACTATGCCTAAACCTAACCTTATTCCTAAACGTAACCTCAGTAAGACTATGCCTAAACCTAACCTTATTCCTAAATCTAACCTCAGTAAAACTATGCCTAAACCTAACCTTATTCCTAAACGTAACCTCAGTAAAAATATGCCTAAACCTAACCTTATTCCTAACCTTAACCTCAGTAAAACCATTACAAGAATATCAGAACCAGCGCGTGAAAACAATGGGGGCAAGTCTGTTTTTGGGGCAGGTATTCCGGTTACCCCTGTGTGTACATTTTGTCTCCACATACAGTATATATGCACGTGTTTGTGTCTCTTGTTTGCATCTTTATGGCCTTTCTGTACATTTAGCTTGCTCTGGGTTTGTTGTTATATGTCCAGTGGGCAGTGGGCAGTGGTCTGTGACTGCGGGGCTCAGGCATGGCGGGTGTGATTTCATGAGCGTCTCGGTGTGGGAGCGGTCATATGGCTCAACTGAATGGTTACTGTAGGAGCAGCTGGTTCTGGAATGAATGCAGAACCTCAACACTACGTCAAGGAAGACATGAGGGAGAGAGAGAGCCAAAGAACCCAGAGAGAGAGAGAGAGAGAGAGAGAGAGAGAGAGAGAGGAAGAAAGGAACTTGGTCAACAGGAACATTATGGAGAACAATGACTGTAGGGCCAATCTACAAACAGTCCCCTGTAGTGTGTGTGTGTGTGTGTGTGTGTGTGTGTCTGTGTGTGTGTGTGTGTGTGTGTGTGTGTGTGTGTGTGTGCGTGTGTGTGCGTGCGTGCGTGTGTGTGTGTGTGTGTGTGCGTGTGTGTGCGCGCGCAACAGTGTATTCTATCCTTGTGAGGACCAGGCAATAGAATGTGAGAGAGCGAGCAAGTGAGGACGTTTGCGCTCTAAGGGGGGGGGGCTACTTCAGATTCAGGGTTAACACAGATTTATACTTAGTTGCACAATGGTGTTGCATGCCGTAAATAGCTGATATGCGAGCTCACAGCCCAGTAGATCTGCTATTTACTGAGCACGACACCAGCGCGCAACTAAGTTTAAGTGAGGCTTTAGAGCGAGGATTCCTTATAAGTTGAGGGTGAAATGTAGACGTTGTCATTTCAAGGTTTTAAGATTAGGGTTCAAATGTAGGCAGGTTGTTTCATGGTCAAGATTAGGGTTGTATGGGCTTTGGGGAATTGATCATTAACCCATTAAGACCTGATGTTTTCTGAATCCATTAACTCCATTAACCGTTAATGGAGTCAATGAATAATCAAAAGGAGGAACAGTTGAAGACCTATTGTTACGTGTGTGTTTATTGTGTATGTATGTATGTATGTGGTCATCGGTCCTTCACAGGAAAGTTGAGAAAGACCAGTTCAACAGAAAGGCATGGAGAGCAGAGATATCAGTGGTGGAAAAAGTACTCACATGTTTTACTTAAGTAAAAGTATCATTACTGCAATGTAGA
>NC_139952.1:40647343-40687343 GCF_963454915.1 Gymnoscopelus microlampas
ACAAAAACATGTTGATTAATGTTGGGTGGAGGGAGGGAGGTGACACAAACACTGAGCGAGCGCTTTTTCTCCCGCATGACTCATCATTTTCTGCAATTTAATTATTTCTATTTCTGGTTCCCCTTTATGTAGTTGGGTGTCTGGTGTCCATTTGTACTGAGTCAAGTATTTCTGCATGGAGTTTGTGTTGCACAGCACTGTGGGTTTGGTGAGAAGTGGAAGTTAATGAATTGCATAAATGCTCACATTCTGCGTGTTCACGCAGTCTTCATGCAGTGTTCATGCAGTGTTCATGCAGTATGCATGAACTGTGGTTCCCAGACTCTTTTAACTTGGAGACTCAAAAGAAGAGAGAAAAGTCTCCACCGGGACCCAAAATAGTGAAAATAGCCGACCTAGAAGCTGTATATTGGGCTGTAGATCTGCAATTTTCACTTTTTTTTATGGAATTTCCTTGATTAGTGTTTTTTTCTGAAATTCTCTCACAAAAAAAAAATGTAATTTTTATTTCTGAATGTGTTTATTTCTTTATTTTAGAAAATGTTTTGAAATAATAAATTAAAACAATATGGAAATGAAAAACCAAAAACAAATGGATACAGCCATCATGTAGTGTGATAGCTGATGTTTCACTAGCTACAAGGTTTCACCTCAACCCCCTGAATGCACAGTACACACAAACAATGCTAACACATACACACATGTCTCGTTTCCACTACAAGGATCTGCATTTGTTTCCATACACTACAGCTCTGTTTCATGTAAGGTTCTCAGAACGTAATTTGGGCCCTGCTCAGGAGGTGGTACTAACCCCGAGTTCTGCAAAAAAATTGGAGTGAAAACAGCACATCTATAAGCTCTCAGCGTGTCGCACTGCAACGCGTTGTGAGCTCGTAGATCAGCTATTTTCGCTTTCTTTTTTTTTAATGACGTTCCTCCTTTCAGTGGTGGTTCTGGTGGTAAAATGGAAACATAAACAAAAAAACATCACAAAACGGGTTCCGGAAAGTTTCATGGATATGGAATGTTCCAACACACACACATGCTACACACACACGCGCGTGCGCACGCACACGCACGCACAGCTGTTGACCAGAGCGGCCCTCTCGTCGGCTGCCTGCGAAAGAGGAAGTGGCTAACCTCATCTGTGTCTCTATCTCTCTCATTCTCTGGTACCTCTCTGCCTTTCGCTTGGTCCTCTTCCTCCTCTCTTCTATTGTGCTTTCTGTTTCACTGTCTGTCTGTGTGTCTGTCTGTGTGCCCCCCGTCGTTCTGTTTCCCCTCATGCCTCTCACGGTCTCTATCACTTTCCTTTCTTTCATTTCTTTCTTTGTCTGTCCCTCCCTCCAGTGTGGCGATGCTGACCGACAGATGATCTGAGAGAGGAAGACATCAAGGCGAGGTGAGCAAGCTTCTTTTTTTCCCTCCTCCTCCTCCTTCTCCTCCTCCTCCTCCTCCACCCGTCTGTCTGTCCTCCTCCACCCGTCCGTCTGTCCTCCTCCACCCGTCGCCCAGTGAAGGGAGCCTGTAATGACCTTTTGTCAGTGATGGTGGTACTGACAGTACCATACGTTTTACTTAAGTAAAAGTATCAATACTGCAATGTAGATATGCTCCGTTACAAGCAGAAGTCCCGTATTCAAAATGTACTTGAACTGCAAAAAGTATTGGCATCAAAATATACTCAAAGTACCAAAAGTAAAAGTATTCATTGTGCAGAATGTCCCATTTCACAGGTTCAAAGTGTATACAAAATGTTTTGAAAATAGCAGATCTACAAGCTCACAATGCGTCGCATCGCGACGCATTGTGAGCTTGTAGATCGGCTATTTTCAAATAGCCGAAATGTATATAGGGCTGAAGTGGTTAATGTATGTTTTGTAATAATCAAAATCTACAAAGTATAGGAACTAAAGTTTTCAAATAATTGTAGTGGAGTAAAAGTACAATATTTGAATCTGAGATGTAGTGGAGTAGAAGTAAAAGTATTGGAAATTTTTAAATACTCCAGTAAAGTAAAAAATACCTCAAAATGTTACTTAAAGTACGGTACTCGAGTAAACGTACTCAGTTACTTTACACCACTGTCCCCCCACTCCACTCGTACCTGTGAGGGGAGCCTGCGATGACCTTTTGTTCTTGTGGTGGTTGATTGAGAGAGAAGAGAAAGCGCTGCAAAGCGGAACGCCCGCAACACAAAAGTCTCACGGTGCACGGCTCAACAATACAGTTACAGTTTAGGCACTTAGCAGACGCTCTTAATCCAGAGCGATTTACAGTAAGCAAGGACACAAGATAACACATCGTAATGCATCAATAATACATCAATAATACATCAAATGCATAGAAATAGTAATCTAATAATAAAGTCATCATCAGCCTGTATTGAAACTATACACACTATAGCAGGGGTCTTCAACGTTTTCAGGCCAAGGACCCCCTAGCTGAGAGAGAGATGAAGCAGGGACCCCCTACTCTATATACTATATTGTATAAAATTGTGTTTCAGATTAAACTTTTTGTTTACTTGGTCGGCTCTTTTTTCCCTCTACACCAAACACCTCTTTGCCAAAAATAGCAGATCTACAAGCTCACAACGCCTCACGCTGCGAGGCGTTGTGAGCTTGTAGATCTGCTATTTTTGGCTAAAGTTCTCCTCAGAAAAGGGATGCTAGGGTTCAAGTGGTTGATGTAAAAAAAAAATCATATCACACAAAGATTTGGCGGACCCCCTCTAGTAACTCTGAGGACCCCCTAGGGGTCCCTGCACTATAGGATGCCTGGCTCTAGTGTCTACATAACATGCTATCTAAAAGTTTCATTTTAGCCGTTGCATAATCCTGCAAGGACGTCAAGAATAGGGCACGTGCTACGGGCTGACAATGTCATGAAAATGCGAGAACAGCCAGCTGACCGCGTTTAAACGGGTCTTCCTCAGCGTCGAGGAAGACCTGTTATAGGTTGAAACGCGTCCGTTGCTCTGTCCGTGGAGAGAGGTATATAAAACTATGTGAAAGGGACATTTATTGTGTGCTGTGTTGATTGAGAGTACCTCTTTACACTGGCTGGCTTTGGTTAAAGTTAAAGGAGAATTCCGGACTAGCCCTTTTTCTTACCTTTTATATGTTGTTATTATATCCTGGCCCTCTCTAGGCCAGGTTCTTGTCCTGTCCTCTCCTCCCTATCTATTAGAGCAGGGGTCTTCTACGTTTTCAGGCCATGGACCCCCTAGCTGAGAGAGAGAGATGAAGCAGGGACCCCCTCTATATTGTATAAAATTGTGTTTCAGATTAAACTTTTGCTGCTCTTTTTCCCCTCTACACCTATAACTCTGCCAAAAATAGCCGATCTACAAGCTCACAACGCTTCACGCTGCGAGGCGTTGTGAGCTTGTAGATCTGCTATTTTTGGCTAAAGTTCTCCTCAGAAAAGGGATTCTAGGGTTCAAGTGGTTAATGTAAAAAAAAAAAAAATCATATCCCACAAAGATTTGGCGGACCCCCTGTAGTAACTCTGAGGACCCCCTAGGGGTCCCGGACCCCCTGTTGAAGACCCCTGTATTAGAGGGTGATAAAGCACACTCAGAAGGACATTAGTCCATTAAGACCAGGAACGCATCTGTGTCATTTTAAGATTTCTTTAGCTATTCAAAAATAGCAGATATATACAGTAGATCTGCTATTTTTAGAAAAATCGTGCTCATAGAAACATACGTTTTTCAGAAAACTGTTAGGATTTAGAAGACATTTTGTAGAATCCCCCAGAAGCAATGATCTGAGTAAAAACAATTCGCTTAAAAAATAATAATATATATATTGAAAGATTTGCACAAATGTTCACGATTTTCCAAAAATAGCAGATCTACAAGCTCATAGCTCGGCACTCAGTGCAGATATACAAGCTCGTATATCTGCTATTCTTTTAATAGCCCAAAGAAATAAAATAAAATTACACTGATGCTTTACCGGTCTTAAATTTAAACGTTTATTAAAAGTTCACCCCCAAATCAATCACTGAAAATCATGGCACCCCGTCTTCAAGTTTTTGTCACATTCCTAAGCCAATAATTTGATGACCAGCAGCGGTTCCGGTAGGAGACACAAAGAGTCTCCTTTGTGTCTCCTACCGGAAGTAGGTGAAATGATTGGGAATGCGACAAAACCAAAAACATATCCATGAAGAAGAGACAGAAGAAAAGTTTTTTTTGGGGGTGAACTATCCCTTTAATGGATTAAGTGATTGAATTCCTCCTGTTTGTCCTCTCATACAGAGTGTGATCATGGGGTGTGCCTGTTGCAAGCAGAAGAAGGCCCCCAAAACACCACCGGCCGCGCCGTCGTTCTCTGATGGGGTGGCGGGCGGCGACCTGTCCTCCAACAACGTGGACGGGGGCTTGTCCGTGGCCTTGACCCCGCCCCGCTACGGCCCCGACCCCACCCAGGTCATCCCCGACTTCAACAAGTTCTCCTGCACGCCCAACTTCAACAACCCCGCCTCCCAGATACGACCCAGCATCACCAGTAAGGGCTTCATTTATTCATTATTATCTGTGTCATCTGCGACAGTCACACACACACACACACACACACACACACCGAAAAATAGCAGATCTACAAGCTCACAAGGCAACACGGTGTGACACGCAGTACTTTTTTACTTAGGTAAAAGTAGCAATACCACAATATAAAAATACTCAGTTAAAGGTAAAAGGCCTGTGTTCAAAATGTTACTTGAGTAAAAGCACAAAAGTATTGCCGTCAAAATATACTTAAAGTGCCAAAAGCAAAAGTACTAATGTTTGAAAATAGCAGATCTACAAGCTCACAACGCGTCGCGCTGCGACGCGTTGTGAGCTTGTAGATCTGCTATTTTCAAATAGCCTAGGTATAAAATAGGGCTAAAGTGGTTAATGTGTGTTTTATGATAGTAATTTATATCTGCAAAGTAGTAACTAACGTTTTCAGATAATTGTAGTGGAGTAAAAGTACAATATTTTCCTCTGAGACCTAGTGGAGTAGAAGTAAAAGTATTGCAAATTGGAAATAACAAGTAACTCAAAATTGTACTTTTAGTACATATGTACTTAGTTACTTTCCACCACTGGTGACACGTTGAGAGCTTGTAGATCAGCTATTTTTAGGCACGCAACTCCATCGTATAAAAGAGCTGTTATACTTGGTCACGCACCGAAAATGTATGATCTTCAAAGCTCACGATGCGCATGTTGTGAGCAGCTGGAAGCTGCCGTATTGAAAAATCTCGCTCCCTCTCTCCCTTCGGGGAGCAGCAAAGAGAAGAATAATCCTCCTCACTTTCACTTTTAACCTTTTAAGACCGGGAAAGCATCATTTGTGTCATTTTAAGATTTCTTTGGCTATTCGCGATTTTTCAAAAATACCGTGTGCTGTGAGCTTGTAGTATACCCGCTATTTTTGAAAAATCGTGAAAATGTGTGCAAATCTTGGAATGTATATATTTTTTAAAGCGAACATTTGTAAAATATTTAGTTCCAGCGACCTCCACGAAGCAAAGATTTGTGTTACAAATGTCCGCTTAAAAAAAAAAGAATTCAAATATTTGCACTTTTTTTTTTTTCAAAAATAGCAAAATTTCAAAAATAGCAGATCTACAAGTGCCGCGCTATGAGCTTGTAGATCTGCTATTTTTTTAATAGCCAAAGAAATCTAAAATGACAGAGCTGCGTTCCCGGATTGAATGGGTTAAAGGCATAGTACGTACTGTAACTGTGCACTGTGTTTCCATAACGTAAACTAAAAAATATATATATCTTTTACCCATCATTTTCCCTCTATAGCAGCAGTTATTATCAGCCACTGGTAGTGCGTGTGGTGATGTTTGCCTCCCAGAAACACATTGCCCTCTCTGTTTGTTTTGGTAGCCCCCAAAAAACAGGCCCGTCAACCAAAACAAACAGTGAAACTAAAAAACACCAAAATACAGCCAGAGGACAGTGTGTTTCTGCAGGTAAACACCACCACACTATACTGCAGTGGCTGCTTCTATAGAGCTGTGGTTCTCAACCAGTGGTCCGGGGACCACCAGCGGTCCTTGAGGGGCGTTCCAGGTGGTCCCCAGCTAAATGATAATGAGAGTTGGTAACCAAATGGACCCTAATAGATCTTTAACTCTTGAGAGCGTATAAATGAAACCAAATGGACCCTTGCGGGTTTCATTTATACGCTCTCAAGAGTTAAATTATTGTTAAACATCTGCATTACTTAATTAAAGAATGGTTATTTTCATCAACGTTTGCCTGTTATCTCTCCTATGGTGCCACATCAATACAGCATGGAATTGTGGACAAAATCGTATCCAACGATAGCAAAATATTTTTGTTTTAGTTTTGGGTCTGAGAGGCTAAATCTCATCAAGCGGTGGTTCCGTGGCTCAAATACCGAATAAATAATGGACCTTGATATGAAAAGGGTTGAAAACCACTGAGGGACAATTATTCACTGTTTTTTTGTTATGTAAACACAGTGCACATACATACTGTTCCTTTAACTTATACTATCTCTTTTCATCTTTCCTGAGTTTACATGGTGTGTATTTCTGTGAGAAACTCTAAAAACAGATGTGTGTGCGTGCGTGTTTGTTTGTCTCCAGGTGGGGGGGTGACTCTTTTCATAGCTCTGTACGACTATGACGCTCGCACTGAAGACGACCTCACCTTCCAGAAGGGAGAGAAGTTCCACATCATCAACAACACGTCAGTACACGCACACGCACACACACACACACACACACACACACACACACACACACACGCACACGCACACGCACACGCATTGTTATTGTGGGCAAAGCTTTCACTGAAAATAGCCAATCGACAAGCTCACAATGCGTCACAGTGCGATGCGTTGTGAGCGTGCTGATCTGCTATTTTCTGCTGAATCATTCCCCACAATATACGGGTGCTGCCCTGCTGGGGTTTAAGTGGATCAACCCTATACTTGGATAACCGGAGTCCCTCAGGGCTCTATAGTAGTGCATTTTCAGTTTTTTTCGGGCTCTACATTAAACATCTTAGAAAGATACGATCTAGAAGATTACAGTGAGCTTGTAAGATTTGTTATTTTCTTGCTAAAGTTTTCTCCAGAATAATACGGGATGCTGGGCTTTAATCCATTTAGACCTGTTTTCAAGCAAAAAAAAAAAACTCCGATCTGTGCTTCTGGGGGTCCCTGGAACTAAATATTTTTAGATAGGGGTCCGCGGCCAAATACATATCATTTTGAGGGTCCTTGAAATGGAAAAGTTGGAGCACCACTGATATAACAACGTACTGTACTTATGTTTACATACATACTGTTAGGATTTAGAAAACACTTAGATATGCATTTGGCCGCAGACCCCCCCCATCTCAAAATGTTTGGTTCCAGGGACCCCCCCAGAGGCAAAGATTTGAGTTACAATTTTTCGCTTAAAAAAGAATATATATATGTATTATTCAAAGATTTGCACAAATTTTCAAGATTTTTTCAAAAATAGCAGATCTACAAGCTCATATGAGCTTGTAGATCTGCTATTTTAAAAAAGCCCCAAAGGAATCTAAAATGACGTTAGGGGGTTAAAAACAGTGTGTGCATTGAATATGAGAGGAATAATGAAAGGCGAGGACAGTAACCTAGCAATATTCCGGTCACATCTCTCTCTGCTCGTCTCATCGGAGAAACTCAAATAGCTCTCTGTATCTTTATGCAAGGTGGATGGCTGTCATGGTTACGATGGCTAGATATAATTACTAAGCCAGATATGTATCGCCGCTGTCGGGCGGAAACCTTGTATCTCCGAATTCTAACTTTTTAAACGTTTTTTTCCTTCGCAAATTAACGCCCTACTTGAGCATGCTACAGCGTCAGCTGTACAGCGTCAAAAGTAGCAGATCTACAAGCTCGAATAGTGGCGCGACGCGATGCGTTTTGAGCTTGTAGATCTGCTACTTTTGCTGTTTTTGAATTTGAAATCCTGAATAAAAGTCACAGTTTTTGGACATATGAGGTTTCCACCCGACAGAGACGGCATCATAACGTGAACCTCCTTACCTCGTTGTCGATGGTTCAGTCATGAGTACGTCGTCTGATCTCTTAACACGTGTGATTCTATCACACGTGTTTCTAATCCATGTGGATTTATTTATTTTTTTACCTGTGACGTTATGTGTGAGGGTTTTCTTTTTTGCAGCCTACGTCTAATCTCATTGATTTATTGATTGATTTAATACTTTAGTAACAAGTTTGTTAAAAGGATCCCTGGCACTCAAGAGTGGCAATGCCCGTCGCAAGTTGAGGATGTCATTTGTCCATGTGTGGTCTAGCCCTATGGAATTTATGGAATGCATGTGCAAAAAAAAAACACATTTAAAATATTGATTTGATGCCCATTCACCTTAGGAAGTATTAAGTTGTTTTTGGTCGGTGTAACCGGCCCTACATGTGAGGTTGGGACATTGACATTTGCTGCACTGTGATTGGCCACCCATTGTACCCCCTAACCCTGCACTGTGATTGGCCACCCATTGTACACCCCTAACCCCTACACATTCAATGCAAATCTATACTTTTCTTTAAGTGAGCTTCCATCACTGTGATGACCACTAGCTGCACTGTGATTGGCTGACTCTATTGGCTGACTCTATTCAGCACTGTGATTGGCTAGCGAGACACATGACACATGTGCATAGTCCTATAAATAGGACTATGCACTTAAAAAAAACACATTTATGTTTTTTTTAAGTGAGTCATGGGTCTGTGATGACCACTGTGATGACCACACCGCCCACTTCACACTGGGTGTGATCATTTATTTTCACATGCATTCCATAAATTCCATAGGGCTAGACCACACATAATGACAAATGACATCATCAACTTGCGACGGGCATTGCCCCTATTGAGTGAAAGATGAACTACCGGTATTTCTAAAATAAATATAATATTTAAGGTGTTTTTCATTTTACATTTTAGTTATAGAGGACAATTATAATGTATTAAGGCATATTTGGCTTATTAGCCATGGATCCTTTTAACAGCACAGGTAGTACAGTCAAAAGTTATGCCAAAAAGATAACGGGGGAGGTCCCGGGGGAGGGGCTTGTGTCCATTGTGGTCCATTGTACTCGATTCATCAGTAAAAACATGCAATACATTCATGTACATTATTACATAACGGTAAAAACTCCAGTATAGCAGAAAAATATATATTTACAGATTAAGTAGGAGGGCGGTAGAAATCTAAGACCATTTGCATGCTCAGTAACTTCCGAACTCCACTGAATTCTAAAAAGAACTCTTTTAAAAGGCTTACATTTGGGAAAAGTGAAAAATCGCGTTTGTGAGTGTCTTCACCCGGTGTTGATTTCATCGACTAGAACTATGACGAAAAACTTTCGTCGACTACCTTTTTTCACTGACGAAAAATAAATAAAAATGAAATAAAACAAAGCTACGATGACTAAAACTAACACTAAATATATTGACAATTTCGACAACAAATAAAAACTCGACTAAAATGACTAGTGGAGAAGAGATAATTTTATGTTTGGTTGCGCTCGGGTGTTGCGCTCTGAAAATAGCAGATCTACAAGCTCACAACGCGTCGCGCTGCGACGCATTGTGAGCTTGTAGATCGGCTATTTTCAGCATGCAACCAAGTGTAAAATCAGCCATTACGACGTCATCAAGACTAAATCAACTGTAGTTTTAGTCGACTAAAATCTTATGAAATTTAGTCAACTAAAACTAGAAAAAACTAAAACATTTCAGATGGCTAAAATATGACTAAAACTAAATGGAATTTTATCCAAAAGACTATGACTAAAACTAATCAAAATTTGCTGTCAAAATCAACACTGGTCTTCACATAGTAATGATCATATATGCCCGTGACATACAGTAAGACACTCACAAACATAAGACACTCACAAGCGGCACATGGGGCCCGTGTGTGCAAGTTCAGATCAAGGAGAACAAACGTGTTCAGGCAGACAGAGAGAGAGATTCCAAGAATTATTGTAGGATAGAGCAGCGCAAAGGACTCTGGTCAACGTCTGTGGGGTTTAAGTGGTTAAACACTGCATGTTACTGTGTTATTTCTCTGACAGAGAGGGTGACTGGTGGGAGGCTCGCTCTCTGGACACCGGTAACTCAGGATACATCCCCTCCAACTACGTGGCTCCTGTGGACTCCATACAAGCTGAAGAGTGAGTGTACACATTTTTTTCATAATAATAATAATATCTTGAATTTATATAGTGCTTTTCTGAGTGGCCAAAGACGCTTTACATGGGTGGAATGAGAAAACAACAAATAAAAACAACTTTTTTAGGGGGAAAAAAGTAGCTAAAGATGCTTTACATGGGTGGAATGAGAAAACAACAAATAAAAACAACTTTTTTAAGACTGAGGAATAAAATCAATAAAACAGGAAAGAAGAAAAAGAGAGGGGGGGGGGTGCAGTTAGCTGGGGAAAGCGATATTGAAGAGGTGGGTTTTGTGGGCTGTTTTGAAGGTTTGGAGGGTGGGGGCCCATCTCTGGGTGTTTTGTGCATTCCACAGGGTTAAGGGCAGCAAAAGCAAAAGCTCTGTCGCCCCCAGGTACGGTACTTGATCTTGGGGAAACCTCATGGAGGTTTGCGTCACAGAACCTGAGGGAGCGGGAGGGGACGTGACGTTTGAGGAGATGGAATAGGTAGGGGGGAGCCAGACTGTTCAGTGCCTCGTAGGTGTTTAGTAGTATTTTCAATGCATTCATTCAACCCAGTGTTCATTTTGAGAGCACATTTTGTTGTAGCTTTAGTCATAGTCTTTCGTCGTCTACCATTTTTCACTGACGAAAACGAAATAAAGGCCGTCTTACCTAGTTGTGTAATGAAATGTAGTCATATGAGTAGCGGGTTCGATATATTGTAGTATATAGTATTCCGAATACATGCTCACACGAATGCACACATCATCGTGCGCGCGCACACACACACACACACACACACACACACACACACACACACACACACACACACACACACACACACACACACACACACACACACACACACACACACACACACACACACACACACACACACACACACACACACACATATGTTTTTCTATCAAGTATTCACCCTGTGAAGCCTTGAATTCATGTAGAAGCTTTTGTTTTTGTTACATTCCTTCATGATGAATGAAGAATCCAAAAACAAATAAAGTATTATGAATCAAAGTTAATAGGAGCCCTTGATTAACAACAGCAAGACCCATATCAAGCATCTGTTTAATATCTCCAACATAAAGCTCACAGTATAATCCAAGGGTCTTTTATCGTATGTCGTATGCACACTGCTTCCAAAACACCACATTTTGGCTTTACTATCGCTTTACTAAACCTCTCAAAAAAAGTTCGGAAACGTAACTTCGGTTGATTATTTTCCCCCATCAATAATTGTATTTTATATCGTTGTTATCGTTGATTATTCACCTTTACAACGAGGTATACCTTGTAAGAATCGTGCAATCGTGGAATGAGCAACAACACAGCTTAACTTTTTACTCATACTTAGTTTTCCTCGCTTTGATTTCTCATGGAACTTTTCGATCTTTGACGAATGACGATCAGTGAGCGGTGTCATAGGAGGGGCGGGGGGACGGGTGAGGTGCGTCGTTGTTGTTGTTGTTGCCGTGGTGAACCGTGTGGTCTTGTCGTCATGGCAACAGGTGGTATTTCGGGAAGATGGGGCGTAAGGACGCAGAGAGACAGCTGCTGGGTCAAGGCAACCAGAGAGGAACCTTCCTCATACGAGAGAGCGAGACCACCAAAGGTGAGCAGGAACGCACACATGCTCACATGCGCACGCACACACACACACACACACACACACACACACACACACACACACACACACACACACACACACACACACACACACACACACACACACACACACACACACACACACACACACACACACACACATTTTAATTTCTTTATTAGGATTTTCAGTTGAAGACATAACTCATGTCAAAATCCAAATATAAGTAAAATGCAATGCAAGATCACGATCAGTTGTCTATATACTACTGTATATACAGTACGCTAGACACTAGCAGACTACCATACGTTATGGATATAGCTGACAGTGTCTAAGACTCCTATATATACTGTATATACATCTCCTATATAAGACTTAAAGAAGACTTTAATTACAATGGTATTGACAACTTGTATTGTTTTGTCTGTCTGTCTCTGTCTGTCTGTCTGTCTGTCTGCCTCTCTTTCTCTCTCTCTTTCTCTGTCTGTCACTCTCTCTCCATCTCTCTGTATGTCACTCTCTCTTTTTCTGTGCGTGTGCGTGTGCGCGTGCGCGTGTGCGTGTGCGTGTGTGTGTGTGTGTGTCTCTCTCTGTCTCTGTCTGTGTGTGTCTCTCTCTCTCCTCCAGGTGCGTACTCTCTCTCCATCCGTGACTGGGACGATAGCAAAGGAGACCACGTTAAACATTATAAGATCAGGAAGCTGGACAACGGAGGCTATTACATCACCACCCGGTCACAGTTTGACACTGTGCAACAGCTGGTGGAGCACTACACAGGTAACACACACACACACACACACACACACACACACACACACACACACACACACACACACACACACACACACACACACACACACACACACGCACTTCCGCATACACGTAAATAACTCCACTAATTTAATTACAATCTCTCCACTTCCCACACTGATTAAACTGATGGTGTGTGCTGTATATCATTTGCTGTCGGGCACAAACCTCCTATCTCCATACTACAACACTGTTCGTGTTTTTACGTAAATGAACTCCCTACTTTATCATACTACAGCGTCACGCAAAAGCATCAAAACTAGCGAAGCGACTACTTTTGATGCTTTTAAATTTGGAATCGTGAAAAGTCACAGTTTCAGACATAATGAGGTTTCCACCCGACAGAGAGACGATATGGAAGCTTTGTACGGGTCTCACCGCGTCTCTGCCTTCACATTCATAATCATGTATTTCTGCCCAGTCTCTCTCTCTAGACGTCCTTCCTGCTGTGGTTGAAAAGCAACACCTCAGAAAGGCTGGGCGAACAAAAGGCTTTTGAATGCTTTATCTATCACTCCTCCTAAAAGCTAAAAAGCCCTAAAAGCTGTGCCTGGCCATTGTGTGGTGTTACACCAAAAGTGGTGTCTTCAAACCACCTATACCACCTATACGAATGGCACAATCCAACAGGCCCAGCTTTAAAACTTGATTTGCACCCAAGTGGTCTCATTGACTTCAATATTAATGTCACCCCCCCCCACCCCCTTTTTTCTTTTGTTTAATCCCAGCCATTTCAATGCATTCTCAAAGTGCTTCCTGTGTGCTAGCCCACAGCTTGATAAACCTGTTTTATGATTGGGTTTTTACTCACAACTACCCCCACCCCCCCACCTTGGAGCTCTATGTTCAGTAACAGGGGTCTCTCCAGCTCTCTATTAAAGACAAAATAGCTACATTTTTCAGTTTGGGATACCAATTTTATCCATATAACTTATGTAGCCTACTTCAGAACTGGCATCTTGGTTCACACCCTTGTATTTCCTCCTGTCATCTACCTGTGTCTCTCTCCTGCCCTCTGGTGGCTGCTGTCGGTATAGCGTGCATCTTGCAGTGCCCTGCTGCAATCCCAGGATAAACTGTCTGCATTTATTTTGTGCCACTCTCTATCCAAAGCAGCTTTTTTATATTGCTTTTTAGTCTTGATGGTGTGTCTGCTGGTGTCATTGTGCCAAGCTGTCTGTGGCGTGGTGTATTATTAGTAGGCTAATGCCCAATGATGTCTGGAGCCCCAGTTGTTCTTTGCCATGCTTGCCTTTTATACTGCAGTTAATAATGAGTCTCTTTTGAGCGAGCGAGCAAGTCTGTGTGTGTGTGTGTGTGTGTGTGTGTGTGTGTGTGTGTGTGTGTGTGTGTGTGTGTGTGTGTGTGTGTGTGTGTGTGTGTGTGTGTGTGTGTGTGTGTGTGTGTGTGTGTGTGTGTGTGTGTGTGTGTGTGTGCCTGTGTGTGTGTCTTTGCGCGCGCATTGCTTCAGATGTCTGTTTACATGTTTGTTGTTTGTGGAGCCTAAGCAGTTTGTCTCGCTCTCTCTCTCTTTATCTCTCTGCCGCACATTTCTATCTGTCTTCCTTTTTCCCTTCTCCTCTTTGTCTGTCTGTCTGTCTGTCTGTCTGTCTGTCTGTCTGTCTGTCTGTCTGTCTGTCTGTCTTTCCTTTCTCTCTCCCCTCTCTCTCTCTCTCCTGTTTCTCTCTCTCTCTCTCCTCTCTCTCCTCTCTCTCTCTCTCTCTCTTGTTTCTCTATCTCTCTCTCTCTTTCTATCTCCTGTTTCTCTCTCTCTCTCTCCCCCCCACAACCAGAGAGAGCCGCAGGACTGTGTTGCCGTTTGATTGGCAGCTGTAGGCGGGGCATGCCTAAGCTGGCCGACCTATCGGTGAAGACCAAGGACGTGTGGGAGATTCCTCGAGAATCCCTGCAGCTCACTAAGAAACTGGGCAACGGCCAGTTTGGAGAAGTCTGGATGGGTAGGGGGAGGGGCTGGTTGAGGGAGGGGGAGGGGGGGGCCTGTGGGGGGTGAATGCAGCACGCACACCTGGAGAACGTGATACGTGAGCTTATCTACAAGCTCTCAAACGTGTTGCATGTACAGTAAATGTATTTTTTTGATTGATTGAATACTTTATTAGTCAGAAATGTGAACGGCACGTGGTACAGTCAGACATTAAAGGGGAATTTTGGACCACGGTTTTCTTACCTTTTCTATGATGATATGATATCCTAGGATGAAATAGTACAGCAGAAAAAATTCAGCCGGCGCGCTCGCTAGACGAGATTGAAATCTCATCTAGTCGTCTAGCTTGATTGCACCCTGTTTCAAGACAATCACGTTGCATAGTGTTCTGTCACTATGAATGTCAGATCTAAAAAAAAATATATATATAGATCAAAATATGTGATCTAGCGCAAGGCCTATAGAGCACCGAAGTCTGACGTAATTTACACATCCTACCTGGTTCGCGGTTTTCCGGCCCCGTAATAAATTCCCATAGACGTCTTTAATATCGCGTCAAATAAGAACTGTGTTCCAAAAATAAACAAATGATCCCGGCGGTTTTACTCTTATGGATATGAAGCATCAACTGACGGTGAGAAAACGATAATGTTACTTCCACCGAATCAGTAAAATTTTCGCCAGAAACAGACTGTATCAAATATAAGTGACTGACTATCATAAACGATACAGAACCTCCTCCCTGATAATATCGGATGGAGTTATGAAATGTTTCTACTGTACCATTCATCCTTAGGATATCATAACAGCATAGAAAAGGTAAGAAAAACGTGTTCCAGAAATTCCCCTTTTTAAGGCTGAAAGGATAACACAGAAAAGTCCCAGGGGACTTAACTTGTTTCTATCGTGGTCCTAATGTATGTATTCAATTCATCAACATTTTGTATAGCATCCAGGTGTGCAGCATTGCGTTCCCCCCCCGACCCCACCCCCCCGACCCCACTCTGGGTTTATTGCATGTGCATGCCTCTCCATCATCTCATCCTCTTCTTCTCCTCTCATCCTCTCTCTCCACCCGCACCCCATCCCTCCCTTCCTCCACTCCCTCCATCCATCCATCCATCACTCTGTTTCCCACCCTGTTGTCACAACCCCCCCTCACCCCCACCCCCCACCCCCCACCCCTCAACCCACATAGACAATAATGACGGGCTGTGTTACTACCTGACCCGGCCCTGTATCAACTCCACCCCACTGACCCTGGGTCTGGGGAAGGACGCTTGGGAGGTGGCGAGGGAGCGGCTGATCCTCGAAAAGAAACTGGGCCACGGCTGCTTCGGGGACGTGTTTTTGGGTGAGAAGACGAAGACACCTAAAGGAAGACAACAACGGCCGGGCACGGGCTAGTGTCCTCGTTTTTTTTTTTAAGTGTCTGTCTGTGGTCCACCAGTGTTGATTTTGTCTAAGACTAAAACTATGGCGAAAAATGTTCGTCGACTACCTTTTTTCACAGACGAAAACGACATAAAAACAGTGAAAACTAGGCTATGATGACTAAAACTGAGACTAAATGTATTGAGTCATTTTATGTTTGGTCACACTCGGCTGTTGCACTCTGAAAATAGCAGATCTACAAGTTCACAACGCGTCGCAGCACGACGCGTTGTGAACTTGTAGATCGGCTATTTTCAGGAGGCAACCAAGTGTAAAATCAGCCATTACGACGCCATCAAGGCACCCGCCAAAATACATTTTAGTCGACGAAATCAACTGTAGATTTAGTCGACTAAAATCTGATGATATTTAGTCGACCAAAACTAGACAAAAACTAAAACATTTCAGTTGACTAAAATATGACAAAAAATAAATGGAATTGTATTCAAAAGACTATGACAGAAACTAAATGAAGATTTGCTGTCAAAATCAACACTGGTGTCCACCCTGGTGTCCACCCTGCTGTCCGCCCTTTCGGTCCGTCCGTCCGCCCCCGAAAAAATTGTCTGTCACTGTTGATGTCCGCCCCGGGCCCTGAAGACCGCTAATGGCGCTCTTCAATGCCTTTTGTCTGACTTTTTTTGTTGTCCATGTAGTGTACTGTACGTACACGCTGCCTCTGTGTGTGCATTGTTTTCTGTCTATTGTTTATTAAGGATCCCCATTAGTCTACTACACTGTAGAGGAGACTATTCTTCCTGGGGTCCCGGCAAAAAGAAACATCAATCCCCTCTTATCCCCTAACAAGCCAGAACCTCGTTCAATTGTTTTTTTAGGCATCTTTACTTCCCAACATTTTTTTAATCTGTCTCTATCAAGGCCCTTTATTTCTTTTGTCTCTCTCCCTCTCAGTAATAGGCCCCACTCTCTAATATAGCAGTTTAAAACGCCTTGTGTTCGCGAATAATCTGAAAATGATCTATTCTTCTCCCCAGCCCGTCTCGTGTCCAGCTGTGTTTCAACCAGTCCTCCCACTACTGGATGTGTATGATGATATTATCAAGCTTGCCTGTAGTTCCTATTACATTCCTTATTATGCAGGAGAAACTCCCTATTGTGTGTGAGACACCTTGTTTTACCTTAGTGTGAAACCCTTTGTTTTAGTCTGCAGCAACAAATCCGATTTCTTTTCTCAAATCTGATCTTTAGGATCCTGTATTTTTATTTGCTAAATGATCTGACTGGATTTGTGTATTCACATCGTTGACCCATCTGCATAGTTTTTTTTTGTTGTTGTGGTAATGACATAACGGTATAGGCGTGAGTAATGCTTAACTTATAGCAAAGATGGTTGATTTAGAAAGATAGAATGGCACATAAAATGGTACACAAATCGTATGGTACACAAATCCTACAAATGGTCTCCTAAGTGGGCCGACGGCAGATCTCGCGAACGTCCGATGTTTACTGGTGCTAGATCCCGCCGAGAGTGTGTTGCTGGGACAGAGAAAGGTCGATAATAAAGTAGATTTTCTCCTGATTTGACTCAGAAAAAAAAAACATTTTTGTGTGAAAATCTAGGACAGATTGTGTGGCTTGTGACGATCGGGTCCAATATTTAGTTCAGTGATCGGGTCCAATATTTAGTTTTAGTTCTAAAGAATGGTTCAGAAGCTGTGTTTACGTTCACTCTTCCATTGGAAATAATAGACTCCAACCTGCTTCTGGTCTCGGCCAGCCACCTACTTCACACAGATACAGGAAATAAACCAGAGATGGCATGTCTTGGCTTATACACTGTTGTACAAGGGTGTCGCTGGCCAAAAGTAAGTCTGCCACATGCTCAGAACGCATCGAACCACAACACGTTTTGAGCTTGTAGATTGGCTATTTTCAGCAAGCGATGCCATTGTACGTCAAAGTATATATCGGGCCTCAGTGTCTAGACTGAGACACATCTTTAGATTGACTTATTGATTAATTTTCTTTATTAAAGTGTCATGCCTCCAAGGAAGCCCAGCCATAAAGGGCAAATTACTAATAATAGTTAATTTTACAACTTGACAGGAAACCCGACATGAACCTACTTGAAAAGCTGGGATTGTCTTCTACTCCAGGCTCTATAAACTAAATTTGCCGTCTTAAACACTTCATTCTTAAGCAACCCACTCCAACATCTGGCCATCATCTTCCCAGAATAGCTCAGGCCTTTGTTTTTGCATTACATCAACTAAAGGAACCCTCAAATCATCATAAAGTGTACAGTAAAAAAAAAATCAAATGAAATTAAGTTTCGACTTCTTTCAGATCACATAGTTAGCATAATATCCTATTCTCTTCTGGCACAGCTGAGAAACTGCATAGCACGAAAAATCGTATTTGGGGCTGCCAGTCTGAACATGTCCCTACGGTCCATTAAAAGGCTTGTAGTGAGTGTCACTGTCCAGTACAGTAGACTGTTCTCCCTCCCTCCCTCCCCTCTTTCATGTCATGCATGCTCGTTGCTCGCCATCACAACTCATATTGCATGTGTCACTCAGTACCTAAGTGTGTGTGTGTGTGTGTGTGTGTGTGTGTGTGTGTGTGTGTGTGTGTGTGTGTGTGCCTGTTTTGTTGCCGTGCATTTCTGTGCATCCAGGTTTATTTTGAGGTATTTGTACTTTACTTGAGTATTTCCAATTTCCAATACTTTTACTTCTACTCCACTACATCTCAGAGGCAAATATTGTACTTTTACTCCACTACAATTATTTGAAAACTTTAGTTACTAGTTACTTTTCAGATATAAACTGATATAATGAAACATACATTAACCACTTTAGCCCTATTTTATACATAGGCTATTTGAAAATAGCAGATCTACAAGCTCGTTGTGAGCTTGTAGATCTGCTATTTTCAAACATTTTGGTACTTTTACTTTTGGTACTTTAAGTAGTTACTAGTTTAGGAATACCAGGATTTGTCCCGGCCGACTATGTTTTGGGGCGAGCGTTTTGGTATTCCTTCTTATGCTTAAGTGTGCGTGTTAATGTGTGTGTGTGTGTGTGTGTGTGTGTGTGTGTGTGTGTGTCTGCACGTCTCCCGTACGTCCTCTGTGGTGGTACTGTGCATACGTACGTATACCAATCTCCAACCCTTGTCTTTGCTGCACTGCTCTGCCACCAGGCATGTGGAACGGCACCACCAAGGTGGCGGTGAAGACTCTGAAGCCGGGCACCATGTCCCCGGAGGCCTTCCTGGAGGAGGCTCAGATCATGAAGAGGCTCCGTCACGACAAGCTGGTGCAGCTGTACGCCGTGGTGTCTGAGGAGCCCATCTACATCATCACCGAGTTCATGAGCTCAGGTATAGGATATAATAACGTGGAACGGAACGCCGAGTGCTGAAAAACTGTCATGTTCGGGTGTGAATGATGGATTTTTGTACATTTTTTATTTTGTCAAAGAGAGAAGAATGTCAGACCCCGGGAATCGCTTTCATTTTCTAAAGTAAAAGTCATTCACGTTCGAGGATTTTTTGCTCGCGTAATCTCACAGACAGACAGACAGCACAGCAACGCAAGAAATGAAAAAATAACTTGTTAACCCATTAAGACCGGGAACGCATCTGTGTCATTTAAAGATTTCTTTGGGCTTTTAAAAAAAAACAGATATACAAGCTCATAGTGCGGCACCGAGTGCCGCACTATGAGCTTGTAGATCTGCTATTTAAAAAAAATCACGATTCTTTTAGCAAATCTTTGAATATATATATATTTTGAAAGAGCACATTTGTAACTCCAATCTTTGCTTCTGGGGGGGTCCCTGGAACTAAATATTTTGAGATGGGGGTCCGCAGCCAAATACAAATAATTTTGGGTGGTCCTTGACATGAATGAGTTGGAGCACCACTGATATTATAGTAACATAAGTGTTTCAAACTGTTAGGATTTAGAAGACATTTGTAGAATCCCCAGAAGCAAAGACGTAAGTTACAAATGTTTGCTTTAAAAATATATATATATTCAAAGATTTGCACACATTTTCACAATCTTTCAAAGAAAGAAGATCTACAAGCTCAGAACTTGTATTTCTGCTATTTTTTAAATGCCAAAGAAATCTAAAAATTACACAGATTATTTCCCCTGGTTTAAATGGGTTAAAAATAGACGTTGGAAAAGAACATCTTGATTAGGCGCACTGAGTCGCTCCAAAAGGCTATGTCACGTTTTGGTCGTTGTCATGTTTTTTGGGGGTTGTCAACTCTGATGAACCATGAGCATCAGAGTATTTCAATCAGAAACACTCTCGTCTTAGTAGATAAAGAACCATTTATTGCCACAAATGGAATACAGTTAAGCTTGGCGTTAAAGCTCCACTCTTGGGAGAATATTCACTGAATTTTGTCGAAGCAGCCTGCTAAGCATATATTCAGAGAATGCTTTAGCAAATCCCCCATAGGGATACAATGACAACAATAAGCAATACATTAACATATTAGTTAGAATTAGCAGATATACATGATAAACACAAGTATTTGAGCCTAGCAAGATTTTAAACAGCAGATATACATGATAACCACAAGTATTTGAGCCTAAGCCAGACTCTAAACAAAGCAGATATACATGATAATCACAAGTATTTGAGCCTATGGCAGACTCTAATCAAAAGGTGGAGGCTGGGGTGGAGGAGGAGCTAGCAAAATGCATTGGTTCAGCAACCAAGAAAGACCTAGAGAATATGAAGCCATATTTATAGGAACCTCTTTGCTCAAGCATGAGCTGTGATTGGATAATGAGTGTGTGATGTAATGACCAGCTGGGCTGTGAATGGGGAATAGAAAGCTGATGTTCACATCAGCTGACTGACTGCTGGTTACAGCTTTGGCGTGCACGACTTCCGTGTCCTGCATGAACTAACGCTATGCTTCATTTCAATCAGAAACACTCTCGTCTTAGTAGATAAAGAACCATTTATTGCCACAAATGGAATACAGTTAAGCTTGGCGTTAAAGCTCCACTCTTGGGAGAATATTCACTGAATTTTGTCGAAGCAGCCTGCTAAGCATATATTCAGAGAATGCTTTAGCAAATCCCCCAAAACCAATAAATGCATACTCTCTGGTTTCAGCCAAGCGGCAGCTAGGCTACTCAGAGAGTGCATAACAGAATTCCCCCCCAACACACGGAAGCCAACGCCAAGCCTAAAAAAACGCCTTAATCAGTCATACTATATTATGTGAAGTAGCAAACCTGCTACTGACTTAAAATAGAATGCGCACGCATCCTGAAGTCATTCTACAAATTATGTGATAAGAGACTATGTGTCACAGCAAGCTTGCTGTGGACCTCAGCATTTAATTATTAAGCTATACTAAAAGAATGCAAGCATGCATCTTAAAATGAGGTCATCCTACAATTAATGAGATATATACTGTGTGTGTTCAACAGCCATGTTGATCCTGTACTTCAGGAGTGCTTTAAATGCAAGCATGCATTTGTGTGTTCAACAGCCCTGTTGATTCCTGAGCTTCAGGAGTTCCTCAGCATTTGATTGTTAAGCTAAACTAAACAAATGCAAGCATGCATCTTAAGACTATGTGTTCAACAGGCCTGATGAATGCAGAAACCTGTTGATTCCTGAACTCAGGAGTCCTAGACGGTATCGTAAAGCGATGCCCACTGCTATGTTGCACCGCGAATAGGATTCGAAAAGGACATTCTATTTCTTTTTAAAGAAATCTGATATATATAAATATATATATGTATATGAGGTCATCCTATGATGAATGATAACTAATGTTTATCATTCATGATAAATAAAGTGTACTAACTATGTGTAACAGCAGCTTGCTGTGGACCTCAGCATTTGATTGTTAAGCTATACTAAAAGAATGCAAGCATGCATCTTAAAACGAGGTCATCCTACAATTAATGACGTATATATACACTATGTGTGTGTTCAACAGCCATGTTGATCCTGTACTTCAGGAGTGTAGCCTACTTAACCAGAAAGTGTACTATAGGGTTGAGATTCCTTGGTTGCCCCTAGCAACGGAACGCCCCTGTAATCACCACTGATTAATAACATATGTGTGTAACAGCAGCGTGCTGTAACTCCCTATCCGCTCAGATAAGAGGGATGCAAGCATGCATCCGTAAAAGTCAACTATCTTCATCAGAATGAACCCATGCCATTGCCAACCACTTTTGAATGCAGACTCTATTTAACCGTCTCCTCATACAGTACATGCCACTCATTGCTTTTTGAGCAACTTCAAGTTTAAGCCTAGACCAATGTAGCTGCACCAATGCAATGCGGAAATGAGTGAGAGGTATACAGCTGCGCAGCAGTCCACATCTTTTGTAGAGGAGACAGAGCCGGGCCGTGAACCATGACCCTGGCTTTCCCTTGTCGGTCAGGAAGAACATTAGTCTTGCCTCGCCAGAGGACGTCTTTGCAGATACTGGATCATGGAGAACAGAGACAAAACATGGTTTTAGTTAGGGTTAGGGTTAGAAATTATGACGTTTGCACCTTCCCCCCCCTGTCTGATTTACAGTGTTTAAGAGTTTAAGATGTTAAGTTCATCCTACAAAAGTGTGAAACTATGTGTAGCAGCAGCATGCTGCAGACCTCAGAAATGAATTCATCAAGCTAAACTAAATTAAAAGTGTAAAATGTAATAACTATATGCAGCAGTAAGCATACTGCGGACCTTACCCATCACGCACAGATAAAGAAATGCAATACAAAACAGAATCATACTACCCAAATCAGTGCAGTGGAACCCAGCCAACACTTTCAGCAGCATACTTATGCCTGATGTCAATCTCAGATACGTAGATAGCGATCCACAAAAGCTTCAAGTTCCACAAGCATGCAGAACACCACCTAGATGAACTTTTGGAAAGACACACACAAGAGCAAGCATGCAAGCCTTCTCGTCTGGACGCTGTGGAGATCTGTAAGCAAACAGCTGGATTATATCATTCACTCATGGTGAACGTAGTAGCGTTCATGGCTGCAGACCGGCAACCTGCTGCTTCATTGTGAATGCTGGAATCAAGCAGCTGAAGAGTACTGTAGCTGTACCGTTTGCAATAAGCAGACCGCAATGCATCTTTAAGACTTTGTTTGCAATAAGCAATTATTTTAAATTGCAATTATCATCATAAGTTTTCTTCTTTCTGCAACCATCCAATGAAACTTAACCCAGCAGCACCTGTATGAGTCAGAGACAAGTAAACCCCCTTTATCCTTGCAATGAATAATGACTATTATATGATTTCCGCCTTTCACCTGCTGTGTTTTTTGTCCAACTCGAGATGTGGCCAGACGGTGCGCACTTCCTTTAGTACTTAAACAGACAAAGTATGCATCTGAAAATATTTTTGTGAGAAATAAGCAATGCACTAGATAACGTGCCTCAGTCAGCAGAACTCCCTCTGTCTGCCCACTGCTGACACTATGTTACTATGTAGCAGTAACCTTTTTCCTGTAGCATGATTAACATTAGTATCCTCATCATAGTAGTAGCAGCTCAACTGCAGTAGAATGAGTAGCACGATAAAATAGTAGCAGCATTTAGCCAAGCATGATTTATAGCTGTAATGTTAGCAGCAAGTATAAGTAGCTTTTTAGTAGTAGAATCAGTATCTCACACTTTTAGAACTAACAGCAACCCAACCTGAACCTTCCCGGCATCCGTGATGGAAAGAAGGTCATGCCATCAAAAGCCTTGGATCACCATAATAGCAGTCGCTCATAAACAAAACAGAAGCAGTGTGAATTCAAGCAATGAATATCCCTTTACAATGACATGGTTAGCTAAAAGTGAAGTAACATGCAATTAATTCAATGCACTATGAATCCGCTCCCTGCATCTAAGTCATAAGCTGATAGAATTGAAGCAGCAGAGAATCAGATTAACCTTTGCTTGCCCTCTAAATGGCACCCCCTGGAGGACAACCCACTACAATTGAAGCAATCGCCCCATTTCACAAGACTTTAAATCCACCATGAAGTAATTATCTATTTAAGCATCTGCAAACTAATCCACCCACATAATAGTTACCTGAACTTGAGCGATAAATTAAGTGAATAGAACAGGAATGCAGAAATAACAGCTTCACTGAGTGGATTATATTAACTTGAATATCCCCTGATAGTTGTGTACCTTATTTAACATGACATGATAGTTGTGTACCTTATTTAACATGACATGATAGTTGTGTACCTTATTTAACATGACAGTTACACTGCCATAATGCCTGCACATGACCAGTTAAGAAAGAAAACACCCTTGCCTTCACCTTATTCTCACACGGTAGCATTGAACTGAATTGACCATGATATGACTGTGTCAGTTGCATAGACTACAATACCCAAGATGCATGCTGTATTGTATGAGACTTCCTGATTACTCCCAAGGAGTAGTCACGTGACACCACCACGGCGTGTTGCCAGATTGTAAGAAAAACAAGCGCCAAGTCTATAAAAACAAGTCGCAAAACAAGTGTTTAGAATATTAAACATTTTTTGTACCATGATTACATATGAATATGGGCTTCCTTCACATGAACCCTGTTTAGTAATCATATTTGCTAGTGACTTAACAGAACACAATCCCAAAGTCGCTTATAATAAGCAGACATGGCAACACTGATTTGATACACATGCTGTGATTTCCTTTCCTGGCTTGAATACATGTCTAAATTTTGACTTCTTGTCTTATATTATGCCCCGTTGCACACAGATTGTCTACGACAGCTTTGATAAGTATAAACATATTATAAAAGCATTTGTGCTAGCAGAGCACTACAACTGTTGGAAGCTCTGCTTGAAGCTTCAGCCAACTAGATGGTACTGCACCATGTATTGTGGGTATTCCCAGAGTCAAGAGTGCCTCAGCAGAACAGCATTAGAACTTAGAAGCAGTACTTATTTTGGAAAAATCAAACTTTCGGCCCAAAAATGTAGCTCCATATATTCCTATACCTGAAGCCATAAAATGCTAAAATAGCCACGTTTCATTACCTGATGAAAGCTCTTTAAAACCACTGAAATGTCTTCTGCTGGGAATAAAAGGAAGTAGCCTACATGGGGAGCAAGCTGCTGTGTTAACTTTGCAGCGCTGTACAAACAAATCAAAGTTTTTACATGGCAGCAAGCATGCTGTTAGCTTTAAGCTACAAACAATTCGAGCTTTCCACATGCTATGTTACCTTTAAGCTATAAACAATTCAAGCTTTCCACATGTTATGTTAGCTTTAGCTACAAACAATTCAAGCTTCCACATGGGAAGGAAGCATGCCATGTTAACTGTGCAGTTCTGTATAACAACAAAGATTCTACATGCAGCAGCATGCTATGTTAGCTTTTAGCTACAAATAATTGAAGCTTTCCACATGGGAAGCAAGCATGCTATGTTAACTGAGCATTGCTGTATAACAACACAGCTTCTAAACACATGGCAGCACGCATGCTATGTTAGCTTTAAGCTACAAACAATTGAACTTTCCACATGGGAAGCAAGCATGCTATGTTAACTGTGCAGTGCTGTATAACAACCAAGCTTCTAAATGCAGCAGCATGCTATGTTAGCTTTAAGCTACAAACAATTGAAGCTTTCCACATGGGAAGCAAGCATGCCATGTTAACTGTGCAGTGCTGTATAACAAACAAACTTCTAAATGCAGCAGCATGCTATGTTAGCTTTAAGCTACAAACAATTCAACTTACCACATGGTGAAGAGAGTAGCCTACAAACAAATCAAGCTTCTACTGTCTGGGCAGCAAGCATGCTGTATTAGCTTTGTGCTACAACAATTCCTAATTTCTACATGGCAGCAAGCATGCTATTCGCTTAAGCTATGAGCACATTAGTGTTTGGCAGCAATAATAGAAGAAGCATTGCTGCTGTAGCAGTGGTAAAGTCAGCATCATAAGCAGACTCATCTCATATAGCACCAAAATATCATAGAGCAGCGCACAAAGCAGTAGATGAGCAGCAGATGAAGCTCGCAGCAGCTAGCAAAATGCATTGGTTCAGCAACCAAGAAAGACCTAGAGAATATGAAGCCATATTTATAGGAACCTCTTTGCTCAAGCATGAGCTGTGATTGGATAATGAGTGTGTGATGTAATGACCAGCTGGGCTGTGAATGGGGAATAGAAAGCTGATGTTCACATCAGCTGACTGACTGCTGGTTACAGCTTTGGCGTGCACGACTTCCGTGTCCTGCATGAACTAACGCTATGCTTCATATGTTACATTATCCAGAGTCACCCAGGGGTCAAACTAGGCCTCCTACTTTTCCTTCTTCTCTGCACAAAATCCCTGCTGACAGCTTGTAGATCGGTTATCTTTGCCAAATGTTAGCCCCCGGAATAGCAGAGACTGTAAAAAATATGGACGAAGGGAACCGCTACGTGACCCATTGGTTTCTACATACCCGTTTCGCCGAATTCAAATCCGCCATCTTGGAACCTTCGGTCCCGAAAAGCAACCGGAAACGACTGATAGTGGCTGCGAGTCTTCACTCGCTAGAACCATTAGAAGCCCTAGAAACATAACCTACTTTTTTTACTTTATCATTAATTTAAAAATTGATGGGACCATAGTTTACTAAACGCATATCATGATGATTGAAAAAAGACCATGGACGTTTAACAAAGGTAACAGGTTTTCATACACATGTTGTGAAATATGAAATGGAATTGAATACCCTTGAGTCTACACACTTTGAGACACTTTGAGGGTTAAATTCACACTTTTTAGTTAGTTAGTTTGTTAGTTAGTTTGTTAGTTTATTTTGATTTTGTTCACCGGTATCCATAACATTACACAGTAACATAAGTAAACTGTAACATAGTTCAAGGCGATGGAAAAGGAATAGGCTGAAGCTAAAAGCCTATATATATGCCTATGCTTCGTTCCCATTTTGTTTGACAAAAAACAGTTGCAATAGAGGTACATCAACGGTAAACAAGCCAAACAAACAAAATATAGTTCTGTTAAATTCACACTTTGGAGTTGTTGACATTGCGGGTGTGGGTGTGCGTCCCGAGAGGTGATGATGCAGTTATGTAACAGTGGGTGTTGTTGTTTTTTTTCAGGGAGTTTGCTGGACTTTCTGAAAGACGGCGAGGGTCAGAGCCTGAAACTCCCTCAGCTGGTCGACATGGCTGCACAGGTACATTATTTACATCACACTACGCACGCACGCACGCACGCACGCACGCACGCACGCACGCACGCACACACACACGCACACACACACGTGGGTAGCAGAAGTAGTCCTGCCTGCCTGCCCAGAAGCTTAATATCTCCCTTGGGCAAGGGCAACACGCACACACACGCGCGCGCGCACACACACTCACACTCACACTCACACACACACACACACACACACACACACACACACACACACACACAGCGATATACACAACATATATATCGTCTCTGTCGGGTGGAAACCTCATACAGTATATCCACAACCGTTACTTTCCAGGACTCAAATTCAAAAGCATCAAAAATTGCAGATCTACAAGCTCGAGAGCTTGTAGATCTGCTACTTTTGATGCTTTTGTGTGACGCTGTAGTATGCTCAAGTGGGGCGTTCATTTACGAAAAAACACAAAAAGTTAGAATATTGAGATAAGAGGGTTCTGCCTGACAATATATATACTGTATATTGAAGTGTGTGCGTGTGTGTGTGTGTGTGTGTGTGTGTGTGTGTGTGTGTGTGGGGGGGTGTGGGGGTGGGGGGGTGTGGGGGTGTGCGTGCGTGCGTGTGTGTGTGTGTGTGTGTGTGTGTGTGTGTGTGTGTGCGTGTGTGTGTGTGTGTGTGTGTGTGTGTGTGTGTGTGCGTGTGTAGATCGCAGCAGGCATGGCCTACATCGAGAGGATGAACTACATCCACCGTGACCTGCGGGCCGCCAACATCCTGGTCGGAGACAACCTGGTGTGTAAGATCGCCGACTTTGGACTGGCCAGGCTCATCGAAGACAACGAGTACACCGCCAGACAAGGTGACACCAACGCACACAACCTGATGAATAATGAAAGAGGGTGTGTGTGTGTGTGTGTGTGTGCATCACATGAGCCCTAGCGTCTCTATTCTGGGGTGAAGAGATTTGGCGGAGAGGGAGAGGGAGAAGGAGCGGACCGGTGCCGAGCCCTGGGGGACCTCAGTCAATTAAGTACATACTGTAGGTTTTAACCGTTTAAGACCGGGAAAGCATCATTTGTGTCATTTTAAGATTCCTTTGGCTATTCAAAAATAGCAGATCTACAAGCTCATAGCGCGGCACCAAGTGCCGCGCTATGAGCTTGTAGATCTGCTATTTTTGAAAAATCGTGAACATTTGTGCAAATCTTTGAATATATATATTTTTTAAAGCAAATTTGTAACTCAAATCTTTGCTTCTGGGGGATTCTACAAATGTCTTCTGAATCCTAACGGTTTTTCAGAAAACCTATGTTGCTACATCAGTGGTTCTCAAACCTTTTCATGTCAAGGACCCCCAAAATGATATATATTTGGCCGCGGACCCCCATCTCAAAATATTTTTGTTCCAGGGACCCCCCAGAAGCAAAGATTTGAGTTACAAATATTTGCTTTAAAAATATAAGATTTGCACACATTTTCAAAAATAGCAGATCTACAAAAGAAATCTAAAAATGACATACGGATGCGTTCCCGGTCTTAATGGGTTAAGGGGGTCATCTTTTTTGTTTGAAAAAGATAGTGCACGCACCTCCGTGGGCCATGGTGCAGGACAAACAGCAGTTTCACAAGAAGAAAGAAAGTCTGCACGCTGGTAATGCTGCAAAAGCTCTGCTGTATTTTTTATTGCCGTCAATGTTTCGATCGAAACAGCAATAAGAATATAGTGGAGCTTTTGCAGCATTACCAGTGTGCAGACTTTATTTCTTCTGGTCATCCCTGTGTTTCCATTCGCTCCCGGTTTAAGTGGTTAAGAGATGAGACCTCGTGGATTCCAAGCAAGAGTGCAGGCGTTGTGTTGCTCTCCGGCTGAAAAGCCCCTTTTATTCAGAAGTCTGATTTTAGTAAATAGGGACATAATGATTATGTATGGAAGTATATAGACCCCTTAATAGACGACGTCACACTGATAAGAACCAGTATGCGCGCGCAGGCCGGCACCAAATGAACCCCATTCTGTCAGGTCTAGCTAGGACGCGCCTCACTAGCCAACACACAAGAGGAGGTTGAATGAACTGAAACCAGCGAAACCCCGACACAATTATGTTGGGAATTGATTGCATGAAACAATCACCTGTGCGTGCAGTCTCAATGTTGGTAAACAAATAATTGGTCTATAGTCGGGTGGAAAGGTCATTATGTCCAAAACTGTTACTTTTCAGGATTCAAATTCAAAAATAGGAAAAGTAGTAGATCTACAAGCTCAAAATGCATCGTTTGGCGCCGCGCTTAGAGCTTGTGGATCTGCTACTTTTGATGCTTTGGTGTGACGCTGTCAAGTACGGCGTTAATTTACGAAAAAACACAATAAGTACGGAGATACAAGGTTTCTGCCCCGACAGCAACGATACACGCAGACATATTATTTGAATATCTCAGCAGCACTCTGAAGTAATATCTCTGTAGACGCACTGTGATCTCTTGAGAAGATATGTTAATGACGAAAAAAAAGAAATGAAAGAAACACTCAGTCTTCCACTATAGGAGTATCTGAAGAGAAGTGAGTGAGCAGCCTTGACTCGAGGTGTGTGTGTGTGTGTGTGTGTGTGTGTGTGTGTGTGTGTGTGTGTGTGTGTGTGTGTGTGTGTGTGTGTGTGTGTGTGTGTGTGTGTGTGTGTGTTGTTGTTGTTGTTGCCATGGTTTCAGGGGCTAAGTTCCCCATCAAGTGGACGGCGCCGGAGGCGGCGCTGTACGGACGCTTCACCATCAAGTCGGACGTGTGGAGCTTTGGCATCCTGCTCACCGAGCTCATCACCAAGGGACGCGTGCCATACCCAGGTAAACCGTACCACGGGGCCCGTGCCCCACTTTACACCTGGCATCCCTATTTTGGGCATGTCATTATAGGATAAATATTTCAAAAATGTTCCCATTTTTATTTTTGTTGGGGCTGCTCTTGGGTGGCGCAGTGGTAAAGTGTCTGCCCACCACCACCCAGTGGTGGGAAAAGTACTCAACTGTTTTACTTAAGTAAAAGTATCAATACTGCAATGTAGAAGTAATCTGTTACAAGTAAATGTCCGGAATGCAAAATCAGTTTACTGGTATTGGTATCAAAATGTATCAAAATGTACTTAAAGTACCAAAAGTAAAAGTACTAAAATGTTTGAAAATAGCAGATCTACAAGCTCACAACGCGTCGCGATTGCAGATCTACAAGCTTGTAAATCAGCAATTTTTTTCGCAATTTGCCAAAGTATAAAAATAGTGTTAAAAATTGGCTAAACTGTTACTTATTTTGCTGGGTGTCCCCCTGGAATCCCATCAAGGACACATGGGGAGTCCCCAGTCCCCACTTTGAGAACCTCTTTTGTACACAAAAACCGGTAGAGCCAACAGGGGGGGAGTCGTGGGTTTCCTCATCCCTCCCTCAGATTGGTCGGGTTGTGTGTCCTCACAGACCTGGAAATAAATCACGTCAAATTCCATGCTTTTCCATACTCACACATCTCTCTCTCTGGCTTTGGTTTCTGTCTCTCTACACTGTCCTATCTAAATAAAGCATACAATGCCAAAATTAATCTTTAAAAAAAAAGACACGAGGGTGAAGATGTGAGTATGGATTTGGGTGGACAGTTTTCTACAAATTCACACATGCGGGCACCATGCCAGTTGGCGTCTTGTCTGAGAGAACCTCAGACTTAGCTGGCTGAGGGTGCAAGAGGAGTGTTTTTCATTTGCTTTCCTGCGCCCGGATTATGTCACAACATCTAATCCCCGCGGGTTTTGTGCCGCTTTGCAGAGAGAACTTTTAAGTTTGTTTTGTTTACTCACGCCATCTGTTTCCCCCCCTCTTTCTACTCCTACTTCTGTCACGTGTTCCCCCCCCACACACACATACACACACACACACACACACTCTCCTTCTTTTCATGTCATTTAGGGCCACAGCTATTGATTATTTTCCTCAGAGATTATTTTATAGATGACTGTTTTTATTAATCGAATAATCAAGAAGCACAAACAACATGAGAAGCAAATTATTTGAGCATTTTATTTGAATTTAAATTAAAAAAAGGAATCAACTAATTGATTGTTTCTGTATGATTAACTACTTATGTACTATTTTATACTTTAGTCGTACAAGGGGGGGGTCGCACAAAATATATCGCCAATCTCCCCAGTTCACAACAACACATCGCATTGCGACACGTTGTGAGCTTGTAGATCTGGTATTTTACGTTATGTTTATTTTATTTATTTGACATGGACATCACAATAACATTGGACGAACCAAGATGCATCGCTTAAAGTGTAATTAGCACAAGTGCTAATTTTCAACACCTGTCCACAGGAGTTTTTTCTAAGAATAACACTGGTCTAAAACCCATCAAGTACAAAGAAAGGATACATATAGTAATAATTAACATCATCAAAATCAGACGCAATACAGTAACTTGTGAAACTAAAGTGAACATAATCATTCCAATGACCAGTCAGAAACTATTCATGTGCGCACAGTTGATTTGATTTCAACCATAGTTTTTGTCCTCTGTTAAACACATTACCATCTGTCTCTAGTTTTAGATCCGTAGGCAAAGAGTTCTCAAAGTTTTTCACTTTACTGAGGTGGCAGACTGATCCAAATGAGTTCTTGTATATGGGGACAATACAGTCACCATTTTGTCCCCCCCAAAATTGATACGTTTTTCTTTAGAACAAAATTGAGTTTGATTAACTTACTTAACCCATTAAAACCGGGAACGCATCTGTGTGTCATTTTTAGATTCCTTTGGCTATTCAAAAATCGTGAACATTTTGTGCAAATCTTTGAATATATATATTATTTTTAAAGCGAAATTTAAAGGGAATGCATGGGTTAAAGTTCGATTAACTTACTGTACCTTCCTTTTTCCTGTGTCCCCTCTCACCCCCCCCCCCCCCCCCTCACCACCTCACCCCCCCACCCCCCCCCCCACCCTCCCTCCCTCCACCCAGGCATGAACAACAGGGAGGTGCTGGAGCAGGTGGAGCGCGGCTACCGCATGCCCTGCGCCGTGGGCTGCCCCGCCTCGCTGCACGAGCTGATGGTGCTGTGCTGGCGGCGCGAGGCGGACGAGCGGCACACCTTCGAGTACCTGCAGTCCTTCCTGGAGGACTACTTCACCGCCACCGAGCCCCAGTACCAGCCCGGGGAGAACCTGTGACCTTTGACCTCCCCACATACATACACCTGTATGAATGAATGAACCATTGTAAAGCGCTTTGAGTAAGTTTGAGTACTTAGAAAAGCGCCATAGAAATGCAATTCATTATTATTGTTACTATTATCACACCGCACCGCACCGACAAGGCTGAGACCAGTGGTTCTCAAAACTGGGGGACCAACCAGGGGTTCTTGAAGGGGGGGTGGGGGGTTCCAGGGGGTCCCTAGCTCTTGGTCCAGAGTGTTAGCGATAGGGCTGCAGGAAAAAATTTATTCGAATACGAATCGCGATTCTCATGTTGGACGAATCGATTCTCATTTTCCAAAAAACTATTTTTAATTAATTTTAATATATATATATATTTTTTAATATTATTTTTTTGTATAATGACATTTTTGAGAAGTGGCAAGAACTTTTTGAATCAGAAAAAAATAGTTTTTTTATCGAGAATCGTTTTTAATCAAAAAAAAAAAAGGATTTTGAAACAGAAAAAAAACATTTTTGAATCGAGAATCATTTGTTTTGAAAAATTCTGAAAAAATCTGAATCGTGACCCCAAGAATCGGAATTGAATCGTGAGATAGCACCCTAGTTAGCGAGTTCTCTATAACGCTCTGCCAGGTGCGGTGCTATTCCCAACTCCACTGTATACCGTGCGAGGTCTCCCAACTGTAGTAAAAAAAATCAAAGGCCGAATCAAAGGCAGTTTTATAATTAAAAAAAATGATAAAAAAAACTATTCTCCTTGGTGGGAAATGTCTCAGAACCCCACCTTATGTGTAAAATCCCACTTTTTGGGCAGAAAATAAAAACATTTTTATTTACTCAACTAAGCCCTCTACAGATCTGGTCAATATAAATTACCATTGACCAAATCTATAGAGGGCGCAGTTGAGATAAAATCACCTCCGACTGGCGGACCAGCGCTAGGGGGTCCCCAGCTAAAAGATTGATAGTTAGGAACCGAAATGGATCCCTTATGGGTCTGTAACTAGGGGGGGTTCCTTGAAATTGCTAAATAGATAGACCTACAACTGTACCACAGCCACACACACACACACACACACACACACACACACACACACACACACACACACACACACACACACACACACACACACACACACACACACACACACACACACACACACAAATACACACAGGCAGAGATATATATATATACATATCAACACTTGACTTTAAAGAAGATCAAAAATTCAATTCGGACTTCTCCGCAACCGACCTGCACACTGCAACCCATCCAGGTCGATGCTGATATAAAGACAGGCGTGATGATCGGAGGAGCGCTGCCTATATACCCCCATCAGGCCCGTCAGTGCCATAGCGCTTCACCCAGTAACTATGACAACAAGGAACTGAAATGAGTGATGAATGGGGGTGGGGGTGGGGGGTTGTAGAGTGATGAAATGATACAAGATGATGTTCCTTCTTCATGTTACTGACCCACAGATTGTTTTTTTAGTGAAGTCCGGATAAAAAGGGAGTTTTGTTGGATTCTATGTCCCTGTTGTCTGACGCCTGAAGTGTTTTTAGGTGGGATTTATAGGAATTATTTTGTAAACTATTGCCACTGTGTGCCTACTGTACATTAATGCACTGCTCAGTGTAAACTTAACCACATCAACTCTAGAGTCCCTATTCTTGGGGTGGAGGGGGGGGGGCTATATGTGCCAATCTGCATCTCTTGTAGATTTGCAATTCTTTGGCAAAGAGATTTGGTGTAGAGCGAAAAAGGAGGTGGTCCTAGTACAGACCCCTGGGGGACTCCAGTTCAATGAAGTATATAGGGTTTAAGTGGTTAAGGGACTTTTATAGGTTTCAAGTGCTTTTTTTTCATACTCGAAAGACAAACTCTGAAGGATGAGAGGGAAAATGTTCTGTACTGTTTTTTTGTTTTTTTTGTCTGGTATCTTTGTATGAACTATCGTTTCTTTTCTCTGTTGTCGTCATTTTAATTTAACTCAGATATATTATCCGCACATCGCAGAGAAAGGTCTATATCTAAAAATCTAGCTATATCACGTATTACAGCTTTACAGCCATCAACACGCCAAGAAGGTCAACACTGGAGGAGGATGGGCTTATCGTTAAGTGTAAGCGTTGTTATTTTTGTTTAACCTCATTGTGTATAACCTGTATGTATGTTGAGTTCCTGCTGTCATTATGATTGTAATAAAGATCTGTATCTTTTATCCTGGTGGCGGAGGCACCTCTCTTCTTCTATTCGGCACGGACGGGGGTCAAGTTGTGTTAATCCAACTAATCCATTTAAGTGCAGTAAGTCCGGGAGTGGCTTATTGTCTGTATCGGGCCAAGAACGAGGGTGTCTGTCTCGGTGTTGATTTTGACAGCAACTTTTGATGTAGTTTTAGTCATAGTCTTTTGAGTTTTAGTCATCTGAAATGTTTTAGTTTTTGTCTAGTTTTAGTCGTCTAAATATCATAAGATTATAGTCGACTAAATCTACAGCAGATTTAGTTGACTAAAATGTATGTTGGTGGTGCCTTGATGGCATCGTAATGGCTGATTTTACACCTGGTTGCATGCTGAAAATAGCAGATCCACAACGCGTCGCACTGGGATGTGCGCTGCGAAAATACTTGATCTCTTCTCCACTATAGTCCCTCACTAACATTTTAGTCTAGTTTTTATTTGTTGACGAAATAGTCAATATATTTAGTCTTAGTTTTAGTCATCGTAGCTTATAGTTTTTATTTCGTTTTTATTCGGTTTTCGTCAGTGAAAAAAGTTAGTCGACGAACATTTTTTTGTCATAGTTTTAGTCGACGAAATCAACACTGGTCTGTCTGTATACTCTTCTCTATGTGCTAGACCAGTGGTTCCCAAACTTTTTAGCTCGAGACCCAAAACAGCAATTTATGTCATTGACTGTTTTGACCGAAAAGCATCGGTTTCTGGCACCGACCGTTTAGGCACCGGCACCGTTTTTATAATACCGGTTTAGCACCGGTATCGGGTTAAAACCCAATCGATACCCATCCCTATCTCAGTGGTTCTGGATTTGAATCCGAATGGGGTCTTTCTGTGTGGAGTTTGCATGTTCACAGGGGTGTCTTTCGGGTGCTCTGCTGCTCCAGAGACGGATAAGGAAAGTTGCATCACCTCCGTTCACGTCATCGTTACAGGTCTTCTACATAGCCTTCTATTGGCGAATAGTGACAAAGCCCTGAACCGGAAGTTTACGGAATGCACTGGAGTCTACGAGCATTTTGTCACTATTTCGAGTTTGCATGAACCACGTGACCAGCGCTGTTTTCTGCCCCCCTCATTGACGTAACTCTCCAATAGAAGGCTCTGCTCCACTCCAAAAAGACAAGGGACATACTCCTCCTGGCCTTAGAGCTGGAGCTGGTCCCCAGGTGCAGCTGAGTGGCTGATCACTGCTCCTAATAGGATGGGAAATGCAGAGAGGCCAAAACGTCCCCCCGGGGATTCATAAAGCATAACTTAAGAACACAGCAGCACTTTCTTTAATGCTACAGCAATCAAGATGTCACGCAGATAGCATTTAAATTATATTTAAGGATGGAGAGCAATGTTTTTTTCCCCTCTTTCTCTCTCCCTCCCTCCTCTCCCCCTGTGCATTTCCAGCTATTTTACATGAGGGTGAGGTTTTGAGGCACACTCGTACTTTAATATTTCCATTTCAGGGATACCTTTAAAGCTATTATAATATTCATGTAGAGTGAACACTGGTCCTCTTGCCAGAACAAAGCCTGAATGGATGCAGAGGCAAATTGAATCTGGACTTTCCTTTATTATACAGAACAGTTATCCTCAAACTTAACTTGTATTTTTGTCACATCACAAGTTTACACCACAAGTATAAAGAAGCGGGTGAAAATATTTGTTTGTGTAAGCTTTCCTGTGACTGCAGTTATATTGTTAAAGAATATAAATACAAGAGTTGTTACAGTACAGGACGATACATATGGTAAATGGTGCATTTATATAGCGCTTTTATCCAAAGCGCTTTACATTGATTGTGCCATTAACCCATTCACACACACATTCATACACCGATGGCGGAGGAAACCATGCAAGGCACCAACCTGCTCATCAGGAGCAATTGCTCCTGATGAGCAGGTTGGTGCCTTGCATGGTTTCCTCCGCCATCGGTGTATGAATGTGTGTGTGAATGGGTTAATGGCACAATCGGGTGCAGTAGGTTAGTCCGACAGCGCATTCCTCCGACAGCGCAGCGCTCCGACGTTTCCAATACTAAACCCGAACCAAACCCTAACCCTAACCCTAACCGCACGCGGATGCCACATAGTCGGAGAAAAGGTCTGTCGGATTAACGCATGCCTCCCGTGGTTTTACCCCTGAGCCACTGCCGCCCTAGGTAGGTCCAATAATAATGGTACTGTACATAGTCAAATACACAGCAAGTGCAAATATACAATGTTCCCCAGTCATTTGCACTTATCCAATATACATAGAAAATATGAGGATGTATTATACAGTCATACAATGTATGAGGATATGTTGTCTGTATGTCCTCTCTGTCGGGTGGAAACCTCATATATACATCCAAAACTGTTACTTTTCAGGATTCAAATTCAAAAACGGCTAAAGCAGCAGATCTACAAGCTCAAAACACGTCGCTTCACGTCACGTTTCGAGCTTGTAGATCTGCTACTTTTGATGCTTTTGTGTGAAAAGTTAGAATATGGAGATAAGAGGTTTCCCAGATCACCCCAGACTTCTGGAGCAGGAGCGGTGCCAGAGCCAGACCCAAATTGCAGAGGGCAATTCTTTTTTGCACAGGTCCCAGGCTATCACTAATCCCCACTGTCCCTCTCACTCAGGCGGGCACACCTGCAGCTGATCTGGAATTGCTATCGCCCCAATTACAGCCACTATAAAACCCAGAGAGATTCAGTTCTACTCCAGACACAGACCCAGCAACAGCTCAGAACCCACACCATGGTTTATTCAGGCTAAAAAGCCTTTTCTTTAAGTTATTTACTTTATTTTAGTTTGGCCTGGAGATGGCCGGTATAGTTCTCTCTTTTCGTTTAGTTTTTAGTTCAGTAGAACTTGATTTTGTTAGTTTAGGGAGGGGGAGCAGCAAAAAAATAACAAAACAAATGTAATTAAGTACAGTCCTTGAGTAAATGTACTTAGTTACTTTCCACCACTGCAGATGATAATGAATCATCTGAATACCACAACATCACCACCCTGCACCCAGCACAACCCAGACACCAGAACCAGACGTTCTGCTCTGTCAATCATTAACCACTTTCTCACCCCATGGCATCCCTATTCTGGGCATGTCATTATAGAAGAAGATTGTCAAAAATTGCCAAGAAATAGTTTGAATTAATATATTGTATGAATTTAAACAGTGATGTTAAATTGCAGTGGTGGAAAAAAGTACTCACATTCTTTACTTAAGTAGAAGTATCAATACTGCAATGTGGAAATACTTCAATAATTCAAAATTTACTTGAGTAAAAGTAGAAAAGTATTGGTATCAAAATGCACTTAAAGTTCCAAAAGTAGAAAGTACTCATTATGCAGAAATCTTCCATTTACTTCCACTTAAGTACAGTACTTGAGTAAATGCACTTAGTTACTTTACACCACTGTTAATATATTATATTAATTTAAACAGTGAGATGTTAAATTGGAAAAGCTGTCTTCCAACACAAAGAAGAGATCCACGCAAAGAACACTTTGCACATGCCAAGAGTGAGTAGACAGAAATGGTGCCATCTTATAATGACCATTAGTGAGGACCAATTATATGAAGACTATAGGATGAAAATGGGTGACGTACTCCTTTAAGTAAAAGTAGTGGGCTAAAAAGTACTAAAAAGTATTAGCATCAAAGTAATAGTTCTAAAAGTATAAGTATTCATTATGCAGAATGGCAGAACTTATTGATGCTTTAATGTGTTCATCAAGTTAATATTGCAGCTATTTTGTATTTACTTTTATTTCCATTTCTATACTATAGCTTCAACCCACTGATCAATAGTTTTATTGATGTAACAGTATCACACTTTATTAGCTGTTTCATATTTGTGATGATAATATGAATCTGCAAAGTAACTGTGACAAGTAAATGTATAGTGGACAAAAAAAGTACTCTAAAATGTAGTGATGTAAGGCAGGGCAGGGGTCTTCAACGTTTTCAGGTCAAGGACCCCCTAGCTGAGAGAGGGATGAAGCAGGGACCCACTACATATTGCATAAAATTGTGTTTTAGATTGAACTTTTTTGTTTACTTGGTCTGCTCTTTTCTCCCCTCTACACCTATACCTCTTTGCCAAATAATAGCCGATCTACAAGCTCACGTGAGCTTGTAGATCTGCTATTTTTTGGCAAAAGTTCTCCTCGGAAAAAGGGATGCACTTAGATACTTCAATTAGGCTGCTACAACAAGGCAGGTTTCAGTGTGGGGCTGGGTGACATTTAACTACAGGAAAGAATCTCTAAAGTATTTTCACACACTGACCCCGTCAAATTAAATTACACACCTGTTAGTGTGCTATGGGTGTTCCCTCTTCCCTGTTGCACACATAGACTGTATAAATGAGATAGGCTGTCTGTCTGTCTGTCTGTCTGTCTGTCTGTCTGTCTGCCTGCCTGCCTGCCTGCCTGTCTGTCTGTCTGTCTGTCTGTCTGTCTGTCTGTCTGCCTGCCTGCCTGCCTGTCTGTCTGTCTGTCTGTCTGTCTGTCTGTCTGTCTGTCTGTCTGTGACTGTCTGTCTGCCTGCCTGCCTGTCTGTCTGTCTGTCTGTCTGTCTGTCTGTCTGTCTGTCTGTCTGTCTGTCTGTCTGTCTGTCTGTCTCTCTCTCTCTCTCTGTTTCTCTCTCTAACCCTGTTAAAGAACTACATTTCCCATAGTTCCAAGCGGAGAAGAAAAAGTGAGGCCAGCTACGGGTCCCTGGATGGCTCAGCCAGCCAGCCAGCCAGGCAGCAGCAGGCACGTCTGGAGAGAGAGAGAGAGAGAGAGAGAGAGAGAGAGAGAGAGAGAGAGAGAGAGAGAGAGAGAGAGAGAGAGAGAGAGAGAGAGAGAGAGAGAGAGAGAGAGAGAGAGAGAGAGAGAGAGAGAGAGAGAGAGAGAGAGAGAGAGAGAGAGAGAGAGAGAGAGAGAGAGAGAGAGAGAGAGAGAGAGAGAGAGAGAGAGAGAGAGAGAGAGACGCGCACGGAGAAGGAGAAAGGAAAGGGAGGTGGAAGGAACTGCAGAGAGAGAGAACAGGGGCGCTTCGTTCGGGAGCTTTTTCCTCCCTTTTCTCTCCGGTGTGGCCGCATCCATCCCGGGGAGTCCCGTGCCGTGCCGTGTCAGCAGACCCGGGCAGACAGACAGACAGACAGACAGACAGACAGACAGCCAGCGGGGACTCGAACCGCAGCATTCGTTCTAAAGGAGGGGTAAAAAAAAGAAACAGACAGTAAACGCCCCCCACCTCTATTTTGTCCCCCCGTTTCTATTTTTCGCCTCCCCGTCTAGCTGTCTCTCTCTCTCCGGTGCAGATGTTGGAGTGAGGCAGGCTGTGTGTGGGGAGAGAGGGATAGAGAGAGAGACATATACACAGAGCCGTGAACGTGACCGGAGAGGAGAGGAGA
>NC_139952.1:40692343-40702343 GCF_963454915.1 Gymnoscopelus microlampas
GCTAGATTTATACTTTAGTTGCGTGCGGGTGTCGCTCACCCTGAAAATAAGACGATCTACAATCTCACAACACATAGCGCCGCGATTGCGTTGTCAGATTGTAGATCTGCTACTTTCGCCACTGATCACGGTGATACTGGCGTTGATTGCTAGAAGAAGAGCTCTCCAATGCAGGCACGGCAGTCGGCAGTGAAACAGAAAAGAAAATGAATAAACCAACAAGCAAAGCAGCAAGCAAAGCCCCCTGGTCTTTCACGTCAAGATACGCACATCTCTGCAAACAATAGCCCGTAGAAAAGTGTTTGACAAGTGGACAAAGTAAAAAAAAGCCCCGACACTCAGGATCCATATTTCTTTTTTTTACCAAATGCTTATTCTCTTCAAAGCAATCTCCCCGCGATTCCTAAGTGTCTCATTTCTCCAAAAATTCGCACCTCGCCGTGTCTTGTGAAGAGACGAAGAAGCGCTCAAGTACAACAAAGAACCACACAGGTCCCCAAAAAAATGGGTTTATTTGTGTGAAACGCAGCCTCGCCAGCCATTCAGAGAGGTGATGGCGGGGATTCATACCGGCCCTGTGAATGAATGAATCGGGCCAATTATTACACATCACTCGGACTCGGAGGGGGCCCTCCTCAAAAATACGCGAGAAAATCAATTTCACATCACAGATCCATTTAATCTTACATTGGCAGGAGAGGAGCGCCGCACGCTTGTCCAATCATTAAGAGCAGCAGCCCACAGATAGACAGAGAGGTATGTAAGACGAACGGAACAGTGCATTACGCCCACCCGTTTCCAACCAACCACCACTATACTATACAGCAATTACCTGCCTCTCACATCCACTGTTGTTGGACATACAGTAGTGGTGGAACACAAAGTACTCAACCCCACAGTACTTCAATCAAAGTATATATACAGTGGAATAAAATGCGCTCGGGTGGCGCAGTGGTAAAGTCACTGCCCTGGCAACACCACGGAGGTTGCGGGTTCGAATTGACTACCAGCTCAGTGGCCTTGTGGTTAGAGTGTCTGCCATGAGATTGGGAGGGGTTGGGTTCGATTACCCTGGCCGGGACATACCAAAGAGCAGTGGTTTTCAACCCTTTTCATATCAAGGGTCCATTATTTATTCAGCATTAGAGCCACGGAACCACCATTTGACGAGATTTAGACTCTCAGACCCACAAGACTTAAGAATATTTTGTTATTGTTGGATAAGAGTTTGTCCACAATTCCATGCTGTATTGATGTTGGTACCAATAGGAGAGATAACAGGCAAACGTTGATCAAAATAACAATTCTTTAATTAAGTAATGCAGATGTTTAACAATAATTTAACTCTTGAGAGCGTAAAATGAAACCAAATGGACCTGTGAGGGTCCATTTGGTTTCATTTCACTCTCTCAAGAGTTAAAGATCTAATAAGGGTCCATTTGGTTACCAACTCTCCGTCATTCAGCTGGGGAACCACCTGGAACCCCCTCAAGGACGGGCCACTGGTGGTCCCCGGACCACTGGTTGAGAACCACTGCCAAAGACTATGAAAATGGGACCTCCCTGCTTGGCACTCAGCACCCAAGGGTTGGATTGACAAACTTCATCACAAATTGACAAGGAAGCACAAACCAATGGGGCACACAATTGACAGGTGTGTTGTGATTGGTTGCAGGGTAATGAATCACACCCACCTGCCAATTGTGTGCCCCAAACATTTGTGCTTCCCAGAGGAAGTTTAGATATATTCAGTCCTGTACTCATTCCGGGCCCCTCGCCCGGACAGTAAGTTGTCCGTGTGCAGCTCGTGGAAAAGTGGAGATATTTTACTAAACACACGTTTTCTGGCAGAACTTTCAAATGGATATGAAACTAGAGGACAATGTCTGACTCCAAGTCTTAGGAATTAATTATTGGGTGAGTACAGACACAGTTTAGAGCACTTTTACGCCGCTGCTAACCCTGTATGTGGGTGGGACCGATCTACTGTATGGCTGTGTATTTGAAATACATGAAATGTATGTAAGATCACATACATTCTAGGGCTAGCTGTGGCTGCAGGACAAAGTTGCTAACGTACCTAACATAAAACATAAACAAACAATCACATAAAAACAGAAACAACCTAAAAATAAGCCAAGAAGTGCCAACAGAGTCATGAGGCAGGATAAATTAGGGTAAACCTTGGGAATGCGTATAAGAATAATTCAGGTAGGGAAGCAGGTGCACTGTCCGATGTACTTGAGTTAAAGTTCTGGAGTACTTAAAATACTTACTAGGATTGACCATAAAAATTGGTTCGCCACCTAAAAACTGGTTCCGACCCAATGTTTGGGAAACACTGATCTATTGTTAACCGTTTCTTGTTTGTTTGTTTGTTTGTTTGTTTTCTTGCTACATACAGTATTACAGTAGATAGAAGCAGTGTGTTCACTAAGCTACGGCCACCCTTAAAACCACTTAAGCTCTATATACGTTGTTGTACAATTGGCTATTAGCAAAATAGCCAATCTACAAGCTCACAACGCGTCGCATCACGATGTGTTGACACTTATAAGATCAGCTATTTTCACTATTTCCTTAGACATTTTTTTTTTCTTTTTAACTGTTCTCTATGGATTCGATGCTTACTGTAAATCGCTTACTGTAAATCGCTCTGGATTAAGAGTGTCTGCTAAATGCTCGAGTTGTAATTTGTAAAAGGAATGGTGCATTAAGACCTGGAACGCGTCTGTGTCACTTTTTGATTTGAGCTAAAAAAGCATTATTTTACACTTTGGCTATTTAAAAATAGCAGATATATAAGCTCATAACGCGGCACCGAGTGCCGCGCTATGAGCTTGTAGATCTGCCATTTTTGAAAAATTATAAAAATGTGTGCAAATCTTTGAATATATATTGTTTTAAAGCAAACATTTTTAACTCAAATCTTTGCTTCTGGGGGTCCTTGGAACAACATATTTTGAGATGGGTGTCGGCGACCAAATAAATATAATTTAGGGGGTCATTGACATGAAAAGGTTTGAGCACCACTGATATAGAAACATACGTTTTTTTCAAAAAAACTGTTAGGATTTAGAAGACATTTTGTAGAATCGGAACCACAGGCCTTAATGGGTTAAAGACTAAAGACAAGCCTGTCAACACAGACAGGGGGAATATTCAGGACCCACATAAGCGTCAAAATCCCCTGTCAGAACCCACATTCAGACAGAAAGAGCTGTACAAAACAGACAAACACACATAATAAATAACATTGGTTCTCAACCACAGGTCAGACACACATTTGGAGTGTCCCCTCCTCTCTCGGTCCCTTTGAATGTGACAGCGTGCTCCCCGCGGGCCGCAGAGCGTGCCCACCGCCACCGTGTGCTGTGTGGAAATGAGTGACATTAGTGCTTGGCGGGGAGAAGTACTTAGCGCTCTACGGCAGACTAATGGCAAATAGTTCAATTAGACCTGCAGTCCTTGGGAGTGAAGGGTTCTCTTTTATGGGCTTCTATTAATCTAATCGTCAACCTGTATAGCCATGAATTTGGCAGTACCACGCTCCACGCACGTGGGTTAATGCGGTGCCTCCTCCTCGCACACGCGATGCACACTCATAAAGTGCATTGCCTTGGTCGTTGCATACTTGCGAGGACCCTTCCATTGATTTGCAGTGACTGATAGTTTCAATTTGCATGATTTCCTGTGCCTTTACCCCTCACCCCTGACCTGACCTTAACCTTATCAGAGCACTGAGTGCAGCGCTATGAGCTTGTAGATCTGCAAAAAAATCTTGATTTTTTTTTAGCAAATCTTTGAATGTATATATTTTTTTTTAAAGCGATTTTTTAAAAACTAAAATCTTTGCTTCTGGGGATTCTACAAATGTCTTCTAAATCCTAACAAATCCTTAAAAAAAAAAGAACTTATTTTGCTATATATATCAGTGTTTTTCAAGGACCACCCAAAATGATGTATTTGGTCGCGGACCCCCATCTCAAAATATTTTGTTCCAGGGACCCCCAGAAGCAAAGATTTGAGTTACATTTTTTTGTACATATTCAAAGATTTTCACACATTTTCACAAGTAGTTTTCTCCAAAAAATAGCAGATATACAAGCTCATAGCGCTGCACTCGGTGCAGCGCTATGAGCTTGTATATCTGCTATTTTTGAATAGCCAAAGAAATCAAAAAATGACTTTGATGCGTTCCCGCATTGAATGTGTTAAAGACGTGAGCCCTTAAGTAAGCTAATGCATTTCTTGATTTGTTATTTCATTTGATTTAGCCTTTTATTTAACCAGGATAAAGAAAATCCCTTTGAGATTAACAATATCTTCTTCTTCTTTTTTTTTTGCCAAGGGGAGCCCTTGCCAAAACACAGACAGACAGGCTATTAAGATAAAACAAATAAAAACAAATAGTCTGCAGGGCTGCCAAAAATAAACCCACAAGGTAGGGAGAGGGAGCAAGCGGTGACGAATTTCCAATACAGTCGAGTAAAAAACGAATTAACCACGTGAACCCTTCTGAGAGCGAACAAACATTATCCTGAAAGTGCAAGCTCATGGAATCTAAGGGGGGAGGCTTGTAGATCGAAAGAAGATATTTAGTGTAGAGAGTGGAGTAAAAAAGGAGGGGGGCCAGCCTAGTACAGGTCCTGGAGTTACGCCAGGTCAACAATGTATATACTGTTTGTAGGGTTTATGTGATTTTTTAATTTTATTTGGCTATACAAAAAAAAGCAGATATACAAGCTCATAGCGCGGCACCGAGTGCCGCGCTATGAGCTTGTAGATCTGCTATTTTTGAAAAAACTTGAACATTATACATTTTTAACTAAAATCTTTGCTTCTGGAACAAAATATTTTGAGATGGTAGGGGTCGTCCGCGGACAAATACGTATAATTTTGGGTGGTCCTTGATATGAAAAAGGTTTGATAACCACTGATATTATAGCAACAACAAAAATAAAAAGTTAGGATTTAGAAGACATTTGTAGAATCCCCCAGAAGCAAAGATTTGACTTAAAAAATGTTCGCTTTTAAAAAACACATATATTCAAAGATTTGCACAGATTTCCATGATTTTCCAAAATAATAGCAGATCTACAAGCTCAGTTAGGGCGTTCATTTTTTACGAAAAAATTGGAGATAAGAGGTTTTGAAATACAAGAGCACATACACGCACGCACGCACACACACACACACACACACACACACACACACACACACACACACACACCCACGCACGCACATACACACACACCTCCCTAGCGGTTCTGTGTGTGTGTGTGTGTGTGTGTGTGTGTGTGTGTGTGTGTGCGTGCTCCATTCTGCCGCCTCCTACGCTGCTACACATTCATAAAACAGTTCACCACGCCAAGAGAAGAGAACTCACTCAATGCAAGACATCTCTCCACCTCTCTCTCTCTCTCTCCCCTCCACGCTCCCCCCACTCCCCCTCGCTATTCTTCATCGTGTCACCCTCGCCTCCCTCGCTCCGTACCCCTCCCCCTCCTCTTTCATCTCCACTACGCCTCTTCTCCTCTTTCCAGCCGGTCCCATCATCTTCCTCTTCTTCTTCTTCTTGTGCCTGTCTCCTGCAATCTCCCTCCCTCCCTCTCCCCCCCGCTCGCTTCTATCTCCTCCTCCAACCCTCCCCTGTCTCTACCTCTAGCCTCCATCTGGTTGTCTCTCTCTCTCTCTCTCTCTCTCTCTCTCTCTCTCTCTCTCTCTCTCTCTCTCTCTCTCCTCCCCCCCATACTGTGTGCTGGTTGAAGCCGGTTTGGAGTCTGGCAGCAGATACATGCAGTGGGGAAGGAGGTGAAGCGTCGACCTTTCACCTCTCGGTGGGAGAGGGGGAGAGAGAGAGAGAGAGAGAGAGAGAGAGAGAGAGAGAGGGAGTGAATGTACGCATAGATGATGGTGGGGCATGGGGGAGAGAGAGAGAGAGAGGGAGAGAGAAATGGAGAGAGAGGGAAACTGCGAGAGGAAGAGAGAGAGAGAAAGAGGGAGGTCAAAGGATCTGAGGATTCACTAGGAGAAAGAAAGGTGGGGGCAGGGAACGAGAGAGAGGGGGGTGGTGGTGGTGGTGGTGGGGGGGGGGAAATAGGGTGATAAATGAAGAGAGAACAGCCAGGACGGAGAGATGAGGAATGAGAGGAGGGAGATAGAATCTGTGAGAGGACTAGTGTGTGTGTGTGTGTGTGCGCGCGCACACGTGCGTGTGTGTGCGCTTGTATATCGACGCTGTCGGGCAGAAACCTCTTATCTCCGTATTTGAACTTTTTTTGCGTAAATTCACGTCCTACTTGATCATACTGCGGCTTCACACGAAAGCATCAAAAGTAGCAGATCTACAAGCTCGAAACGCGGCGCGTTTCGAGCTTGTAGATCTGCTACTTTTGATGTCTTTTTTTGAAGCATTTGCGTGTGTATGACTGTGCATCTGCATGTACTGTATGTGTGTGTGTGTGTGTGTGTGTGTGTGTGTGTGTGTGTGTGTTCATTTATGTGCATGTGTGTGTGAAAGTGAGGATGCTGTGTACCTCACTAACAAGCTGGACAGAATCAGCTCAATTATTTAACAGGAGAGAATAGGGAGGGAAAATGTGTGCGCACGCACACACACACATACGCTAGCGCACATGCACGCACACACGCACGCACGCACACACCTCTCACTGTCTGTCTTTGGCTCACATACTGGCTGTCTCAAATACACACAGTCTCTCTGTGCCCTGCAGAGTCGCACACACACACACACACACACACACACACACACACACACACACACACACACACACACACACACACACACACACACACACGCACACGCACACAGGCTCAGAAACACACACTGACTTTCCTATACAGACGTGTCTGTCTGCAGACATTCCTCTGCAGGAGTTTCTGTGTGTGTGTGTGTGTGTGTGTGTGTGCACTGCACACAAGTCTGTGCACGTCTGTCTGTGTTTTTGCCAATTTCTGTGTGTGTGTGTGTGTGTGTGCGCGCGCACACTTGCTTGTTCATGTGCATCTGTCAGTCTGTGTCAGTTTGTGTCCTTGAGTCTTTGTGTGTGTGTGCGTGCGCATTACAAGAGCATAATTATGCTTATGTGTGTGCTTGCATGACACGTGCATTTGTTGTATTTATTATGAATACAGTATATATTATAATACAGTAAATAGTATAGTAGTGTATACTGTAGCATGTCGTGAAAGTCTAGGATTAACGGTTAATTTGGAGGCTGAAATTAGAGTCAGGTGTTTTCAATCACACTAAAAAGCCACCCAGTTGGTTTTGACAACAACAGGCTGCAGGCTACACAACCTGACATCTCATGGCCCAGACTCACTCACTGCAAAGCGTCTAGGGTCTAGTAATCTCTCAAGAACAGATTCTGCTCTCCGCTTGAATCTGTCGGGGGGGTTCGTCATAACGTGTACGCACTGACCTACAAGTGGGCGTGCCTTCAGATCAGGAAGCAGGCCGCGCTTTACCCAATCAAATGTAGTGGGCGGGATTCACTGTCTGTGCTCTGCTTCCCACTAAAAACAAAACCGAAACTCATTTAACAATAGCGTCCTCGGAGCAGACAAAACCACGGAAAGATATTCACACTTTAACTTGCTCTTTCATCATAGAAACAAGTGGGCTTATAACCAAAAGGATCCATGTTCTCTGGGAGAAGTGGTGTTAGTGTTCCGTGTAGAAATATTGTTAGTGGGAATGAAAACATAGTCGCACCACCGGAAGTGAAAGGCTGAAGGCAGACCAAAACCCCGGTTTCCTTGCGCACGGGTCCACCGTATAGCCCCCCCAGAGCCAAGTGAGAGAGTAAAAAACAGCAGAGGGCGCTGTTTTTCCTTTTCATTTGGCGATGGGTTCCCAGATTGAGGGTCTAGAGATCCAACATGGAACACGTTTGGAACTGTTTACGGAGCCGTTTTTTTTATCACGCTGTCAGAAGCTGGTACAGTATGTTGTGTACTTCATGTCTGCTACTTCGCAGATATAAATTATTTTATTATGAAGCACAGATTAACCACTTTAGCCCTATTTTATACATAGGCTATTTGAAAATAGCCGATCTACAAGCTCACAACGCGTCGCGATGCGACGCGTTGTGAGCTTGTAGATCTGCTATTTTCAAACATTTTTGTACTTTTACTTTTGGTATATTTTCTTACATTTTTATCCCTCGATTTTGTAACCCTTTTTTTTTTCACCCGGTGCCAATTTTCTAAGTGATCCTGGGCACTACACTCCCCCCACCAGCCTAGGGAGGCTTTGGTATATTTTGATGCCAATACTTTTGTACTTTTACTCAAGTAACATTTTGAACACAGGCCTTTTACTTGTAACATAGATAGTACTTCTACATTGTGGTATTGATACTTTCACTTAAGTAAAAGAAATGCAGTACTTTTTCCACCACTGTTTAAAATGTCAAGGACCGTCCATAACTCTGAGAGTGTACAAATGGAACCAAATGGACCCGTACATACGGATCCATTTGGACCGCCCCAGCATATCCGTATTGTGAGGAAAGCTTTCGCAGGAAAATAGCAGATCGACAAGCTTTGCGATGATGTGTTGTAGTAAGCTTGTTAGTCGGCTGTTTTCAGCTAAAGCTTTCCCCACGATAACAGAAAACTGAAAACACAACCAGTATAGAGCCCTGAGGGACTTCGATCGGTCAACCGTATAGGGTTTAAGTGGGAAGAGAGGGAATCGCTAAAAGGATCCCAGCCCCTATAAGCGTCAAACGCAACTCGTTTGCAGCGGCTGCAGCCAACCCTGAAGGCGAATGTCGATGTTTTTGGACGCGTCAAAACCTGTCGATGCGTTCCCCTCAGTGCGTTCCCCTCAGTGCGTTCCCCTCAGAGCGCCGACGTGTGGCACACACCGTCTGGAATGAGTCGGAGCAAATGTAGAAAGGTTTGATTTTGAAAGGATTGATTGATTGAATACTTTATTAACTTATTTAGTGCGGGAACCCCTATTTGTAACTATTCCTTTCAAGACTGTCTGCAACCCCTTTTGGGGTTGTTGTTGTTGTTGTTGCTATGTACAGTATATAGCAGTGGTTCTCAAACTTGTTCATGTCAAGGACCGCCAAATTAACACTTATTAGCCCGCGGACCCCCATTTGAAAAGATATGCCAGGGACCCCCATAAGAGAATATATTTTACGGCTCTAGCAGTGATTCTCAACCATTTTAATTTCAAGGACCCCCACATGTATTAGGCTACGGACCCCCATTTAATGGCATTTATATCTCTGGGACCCCAATTTATATTGTAAAAGCAATGTTAATTTAACTCTGAGAGTGTACAACTGGAACCAAATGGACCCGTCAGGGTCCATTTGGTTCCATTTGTACACTCTCAGAGTTACAGACCCATAAGGGTTCATTTGGTTCCTATAAATCATTTAGCTGGGGACCCCCTGGGACCCCCTGGAACCCCCTCAAGTACCCCTGGGGGTCCCCGGACCCCACTTTGAGAACCAATGGTATATAGCAACATACTTTTAAAATTTTTTTTTGAATAAATAGTTATTCAGAAAACTTCGGTCAGGATTTAGATGGTGTTTTTAGAATTGGCCTCAGGTCTAAATGGGTTAACAGTTTGCAACAAAAAGTACAGAGGTACAGTTATACAATAATGCTAAAAGGATAACACAAAAAGGCCCTGAGGGCTTGTTTCCATTGTGGTCCTGTGTATTCAATTCATCAAGACATATAAAGACATACAATATTGTGCAAGAAATCATCGATACTAGGAGTAGTAAAAGTATATTTACAGACAAACAGTGGGGCGGTAATTTCTTTTGGCAAGCTAGAAGACTTGTCTAGGTCCAGTTGTAAATTGCATACAGGTGCTCTTTTGTCCCATTCAATCCGGTAACGCAACTACAAATGTCTTCTAAATCCTGACAGTTTTCTGAAAACCGTATGTTGCTATTATATCAGTGGTTCTCACACGTTTTCATGTCAAGGA
>NC_139952.1:40704843-40717343 GCF_963454915.1 Gymnoscopelus microlampas
TTGCATGATGATGCCGGTCGGTGTCTCGTCGGGGAAACCGGAAATAAGCCGATCTGCAAGCTCACCACGCCTGGCAACGACACAATGCACCACTCCTTATAACTCACAGCTTTATATCCTCACTGCCAGCACGAAGACGTCTGAGAGTTTCTCCTCTTCAAAGTATTTGCACACAGATGTGCGTGTGCATGCGGCAGTGTGTGTGTGTGTGTGTGTGTGTGTGTGTGTGTGTGTGTGTGTGTGTGTGTGTGTGTAAGGATAATGTATCGTCGTCTCTGTCCGGGTGGAAACCTCATATCGTCCAAAAACTGTTACTTTTCAGGATTCAAATTCAAAAAACGCCAAAAGTCGCTCTGCGCCGCGTTTCGAGCTTGTAGATCTGCTACTTTTGGCGCTTTAAAATTATTGTGCTGCTATATTAACACATTTTGCTGGGGGACCCTCAGCGAAAATAGCCTGATCTATACAAGCTCTCAATGCAGTCGCAGCGCGACTTTACTTTTGGTTATTGTTTTAAGATTAGTGCATTTGAAGTGGTCAAACCATATGTTCAGAAGCATCTTCCATAAAACCTTAAAGGGACATTTCGCCATTGAGTGACTGTAAGTTCTTCCAGGGGTGAAATGCTCCTTTAATGGTCTCGGATATTTCATATAAAAAGCAAAGGTTAAAGCCTCACAATCTGTGATTTCTTCACCTGGCTGGTAGTATGCAGAACAGCAGGAACAATATGAACTAAGAAGAGAAAATAGGTAACGCACATCGACTGGTGGGTGCTGGGCTAAAAAAACAACAGTATAAAAATGGATAGAGCCCGCACACCGGATTTGGTACAAAGAGACTTTCTTTATTTGGACAACGTTTCGATCATATAGATCTTCATCAGGTCATCTCTTTGTACCAAATCCGGTGTGCGGGCTCTATCCATTTTTATAACAATATGAACTAAAACATCATAATTTAGTGTGTTGTTAATTGTTTCAGAAAGTGTAACGAGCTTCTTTCACGCTGTTTCACAAATCGCACATTAGGACTTGATCATTAAAAACATCTTTTAGTGGTGAGCTTTTATTTTGCTTTTTAATCCATGTTTTGCTGCTGCAGGCCTCGGGGCCCGAAAAGCCAGAGAGCAGTAGTATGTAGTATTCACTCACTTGCTCAGTCACGTTCGCACGCAAGTGCAAGTGTGTGTGTGAGTGTGTGAGAGCAGGCGTGCGCACGGCGCGGCTGTGCCTTGACGAGCTGTCCATATATATACCTACGGTTGGAATGTCTCACAAGGCGGCCATTGTTGTTGTTCAAACATCCTAGCAGCCTCTCCTTGGTAACGGACTGACTGCTGCCTGGCTGCATGCGGCAGCGAGCGTCTCCCACGGCAACTGTGGAGCGTGGGTGGGTGGGTGGTGGGGGGAGGCGTTGGGTGGGGGGGGGGGGGGGGGGGGGTACGCTGGGTTCGGGGGGGAGGGGGGGGGCAGTCAGGAAGTCAGGGCCGTGCCGTTGAGCCTTCCACACCCCCCCACACCCCCCCTCTCCAAAAACATTGTGGCCCCAAGGTCTGACAGCAGAGTCTGTGTGTCCAAGCGTGCGTGCGCGCGCGCGCGTGTGTGTGTGTGTGTGTGTGTGTGTGTGTGTGTGTGTGTGTGAGCATGTGTTGTCGGTGTAAGTGTGCCACCTTGTCTGTGGATTATGTGTGTGTCTCTGTGTGCATCATGTACTTTTCGGTGCATGTGCATGTGGTTGCATGTTCCTGTGTGTGTGTGTGTGTGTGTGTGTGTGTGTGTGTGTGTGTGTGTGTGTGTGTGTGTGTGTGTGTGTGTGTGTGTGTGTGTGTGTGTGTGTGTGTGTGTGTGTGTGTGTGTGTGTGTGTGTGTGTGTGTGTGTGTGTGTGTGTGTGAACTGTTCCCAGCTGGCGCTGTCAGTCACATGACCTGAGTGAGGGGCGGCCGTCAGGAAACTGCCTGCAGGGTGGGGGGGGAGGGAGAGAGAGAGGGAGAGTGAGAGAGTGAGAGAGGGAGAGGGGTCAGGGAGGCAGGAGAAGAAGGGGAGGAGAGGGAGGGTTTGTAAGGGCACTAAGCGTGTGTTTGGAGAGAGATACACTGTAGTGTGTGTGTGTGTGGTGGGGGGGTGTCGGCAGAGTGAGAAATGGGGGTGGGGGGATTGAGAGAGACAGAGAGAGAGAGAGAGGTAGTACACTTTCTCCTTGTCTTAAAATAACTACAGCATGTACAGACTCCCACAGAAACAACAGGACTGACTGAGAGAGAGAGACAGACAGACAGAGAGAGAGAGAGAGAGAGAGAGAGAGAAGGAAAGACAGGGACAGACATACTGTTCTGAGAGAGAGAGAGAGAGACAATGAATGTATGCTCCGTCGCATTACTGTGTCGCACGGCCAAAAATAGCCAACATAGCAACGGAGCATATTGTGACTTCTTGGGACAAATGTGACCGAAACGTCAAACGTTTGACTGGAAGGGGTTATACCCTACTACCCTTCCAGAAGGGGGGTATACCCTACTACCCTTCCAGTCAAACGGTGCCGTCCCGGGGCACTTCTGCACTCACAGGAATGCGGAAGTGCCGTTCTCAAACCCCAAGATGTAAAAGGGTCGGCTAAAAAAAACTCTCAAACTTTTTAATGTCAAGGACCACCCAAAATGATATGTATTTGGCCGTGGACCCCCATCTCAACATATTTTGTTACATGCAGGGACCCCCCCAGAAGCAAAAGATTTGACTTACAAATATTTGCTTTAAAAATATATATATATTCAAAGATTTGTACACATTTTCACGATTTTTCAAAAATAGCAGATCTACAAGCTCATGAGCTTGTAGATCTGCTATTTTTGAATAGCCAAAGTATAAAATATGGATAAAGAGGTTAAAATGACGTCTAAAGCGCACTTGAGCCACGAGAGGCGCCGCCGAGCGAGTCGGCGACTGCGCAAGTCCACTTCAGCCGACTCGCCGCCGTTCGAGTTCCGTCGAGTTCCGAGAGGGACGGCATCGTCACTCATAACCCCCCATCGTCACCCCCTGCCTTCCAATCACCCCTTTGCAGTCTTGGGGAGTTTAGAATGCGTTAAAATAGTAGACCTACAAGCCCACAACACGTTGCGTCCGCCAACACACACTGCTGTTCTCACCGTGCGACACACACACACACACACACACACACGCACACACACACACACACACACTGCCATGTGACACACTGAAGTATAAATGAGACTAGAGAGAGAGATAGAGAGAGAGAGAGTGTGTGTTTTTCAAGCTCGCACTTCCTCTGTCCCCTGTGTGTGTGTTTGGCATGCAGCGCAGCGTGAAGTCTGTTTACATTAAGACTGTCTGTCTGTCTGCCTCTGTCTGTCTATTGTCTCTGTCTGTCTATTTGTCTGCCTGTCTGCCTGCGGGTCTGTCTGTCTGTCTGTCTATATGTTTCTGTCTGTCTGACTCTGCATGTCTGTCTCTTGTCTATCTATCTATTGTCTGTCTGTTTCTCATCCATCCGTGCTTGCATCCTTCTTTCTGCATCTGTCTCTCTCTCTCCATCTGTCTGTCTGTCTCTCCGTCTGTGTCTGTCTCTCGTCTATCTGTCCATCTGTCTGTCTTTCTGCGTGTCTGTCTCTGTCTGTCTGTCTCGTGTGTGCATGGACCTCTCTTTGTTCAGGTATGCTCTCTGCGTGTGTATGTGTGCCTACGTGCGTGTGTGTGTGCGTGCGCTGCCTGTGTGTGTGTGTGTGTGTGTGTGCCTGCTGCCTGCTCTTGGCAGGAGGCAGGGGGAGCACACACACACACACACACACACACACACACACACACACACACACACACACACACACACACACACACACACACGATGATGAAGATCATTAGGAATTTCCTGCAGCTGGGGGCGGGGGGGGGGCGTCTAACTGTGAGTGGGTGAGAGAGAGAGAGAGAGAGAGAGAGAGAGGTCAGAGTGAAGGAGACAGCGTGGGTGGGGGACAAAGGTGTGTGTGTGCACACACACACACACACACATGTGTGTATGTTGGCTTATATGTGTGTGTATGTGTTTCTGTGTGTGCGTGTGTATGTGTCTATGCGTGTGTGTATGTGTTTCTGTCTGTGTCTATGCATGTGTGTGTATGTGTGTGTGTGTGTGTGTGTGTGTGTGTGTGTGTGTGTGTGTTTTTCTAGTGTTGCGTGCTGAGCAGTTGCATGTCGAAGCCCAAAAAGTTCAGCTGTATTATATTTTCGAGGTTGTTGCACAATGATGGTAGCATGCTAGTGTGTGTGTGTGCAGCCAGTTGGCCGCAGTTGGGGCGATGTGTGTGCGTCGCCCCATGTGTGTATATTCTCTTACAGACACTCTTAAGCTTGATTTATACTTAGTTGCACGCTGGCGTTGCATTGTACGCTGTAACAAAAATGCAGATATACAAGCTCCCAACGCGTCACATTCGTGACGCGTTCTGAGCTTGTATATCTGCATTTTTTTTACAGCGTACAATGCAACGCTTGTAGATCTGCTATTGTTACCGAGCACGATACCGGCACGAGACCAAGTATAAAAATCAGCGGTTCCGTGCTGCCTGGCGTGTGGAGGAGCTGGGAGGGAGATGTCTGGCGTGGGACTGACTGACTGCATGTGGTTTGGAGCTGGAGGATGGTCAGCCAGCGTTGCTCTGTGCTGCTGGGGCCGTGTTGCACTGTGGGAACGCAACTCTGCAAACCAGGCTAACTAATGACTTTGGTGCTGCTTTTTTTCTTCTTTTCGTTTCTGGCATGGATCTGAAGTAGAAAGCCAAGCCCCCCCACCGCCCCCCACCGCCCCCCACCCCTGCGTATACTATCCAGTACACATGGAACTGTTGTAACAGCATTTGAGCTGTGCACTGTTAAAACTCCTCTTGTGTTGTTTTAATCTCATTCAGAGAGTGTATTTATTGTTGCTGTCGGGGCAGAAACCTCCTATCTCCATGTTTTAACTTTTCGTGTTTTTTCCCCCCTGTAAATTAACGCCCTACTTTGATCATACTACCGCGTCGCACGAAAAGCATCAAAAGTAGCGAATGTTTTGAGCTTGTAGATCTGCTACTTTTGCTTTGTTTTAATTTGAATTCTGACATTGTCACAGTTTTTGGACATATGAGGTTTCCACCCGACAGAGACGATATTATGTAACTAAATGGACCTTGGACAGGGTCCATTTGGTTACATTTGTACACACTCAAGAGTCAGGACTCAGGTGTCTCTCTCTCTCTCTCTCTCTCTCTCTGTTTGTACATTACATTTGTACCTTCTCCAGATAAAGGAACACTGACACTGTACTGATTTTACTGTTACAGTCCTGCAATCTGAAATGTAGGGGTGGGGGTGGGGGGCACAATTAGAGCAGGGAATCTGGGTCCCTTTGACAACATTGTTATCATTACTATTATTATTAATTGCTCTGTATATAGGGGCTGTCACCTTCATCATGATACTTTTGTTGTCTATTACGGTAATTGTGGCACTGAATATTATTGTAACATATAGATATAAATTACATATCCGTTTGCCTTGTAGGAGCCGTCCGCACCAAGCACTATAACTATGAATCTAAATGTATATCTTTTTTTTTAAATCACACCACAAATATAACGGCAGAATTGAACGATATCGTGCTTATAAGTCTGGATGGGGCCTTAGGGTTTGTGTAGCCTGGTTCCAGACGAATCTGCCATTGCAAAAAGAAAATGCCCGTTATGTTGGGTGGCCACGCAAGGCTAGGGTTCGTGAACAACAATTGCAGAGGGATATATATATATATATATATATATATATGATAAACTGTATGCTATAGCCTACTGTAAATCTGTGGATAAATCGGTGGCTCAAACAATTTCAATCAGGCGATCATGTGATACACAATTGTGACATCTGAATATCATCATTATCTTTCTGATCTCTACCTGCTACACACAGATCGATAGCCTCATCATTCCCCAGAGTGGTCTGGAGAGATGAAAGAAAAATGTTATGTTTCAACGGCCTCAAGACATCAGATCTGACTGGCTGTGCTCTGTATCAGCTGCTGAGCCAATCAAAAGCATGTATATAACAGTGACACAGGCAGACAGACTGTCTGTTCAGATACAGATACAAATACTAGTACTGTAGGCACCCCCCATATCTTCAAAGCCTGATCCAGCCCTACAAGCCCTCCTGCTCACTCAGATCTAGCTAACACACAGGGAAGCTGTCAGAACCTTCCCGAAAACATCCGGGACAAACGCTCCACACGTCCCAGACTCCTCTCCCTTCTGGCTCCCAAACTGTGGAACGAACTCCCCGTTGCAGTCAGAACTGCAGACTCACTCCCAATCTTATGCTGTAATCTGAACGACTCACCTCTTCAGACTCCACCTTAGCCTGTAGCAATAGAGAGTATCCACCTGTTTCCTAGGCTGTGTGTTTTCCACTTCCTGTCGATTTGATCCAATTAAATCCAATGAAACTGGTCAGATGACCAATGATATACAATGAAATCGACAGGAAGTGGAAAACACACAGCCTAGGAAACAGGTGAATAGAATGCCTCACTTTTCCACTGGGACACGCCCGCCCCCCCTCATCTAGACTGAGTGGCAAAACATGGAGCAGCATGGAGCATTGGAGTTTGGAAGCGCTCGTTGGAAATCACTCAACGGCCCTCCGTACCACCTGTTTCTAATTTGCAGATAATGCAGGAGGCAGCAGGACGTTGCGTTATTGTAACGAGCGCTTCCAAACTCTGACACAAAAATTATTACCTGCGTGGAATTCATTGACAGAAAGTATCTCATAACATGTCTCTACGGTGGATTTTTTATGAAACAAAAACTTTGCAGATAGAAAGAGGATAATTCAAGCTTTCCATACAGCGGCCATGTTGGTGAGTTAGTTTAATACAATCAGAAAGGACAGAAAGGCCAGAACGGTTTTTTTTTTGCCACTCAGTAGGCGTTCCTGCATTACTTCCGGGTACGATGATGTCACGTGCATAGCCTCTATTGCCGTAGCACTTGTTCTAGCCTTCACGACCATGCAGTCTTATGCAAAGGTTAAAATGTGATTTAGATAGCATGATATTTAGACAGATGACAGGTTCATTTGTTGACCTGATGTCCTATAGTTTGTATGTTTTCAGTGAACATATTATGTATGTTTTGATATGAATGTTTAGACTGATGCTAGGTTGTTGGTTTACCTATGATCCTAGATTACTGAGAGGCACTACACTGTCTCTATGCATTTGATGTCTTACCTTGTGTTTACCTTGCTTACTGTGAATTGCTCTGGATTAAGAGCATCTGCTAAATGCCTCAATTGTAAATTGTAGGCCTACACAATAGTACCACACTACTACTCAGTACGTATGGCCTACTTGAGAAATTACTCAAGTAGCACCTTCGATACAACATCGGTCGGTCGGCACTCATCAGCTGGTGAGTTTGGTCTTCTATCACAATGGTTCCCAAACTTTTTTCCTTGGGACCTCCCTCTCCTTACATCTGACACAAGCCGATACTCCCCCCCCCCCCATATGTACACGAATGCTGCACAAGCACGCACGCACACACACACACACGCACACACACACACCTAATCTTGTGTACTGTATGTCAACCACTTCAACACTATTTCTCGTATGATGCATAGTGAAAATAGACAATCTAAAGCTCACAGCAACATGTCTCGATCCAATGTGTTGAGCTTGTAGATCTGCTATTTTAGGATTTTTTTTGATTACCTCCAAACAGACACGGTCCCACGGACCACCCTGTGATCTTTGGCGCCCCCTCAAGAGGGTCCCGGACCCCAGGTTGGGAAACACTGTTTTATCAAGAAAAGATTAGTTAGAATAGAAGTCCAGCAGAAAGTGAAACCACCCCGCCCCCCCGCCCCCCAGGAGGAGCCAGGGTTGAGAGCCAGCGCTCGAGGGAGGCAAGGACTCTGTTCCAGAGTGACTTACTAAAGTGCAAGGTCACAGCGAGTTCCATGAAACATTATGTCAAACAGCAACAGGGGCAAATTTAATTTGGTTTCTGTTGCTCTGCTTTTTTAACACTTACTGTAGAGCAACAGAGGGCACTGGGTACGTTACAGCATACAGCATTATAAGGAAACGGACGTTTATTCCATACTGTATGCTCCTTTTGGAACATTTTAGAACACGTTAGATACTGTAAGGCAGAGGTCTTCAATGTTTTTCAGGCCAAGGACCCCTTTAGCTGAGAGAGAGATGTAGCAGGGACCCCCCACTACATATTGTATAAAATTGTGTTGCAGATTACATGTTTTTGATAGACTTCATAGATAGCTTCATAGACTTGTTTGACAGCACTATAGCATTAGCGTTGTGTAAATCAGTGGTTTTCAACCTTTTTTCGTGTCAAGGACCACCAAATTGACACATATTAGCCCAGGGACCCCCATTTGAAAAGATATGCCAGGGACTCAACCATTTTAATTTCTTGGGGGTCCCAATCTACACTGAAGTATCATCATCATTAGTGTTCATGTAACTCTCAGAGTTACAGACACATAAGTGTCAATTTGGTTTCTAACTATTAATTTGGCTGGGAACCCCCTTAAGGACCACTGGTGGTCCCAGGACCACTAGTTGAGAACCACTGGTGTAAATGAATGTTTTTTGGTTTGTTGACTTGTCTTTTCTATCAATATGTTGGATTCATGTTAATGTGTATTTTCAGACATATACTCACTTAAACCCTCAATACTTAGTAAACACTGACCTTTGGCTCTGTACTTGGTTTGCTCTCCCACCCCCCCACCCCCTCTACACCTAAACCTCTTTGCCGAAAATAGCCGATCTACAAGCTCACAACGCTTTGCCGCTTGAGCCGTTGTGTACAGAAGTTTTTTTTTTTTTAGGTGCCGATGCCTTTCTGCCAAGGAACTAGTCTCACCACAACCCTGGGCTCGCAACCTCCGCTCTACAAACACTAACCTCCTCAAAACCCCCCATGACCAAGCTACTGTACGTACCATGGGGGGCGACCGGGCCTTCTGCTCGCTGCCCCCACCCCCCCCCTCACTTGTGTCTTTTCTGTTATTGTGGGGAAGGCTTTCGCTGAAAATAGCCGATCTTGTGTCGCATTGTGAGCTTGTCGATCTATATTTCAGCGAATGCTTTCCCTACAATACCGATGCTGGGGTTTAAGTGGTTAAGAGAGGACTAAAGACCTACCTTTTTTTTTTTGCTCTCTAGGCTTTATGCCCTCATGATTTTTATGTTTTGTTTCTGCTTTCTTAGATGTTTTATAGTGGTGCGAATTTTTTTTTTCCCACCCAAATGTAAAGTGCATTATAAATAAAATCCATTATTATTATTACTCTTCCCAGTGCTGAGCATCGTGTCTCAGTAGTAGTACTCTCGCCGTCCAGCTTTTTCTTTTTCTTTGGCAGAGCGTTCTGTGTGGTCTGTCTGTCTGACTGACTGACTGACTGTCTGTCTGTCTGTCTGTCTGGCAAGGCAAGGCAATGCAAGGCAAGCGCTTGAGGTGTATCCAAGTCCCGTGCTCAAGACTCAGAAAGAGTCCCCCCGCCACCCCCCCCCCCCCCCCCCCCCGCAGCTGTCAGAGCCCTGAAAAGGACAAGGACAACATTCCCATAGTCTCTATATTCCCATATTATCCATAGTAATCATTGCTATAGAGCAGGCGGTCTTCAACAGGGGGACCGGGACCACCTTGGGGGTCCTCAGAGTTACTACAGGGGGTCTGCCAAATCTTTGTGTGATGGGGAACATTAGCTGAAAATAGCAGATACAGATCTAGCAGATCTAGATCTAGCAGATCTAGATCAAGAGCTCGTAGATCTGCTATTTTTTGAAGAGTTGGTGTGTAGAGGGAAAAAGAGCAGACCAAGTACAGACTGAGCCAACGGTCAAGTTGACCAAATTTTGACGGTTTAAAAGGTTAACTGTCTGAAAAAATCACACCCTGTGTGAAGGAAGCGGTGCCTTTGGGGCGGGCCTTAACTCATTTCAATGCGTCCCTATTGGTGGTCTGAGTCCACTTACCAAATTTGTACTTGGGAGCATGCTGCAAAGTGGAATGATGGCTGTTTAAAGCCCAGCCAATGGGCAGACAGAGGGGGCGGGGCTTAAGTAATGACAGTTAGTCCCTATTGCTGGCTTTAGTCCATGTACAAAATTTGTACTCCATAGCATGCTGCGAACTTGAGTTATGGCTGTTTGAAGGCCAGCCAATGGGAAGACAGAGGGGGCGGGGCTTCAGCAATTCATGCTGGTCCCTATTGGTGGTCTAAGTCCACATACCAAATGTGGACTTGGTGGCATGCTGCAAACTGGAGTTATAGCTGTTTAAAATCCCGTGCTCATCCCGTGCTCATACGGGCGCGGGGGGTCCCTGGACCCCTCTTTGATAACTTCATCAATTCATGCTCGTGCCTATTGGTGGTCTAAGTCCACATACCAAATGTGGACTTGGTGGCATGCTGCAAACTGGAGTTATAGCTGTTTAAAATCCCGTGCTCATCCCGTGCTCATACGGGCGCGGGGGGTCCCTGGACCCCTCTTTGATAACTTCATCAATTCATGCTCGTGCCTATTGGTGGTCTAAGTCCACATACCAAATGTGGATTTGCTGGCATGCTGCAAACTGGAGTTATAGCTGTTTAAAATCCCGTGCTCATCCCGTGCTCATACGGGCGCTGGGGGTCCCTGGACCCCTTTTTGATAACGTCATCAATTCATGCTCGTCCCTATTGGTGGTCTAAGTCCACATACCAAATTTGGACTTGGTGGCATGCTGCAAACTGAAGTTATAGCTGTTTGCTTCTTTGCCGTGCTCATCCCGTGCTGAAACCGCCGGACGGACGGACGGACGGACGGACATACAAAAGTCAAAAGTCAAGTGTAGAGCGGTTGGCACCGCTAAAAACACATTAGCATGAATGCAACATTAATAGAAAAGATAATGTGTGTCAAACAAGGCTATGAAGCTATCTCTATGAAATCTATGAAAAAGTTGAATCTGCAACACAATTTTGTAGTGGGGGTCCCTGCTTCATCTCTCTTGTAGCTAGGCGGTACTTGTGCTGGAAAACGTAGAAGACCCCTGAGTGTTTGTTCAGTAACACGTGTCTCCCCATCTCTCCAGCTCTCGAGTAAACAGAAAATACACTTTCAGGACGGGATACCAATTTAATCCAATCAAGACAGAAAATTGGAACTAGAACACTATTACGTTTAAGCTTTATAAATGGGTTCTCTCTTAGTTGGATGAAATTGGAGAATGTATTTTCTGTTTATTAAAGAGCTCAAGGACACCCCTGTTACTAAACAAACATTCTATAGCAATTATTACTATCTGAATATAGAGCTTTTGAACAAAAAAACGTTTAACTTTAGCAGATGCTCTTATCCAGAGCGACTTAGAATAAGCAAGGTAAACAGAAAAATCAAATGCAGAGAGACAGTATAGTGCCTCAGTAAACGACACCTTTAACTTTATTACGTATCTTATCTTTTATCTTCTTATTTGTATTTTAATCTAATTCCATTACATCTAGTATTATCATCATCTTGTTGTGTTATTATCACAGTCTTTACCCAACATCTCACTGCTTGTCCCTGTATATGAGTGACAAACACACCCTTCTGGATTCTTGTTTCACTTACAAGGAACGGCTTCACACCTGTTCCCATCTGTCCAATTAGGCAAATTAACCACTTAAACTATAAACTATAAAAAAAATATATATATATGCAAAGCACAAATCTTCAAGATCTTTCAAAAAATAGCAGATCTGGGCGCTTGGGGCGTGTCTTCTCCTCCGCTTCATCAGCGCCCATACCCTAGGTGGTGTTGGCGAAAGGGCCTATACTCTGTGTGGAGTTTGCATGTTCTCCCCGTGTCTCTCAGGGTAGTTAATACCCTCACAAAAACATGTAGTAATCCTGGTCGCTATACCGCCTCCCCCATGACAGCCGGGACACCTGATAGGAGGGGAAGGGAACTGGTTGGAATAACGTGTTCCTTCCACACGCTACGTGCAACCAGGAAAACTCCCCCCTGTCAGGTGACAAGAAGGTCAGTTGGCTGAACTTGGCTCTCATGCATTGAAGGAGGCATGAGCTCGGCCCTGACCTCCCTAGGCTGGTGAGGGGAGTGTAGCGCCCAGGATCACTTAGAAATTGGCACCGGGTGAAAAAAGAAGGGATTTTTTGCGGGATAAAAATTATATTCAAAAAATAAATAGCAGATCTACAAGCTCATAGTGCGGCACTCGGTGCCGCACTATGAGCTTGTATATCTGCTATTTTTTTGAATAGCCAATAGCTCAAATCTAAAACGCACACATGGACGCTTTCCAGCTCTTAAAGGGTTAATATAGCATTGAGTGTGTTCTTGCCAATGACTCACCCTAGTCTGAGGGTAGGGACTGGGAGGGACTACTAGGAGGGGGGGGGGGGCAATCCTAAAAAGAAAAAGACCCAA
>NC_139952.1:40721443-41116443 GCF_963454915.1 Gymnoscopelus microlampas
TGTGTCTTTATGTCTTTGTCCATGTTCATGTGCACGCATGTAATGAATGGGGGATGATGTTTATATCTTTCTGTGCAAATCACTGCATGTGTGTGGGAGTATAAATCTGTTGAGTGTGTGTGTGTGTGTGTGTGTGTGTGTGTGCGTGTGCGTGCGTGTGCGAGGGCATGCATATGTATTTAATTAAAGCTCGTGCTCTTCTTTCTTTCAAACACCGGTCAGACGCATCCTTAATTAATGAATGCCGTTAATTAGACGAGAGGAAAAGTGAGAAGACACAGAGAGAGAGAGAGAGAGGGTGGAAGAACAGAGGGAATATGAGGGGGAGAGGGAGGGAGAGAGAGGTGAGGAGAGAGGAGATGGAAGGATTATTGTGTGTTTATCGTGTGTGTGTGTGTGTGTGTGTGTGTGTGTGTGTGTGAGCATTCATTTCCGCATGCATGCCCAGATTGCGTGTACATACATCCGCGTGCACGTTCAACCCAGTTGTGTCATCTTCCCCTGAGGAGAACGTACGTGTGTGTGTGTGTGTGTGTGTGTGTGTGTGTGCGCGCAACCCCAAAGTCCTACCACACAAACTCTCTCTCTCCCTCCCCTCCCTCTCCTTCCCCCCCTCAGCCCTCCCTATAGTTCTCTCACTCCCTCAATCTCTGTCTCCTCCTGGCTTCTTCTGAGCATGCCGCCTCGCTCCTCTCTCTCTCTCTCTCTCTCTCTCTCTCTCTCTCTCTCTCTCTCTCTCTCTCTCTCTCTCTCTCTCTCTCTCTCTCTCTCGTCCTTCCCCTGTCGCTCTACCATTCTTTTGATTCACTCGCTCGGCTCTCTCTTTCCTTTCAGCCCCTTCTCAATTCTCATCTTCCTTTTCTCTTCCTTCCTCCTCTGTTTCTGTGTGTGTGTCTCTCTCTCTCTATCTTTTACTTCATCATCCTGCCAGCCTCTCTCTCTCTCTCTCTCTGTCTCTCTGTCTGTCTATCTCTCTCTTTCTCTCTCTCTCTCTCTCTCTCTCTCTTTCTCTTTCTCTTTCTCTCTCTCTCTCAAGCACCCGCTGACCTCCTCTCTCTCTCTCTCTCTCTCTCTCTCTCTCTCTCTCTCTCTCTGTCTCTCTCTGTCTCTCTCTCTCTGTCTCTCTCTCTCTCTCTTTGTCATCTTGTCACTCTCTCCATCTCCATCTCTTTCTTTCTGTCAGTCCCTCTCTCCCCGTCTCTCTCTCTATCTCTCTCTCTCTCTCTCTCTCTCTCTCTCTCTCTCTCTCTCTCTCTCTCTCGTAATCAGAGCCATATGTTGGAGAGGGAGAGACTGAGAGAGATCAGACGGTGGACAGTTTTGTGTGCAACGTGGGAACACATAGCACAACAACACTGGGGTGTGTGTGTGTGTGCGTGCGTGTGCGCAAGCCGTTCGCACTTCTGAACGTGCACACACACGCGCGCGCATGCACGCATGCACGCATCCGCACCGATGCTGGCGTGCGAGCATCTGGCACAAGCTCGTTACAGACTCCCGTCTTTCCTCCTTCTTCTTCTTCTGTCAATGGCTCTCTCCTTTTGCTCTGTTTATATAATACCCCCCCCCCCCCCCACACACACACACACACACACACACACACACACACACACACACACACACACACACACACACACACACACACACACACACACACACACACACACACACCACACACACACACACACACCCCACCACCATCATTTCAGTCTTCTGTCACCTCTCTCTATTCTCTTAACACGTTCCTATTCGTCATCACAACCTCTCTGCTTCCCCCTGGTGGCTGTGATGGTTCACAGTCTCAAATTGCACCTTTTCCAGGCTCCACAGCTTCTCTCTGTGTGTGTGTGTGTGTGTGTGTGTGTGTGTGTGTGTGTGTGTGTGTGTGTGTGTGTGTGTGTGTGTGTGTGTGTGTGTGTGTGTGTGTGTGTGTGTGTGTTGTGTGTGTGTGTGTGTGTGTGTGTGTGTGTGTTAGAATAGAATACTAGTTTTTCTAGGCGTAGCTGCCAAACACATGCGTCTAATAAACACGATGAATATGCAGTGTAACAATAAGATGATACGGCATCCACACACACACCCTCATTACACCTGGTGGTGTAATGATTGCAGTGTTATTTAATGGATTACAGCCTATGTAAATGACTAGACTCAAATATTGACAGAAGGAATCGTGTTGCTGTCACAAAGGGAGCTCAGGGAGAGGCATCAAACCGTCCGGCGGAGATCTGACACCTCGTGTCGACGTTTTGATCATTTTTTTTATCTCCGTCTTTTGTGTTGACATTTTTTTTGGACAGCGCCATTAAAACGCTCACACTGTCAAAACCCATTCAGTTCACAATCAATTGTTGAATGTTTAAACTTTTTTATGTCTTGTAGGAACAAAATGATTTTTTACAAGTATATAGGCGTTCCGTTCTGTTCTGTTCTGTGGTGGTAGACCGCTCGCATCTTTAACCCATTAAGGCCTGAAGCTGATTCTACAAAATGTCTTCTAAATACCCCCAAAATGATATGTATTTGGCCGCCGACCCCCATCTCAGAATAATTTGTTCCAGGGACCCCCCAAAAGCAAAGATTTGAGTTAAAAATGTTCGCTTTAAAAGAATATATATATTCAAAGATTTGCAAACATTTTCACGATTTTTCTAAAATAGCAGATCTACAAGCTCGTAGCGCGGCACTCGGTGCCGCGCTATGAGCTTGTATATCTGCTATTTTTGAATAGCCAAAGTGTAAAATAATGCTTTTTAGCTCAAATAAAAAAATTACACAGTTGCGTTCCAGGTCTTAATGGGTTAAAACAACAACAAAAAGGAAATATACACCGAACTGAAACGAGACATAGAACATGATAGGTCTCGCCAGGCTCTCTTGCGGTATCTATCACAATAATCACAGTGTGATGAATTGTCACGACGCTGCCTCGCCAGCCACCGACTCGGCTTCCAAACCCAGAACTCTCTCTCTGGTTGTGGCCGGTTCTGATGGATGTCCTGACATCTCCACTAATCTCTTTCTTTCTCTCCTTGTCTTTCCACTCCATCCTCCTCTGTGGGTGGAGTACCTCTCTCTCTCTCTCTCTCATTCTCTCTCTCTCTCTCCCATTCTCTCTCTCATTCTCTCTCCTCTCCAGTAACCATGGGCAGGAGGAGAGATGAGCAGAGGGAGGATAGAGAAGTGTGTGTGAGTTCTCCTCTGCAGTATTGATGACCCAGTGAGCCCCTGCAGAAGTCAGCCAGTCAGCCAGACAGACAGAGGCAGAGCAGAGCAGTGAGGCTGAAGCCAGAATCAGAATCAGGGGGGGATCTGACTTGGTGCTGCCTCTGCAACCACCACTGCACCGCACGCACGCAACCGCACCAAACCGCACCGCCCCACTGAAGGTGAACACGGGAGGACATGAATGGTAAATTGTAGTCGGTGTGACTGTGTGTTATTATGGGGATGCTGGTACGTGGGTTGGCACAGTTAACCCATTAAGACCTGAGTCCGATTCTTAAAATGTTATCTAAATCCTAAAAAAAATTTGAAAAAAAAAAAAAAAAATCAAGATTTTTCAAAAATAGCAGATCTACAAGCTCATAGCGCGGCACTCGGTGCCGGGCTATGAGCTTGTATATCTGCTATTTTTGAATAGCCAAAGAAATCTAAAGTGACACAGATGCGTCCCAGGTCTAAATGGGTTAATTGAACATTGTGCTGCTGTTATAGTGATTACGGTTATAATGGCCCGAGTCCATCACTCACCTGACTGTTTGTTGTTTGGGAACGTAAGCTGCAAGAGGATGGATATTTTATGTAACATCTTGGTGTGTGGTTGTATTACTGATTGTTTTCTAGGCGAAACCTAATTACCATTACGTTTCTCGAAAATCAACTGCAAAGAAGGGGCTGTTTGGTAGGATTTATACGGCATGTACCTCCTGTAATAGATTTCTCTGTTTTTTTTGTTTTTGCACCTCTTTTTCAGGTCCTTCCATCTCCTCCCTGCCAGGCTGCGCTAACCCAAAAGAAGTCGTGCTACGTTAAGCAGTGCAGCGGGAACACCCGAGAGAACCCCCGCCCCCCGCCGCCGCCATTTTAAGTCCCTCCCCGTTTGTGACATCGTCGGCGAGAGACACTCGCATTCCCGTTGGATGAGCGGCTTGCCTGGGCGGCTGGATTCGGGCAGAGGTGGCGGGTCCTCCGGTGGAGGCTGTGGCGGGGCTCTGGCGGAGGGCGGCGAAGGGTGCGGGGGCGCGCGGTCGGAGGAGGAGGCGCCGCCCGAGCTCTGGGCCGAGGAGCTAGGGCCCCGGGGGGAGGACAGGCCCCTGGGGCATCCCCACGATGGGCCACCGGTGACCCGCGCTCCCTCGTTCCCCCCCGCCTCGTCCTCCTCTCCGCCCACCCTGGCCAACGGGCTCCACCTGCACAGGAGACCGGCGGGGCAAGGCGGGCGCCGGCGGAGGCAGCCCGATGCCGGCGCGGCGCCGCCCGCCGAAACGCAGACGCTGGCCGACTCGCTCAGAAGCATGCAGTCGTCGCACACGGACCCGGCCGCGAGCCGTCCGCAAGCCGGCGGGCCGCACCGCGGCAACAAGGACAACGGCGTGCGCGATCCGCACGCGGCTGCCGACCTGCGCACGACCTGCTCCACCACGCCAGAGAAGCCCAGAACTCTGTCGCCGGAGGAGACCCCCCCGCCGCGGCTCACGGCCTCACCGCAACCGCCGACCCTAAAGCCCCTCCCGCTCGACGCTCCCACCGCTTCCGCCAACGAGCCGGCGGCCCCCGTCCTCACCGCGGAGACGACGGACGTTCCCTCAACCTACCGTCCTGCGCCCGCCGACCCCAACCCTCCGAAGTACGCGCTCCGCAGCTCCGGGCGGCCTCGCTTCCCCTGCCACCTCCGCAAGTCCTCGCGCCTCCGCCGCAGCACGGAGGACGGAGAGAGGAGAGGCGGCGGGAGAGAGCGGGACGGAGGTCAGGAGGAGGAGGAGGAGGAGGCGATGGAGGAGAAAATATGGAGGGTGAAAGAAGAGGAAGTGGCAGCATCGGCGGCCGTAGTGAAAGCCGTCGTAGTGAAGGAGGAGCGGCCCTCCTCCGTGCCCTCCGCCCTCCCTGCTGCTCCTTGTCCCGCCGCCGCGGTCCCCTCCTCGGCGGTGACCGCACCCAAACCTGCTCCCAAATCCGTGTCCAAGTCCAGGCCGAAGCCCGGGCCTAAACTCTGTCCCAAACCCGGGCCTAAGCCGGGGCCCAGGTCCAGGTCTAGACCCGCGCCCAAATCTGCACAGAGAGCCGGTCCTAAAAGCGCCAAGGACCTTCAAAGGTCCTCCTCCTCCTCCCACCCCCAACCCCATCGGCCCGGGCCTCACCCCGCCTTTCCCGGCGCTCCCCACTCCCGCTCCGCCTTCCCCGCCCACGCCACCATGCACCAGCCCGCCGTGAAGAAGGAGGAGCCCGAGGTCAACACCCCGACCAAGCGGCGTTATGTCGGGGTGAGTTCTCACATGATGTTGTTGCTGTCGGGACAGAAACCTTCTCCATATTTCAACTTTTTTGTTGTTTTTTCATAAATTAAAGGTAGGGTAAGTGATTTGCGTTGGTTAAAATAAGTGTTAAATAGCTCTATATTCTGATAGTAATCATTGCTGTAGAGTGTTTGTTCAGTAAAAGGAGTCTCCTTGTCTCTCCAGCTCTTTATTAAACAGAAAATACATTTTCGTTTCAGTTTCATTTCCAGTTTTATCCAACCAGGACAGAGAACTCAATCAGGATACAGATTAAACAAGTGAAATTGGAAGTGGTGACACTAAGAAATGAGCAGACAAAATTGGAACTGGAACACTATACAAATTAAGCTTAAAAATGGGTACTTTCACCTGATTGGCTGAGATTTTGACACCTACCGAAAAATGTATTTTCTGTTTATTAAAGAGCTGGAGAGACATGGAGACTCCTGTTACTGAACAAAAACTCTATAGTAATGATTACTATCAGAATATAGTGCTTTAACCTTTTAACAAAATACTTTTTGTTTTAACCAAAAAATATCACTTACCCTACCTTTAACGCCCTACTTGATCATACAACAGCGTCAGATAATCAATAATTTAATAAAATAATCGATTAATAATCAATCCCTATTTTGTGCATGACAACATTGTTGGCAAAAAAAAAGAGAAAAAATAAATTCTAAATATATTCAGAAATGATTGGATTAAATTGCTGTCCCACCTGAAAACAGGTCAAACACTCTTTATAATCATTATTTGAATATAGAACTTTTAACAACAAGTTTTAATAACAAACGTTTTTCATGAACATGGAAATATTTCATCTCCGAACGTAACATGTTGAATGTACAGAAAGCTGAATGTGGAAGAAACTATATTTCTAATTGGAAATAGATTCCCTCCACCAATTAATTAATGCACACAGTAGCGGAGCTATCGCGTGGGTGCGAGCCCCCCCCCCCACAACCCAGGCTCCACCACTCTCTACGATCCCCTTTAAGAGCTTTATTTGTTCATTTTTCATTATTATATATTTTTTCAAAGACGATGTACCGACTCAAAGAAGAAAACGTTCTTTAACACTATAAAACATGGCAAAATGGATGTATAATTAGATTTCATTTTTATCTTAGATTCGATCTGAGCTTGTGTTGTTTATTTTATCAAGTTATGTGCAGCTGCGTCTGTCGCTATACCCCCTCGCTGTGTTATATCTTAGAATAGGCCTCGTAATGTCGTAGAGTCTAGACGGTCACGGATGTGTCTACTTTTAATGTTCAAAGTCCTCTTTCTTCTCGCCATTAGATTGTGTTTAACCCATTAAGACCAGGAACGCATCTACAGTGTGTCATTTGTAGATTTCTTTGGCTATTAAAAAATAGCAGATATACAAGCTTGTAGATCTGCTATTTTTTTTAAAAATGTGTGCAAATCTTTGAATAATTATATATATATTTTTAAAGCGAACATTATACCTCAAATCTTTGCTTCTGGGGGTCCGTGGAACAAAACATTTTGAGATGGGGGGTCTGGGCCAAATACATATATAATCTAATAATCTAATCTTTATATAAATCTAAATCAGTGGGATGGTGCTCCAACTTGTCAAGGACCCAAAAATGTATGTATTTGGCCGCGGACCCCTATCTCAAAATATGTTTTTCCAGGGACCCCCAGAAGCACAGATCGAAGTTAAAAATGTTCGCTTTAAAACATATATACATATTTTCAAAGATTTGCAAAAATATTTAGCTTGTATATCTGCTATTTTTGAATAGCCAAAAGAAATCATAAAAGGACACAGATGCGTTCCCGGTCTTATTGGATTAATTGCAACTGTATAACAAGAGTTGTTCTCCGATAGATAGATACTTTATTAGCTACACAGCACCAAGGCCGGTGGAATTTCAGTTTCGGCACACAGGTTGAAAAGCACTGGTAACATAGACAGACTGACAGACGAGACAGAACGTTTCAGAGAAACAAAACCACACACGACACCAACAGTTATCGTCATGGAGAAGAGTTTTTAATGGCTTAACCCAGGGGTCTTCAACCTTTTCAGGCCAGGGAGCCCCAAACTGATGGGGTGATGGAGCAGGGACCCCCTACCTCGTAGGGTAGGGGGTAGGCCACCACATATATCGTATATTTATGTATAAAATTGTGTTTTATATGAATAAACAAAAACAATTAAACATGAACAAATGGTTGCCTGGAGCCTGCTCCTACCCACAGGTGTGTAAAAGACCTTTTCTTTCTCTACAAAATATGTATAAACATACCATGTTAATCAAAATTAAAATATGTCATGTTATGTTTAAAGACATATTGACATTTTTGAAAAAAAAATTAACAAAAAGTTTTTAAAACGTTTTTTTTTTTTTAATCAAACAACAATTTTGCGGACCCCCTGCAGTACCCCCTGTTGAAGACCTCTGGCTTAACCCATTAAGACCAGGAAGGGAAACATTTTCAGATTTCTTTTGCTATTAAAACATAGCAGATATACAAGCTCAGTTATGCAAATCTTTGAATAGATACATTTTTAAAGCGAGCATTTTTAACTCAAATCTTTGATTCTGGGGGGGGGTCCTGGAACAAAATATTTTGAGATGGGGGTCCGCGGTGAAATACATATAATTTTGGCGGTCCATGACATGAAAAAGTCTGAGAACCACTGATATAGCAACAGAAGTTTAAAAAAAAAAGACATTTTTAGAAGACATTTGTAGAACGCTTTTTGAGATCTACAAGTGGGCCCTGATCCAGAAAAGATTGGGCAACCCGCTGCTCGTAGGGTATTTTATCCCTCTGTGAAGAAAAGGCATGGTGCTGGGTGATGGCGGGGCACGGCCTGTCGCTGTCCATCTGCGGTGGTGCTGAATCATTTCGTTGCTGTCGGGGCCGAAACCTCTTATCTCCATATTCTAACTTTATTGTATTTTTTTTCCGTAAATGAACGCCCTACTTCAGTGGTTTTCAACCTTTTCCATGCCAGGGACCCATAAATTGATATACATTTGGCCGCGGACCCCCATTTGAAAATGTTTTGTGCCAGGGACCGCGAGAAGCAAAGATACCAGTTCATTTTCGCTTAAAAAATATATAAATATTAAAAGATATGCACACTTTTTCAAGGTTTTTCAAAAATAGCAGATATACAAGCTTGTATATCTGCTATTTTTGAATAGCCAAAGCTAAGTGGTTAAAATGATTGTGACGCTATGTTAACACATTTTGCTGGGGACCCCCTGGTGCCCCCTCAAGGACCACTGGTGGTCCCCGGACCACTGGTTGACAACCACTGCTTTAGAACAAGCTTGTCTTGCAGCTTGTTTTGGCTCAAAAAGTGGCTGTTTGTGATGTAAGATATCATTTAATTTTACAGTCGTTAAATGACTTTATCAGACGGTCCCCTCGAGAGTGCTTCGCCCCCTCAAGTGCCGAGAGTTTAGCTCGGCGGCTGATTGCACAATATCAGAAAGAATTAGTTTGGATATATTTGGAAAACGACACAAAAATATTCTATTCTGAAACAATGTGATGCTGGAATGAAAACGGTGGGAAAGAAACACAGCTTTTTGTCTTTGTGTGTCGTTGCTCTCTGCCTCCCCTCACAGGCAAGGAGTGGTGGAAAGTAACTAAGTACATTTACTTAAGTACTGTACTTAAGTACAATTTTGAGGTATTTGTACTTTACTTGAGTATGTCCAATTTCCAATACTTTTACTTCTACACCTCAGAGGCAAATATTGTACTTTTACTCCACTACAATTATTTGAAAACTTTAGTTACTAGTTACTTTTCAGATATAAATTATGATATTATGAAACATACATTAACCACTTTAGCCCTATTTTATACCTAGGCTATTTGAAAATAGCAGATCTACAAGATCACAACGCGTCGCGATGCGACGCGTTGTGATCTTGTAGATCTGCTATTTTCAAATATATTAGGACTTTTACTTTTGGTACTTTTAAGTCCATTTTGATGCCAGTACATTTGTACTTTTACTCAAGTAAATTTAGAATTCCAGACTTTTACTTGTAACAGAGTATTTCTACACTGCAGTATTGATACTTTTACTTAAGTAAAACATTTGAGTACTTTTTCCCACCACTGCAGGTGAGGAGGATCGTGGTGAAGGTGGCGCGTATCCCCGTCAACCTCAGCCGCCGGCAAAAGAGCTACAAGATCTCCAACATGGAGACGCACTTCACCGGCGCGGAGAAGAAGAAGTTCGGCGAGAAGGAGGGCTCGGAGGCGCCGGCCCACCGAGAGCCCACGGCGCTGCTCCGTCTGAAGAACAACGGCAAGAGCGTCATGGTGATGTTCCCGCCGGGGGAGCTGCCCGTCATCCTCAAGCGGCGGCGCGGGCGCCCGCCCAAGCAGCCCGTGCCGGGGCTGCTGCCGGGCGAGCCGCTCAACGTGGTGAACGCCGGCGGGAACGCTGCCGGCGGGAACTTGGGCGATCCGACGCCCAAGAAGCCTCGGCGGCGGCGCCTGACCAAGCTCCCCTCGCCGTACCCGTCCTACGTCAACGACACCAACGACGTGAAGACGGAGTACGGGGACGTGCTGTCCAAGCTGGCGTTTTTAAACCGGCAGCCCCCCGCCACCGGCCGCTGCTCGCCGCCCCGCTGCTGGACGCCCAGCGAGCCGGAGAGCTTCAACACGCCGTCGGAGAACCCCGGGATATCCACCCTCCTGCACCGGCTCACGGGCTTCAGGCGCAGGGGCGGCGGCCGGGGCGGGGGCGCGGGGAGCCGGGGCGGGGCGGCGGGGGCCGCCGGTGGCGCACAGGCGGCCAATAAGAGCACCTTCAGCGACTTCTTCGAGTCCATCGGCAAGAAGCGCAAACTCAGCCCCCACTCCGAGACCGGGTTACCCCGGAAACGGGGGAAGGGCGGCGCCGGCGGGGGCGGGGTGGGCAGGGGAGGGGGGGTGGTGGGGAGCGAGCACGGCGGCACGGAGAAGGCGGTCCGGAAGAGGCGCCCGAGGAAGAACGGGGCCCTGAAGGGCGAGGCGGCGTGCGGCGCGGGGCAGGACTGGGCCAACGGGGCCGGTGTCTGGGGGGACGAGGGGAGCCTGGAGAGGGAGAAGGGTCTCGGGGGTTATCAGGCCTGCGGGTCGCCCAGGGGGGGGTTCTCCTCCTCCAGGGAGGGCGGGGGGAGGGGAGGAGGCGTGTACGGTAGCCCGGGAGGGGGCAGAGGGGCAGGGCCCGCCGGGGAGGACTCGCAGGGCCTGTTCGCCGGATACTTCCGGTCGCTCCTCGACTCCGACGACTCCTCGGACCTCCTGGACATCTCCTCGTCCCAGGCGGACCCCCGCAACAAAGCCCCGTCGTCTACCCCGGGGGGCTACGAGCCCTCCAGCCCGGCCCCGGGGCCCTGCTGGTCCCCGGCCTTCTCCAAGCGGAGCCCCAAAGGCTCGGGGGGGAGCGTTGGGGTGGGGGACGGTCCGGCGCAGACCCCCCACGGGGGCTCCTCCTCCTCGGCCGCCACCAGGCCTTCCCCGTACGGCTACAGCGGCCTGGCGCAGACCTCGCCCACCACCACCTCCACGTACCACCCCAAGTCCACCCCGCCCTCCCTCTCTCTCTCCCGCTCCCCGAGCTCGCCCCACCCCTCCTCCTATGGACACTACTCCCCCGGCTTCTCCTCCTCCTCTCCCGTAGGAGGAGGAGGAGGCGGTGGCGGCGGCGCCGTGGCGACGCAGAGATCCGCAGACTGCAGCTTCTCGTACGGCGGCGGTGGCAAGAACAACAACAACACCCCTCTTGGCCAGGGTCAGATGAACTATTCCAGCTACCAGGTGGCGGCGGCCAAGCAGCGGGGCTTCGGCGGTTACCCTGGATCGGCCCATTCCTCCGGAATGGGGGGCCGTGGGGAGTCGGCGGGTGGTCCCACGTCGCCGGGCGGAGGAGGATACATGGCCATGGCCAAAACCAGCCCCTTCAGCTCGTCCCCGTGCCCAGAGGGTTACAAACAGTACAACTCCAACCAGTGGAACTACAGGTCAGGCGCTTGGATTTTTTTGTCATCACAATAGTTGTTAGGAAATTGTGACAATAAGCTGTTATGAGCTTGTAGATCTGCTATCGTGAAAATGTGTGCACATTTTTGCTTCTGGGGGTCCCTGGAACAAAATATTCTACAAATGTTCGCTTTAAAAATGTATATTATTCAAAGATTTATAATTTTGGACATATGGGGTTTCCACCTGACAGCAACGAGATGATATCATCTCTACTCTGTCGGGTGGAAACCTCAAATGTCCAAAACTGTTCCTTTTCAGGATTCCAAGCAAACTCAAAAATAGCAGATCTGCTATTTTAGATGCTTTTGTGTGACGCTGTAGTATGATCAAGTAGGGGTGTTAATTTTACGAAGAAAAATCACAAAAAGTTAAAATATGCAGATAAGAGGTTTTCTGCCCCGACAGCAACAATATTCAATCACAGAGGGCACTTAAAACCTTAATATCTGCCAAAACAGATCTCTCATACTACCTGAGGGTTATTGGTGCTGTGCCATAGCTGGGGTAGCTACTGTGTGTGTGTGTGTGTGTGTGTGTGTGTGTGTGTGTGTGTGTGTGTGTGTGTGTGTGTGTGTGTGTGTGTGTGTGTGTGTGTGTGTGTGTGTTACTGGGGTTACTTGGACTGGTTCATGTTCAAATTTGTCAGTATTAACCCGTTTAGATCGGGAACACATCTGTGTAACCACTTAAGCCATTATTTTATACATTGGCTATTAAAAAATAGCAGATATACAAGCTCATAGCGCGGCACCGAGTGCCGCACTATGAGCTTGTATATCTGCTATTTTTGAAGAATCGTGAAAATAAATTCTGTGCAAATCTTTGAATATATATATATATTTTTTTTTTTAAAGCGAACATTTGCAACTCAAATCTTTGCTTCTGGAGGGTCCCTGGAACAATATATCTTAGAAATGTTCGCTTTAAAAAATATAGTAGATTAAATTATATTATAGATAGATTTTTCAAACATAGCAGATCTACAACCTTGTGCTATGAGCCTGTAGATCTGCTATCTTTGAATAGCCAAAGTATAAAATAATGTTTATAGCTCAAATCTAAAAATGACACAGATGCGTTCCGGGATTGAATGGGTTAAGCATGCAGGGTAATATGATATGATATTGTGTTGACACAGTTCTCACCGATGGGATTCATGATAATTGTGGAAGCGCTACTACTATGCGTAGGCGTTTTTGGCTCTTTTTCCTTTTTTTTTTGGTTCAGCATAGTAGTAGCTGAGAACAAGTGCTCATTTTCTGCCACGCCCTAGACAGACACAGACAGACAGACAGACAGACAGACAGACAGACAGACGGACGCAACATCCCAGCTGTTGGCTGTGGTGGATAATTAAATAGACGTTCCCAAATGTATTTGACATACTGCATCTCATTCTGAAACACTCTCTGTTTTGAAGGGAAAAAAAAGGTTTCTACTTGAAACTGATCACCATGCAGTGAGTGAGTGGTGTTTTAGTCGCTGTACAGGGGGACACCACGGTGTGTGTGGCCATTATTGTTTCACGCACACACACACACACACACACACACACACACACGCGTGTGCACCGCAGCGCCGAGAAAAAAAGTCACAATTACAAAGCAGATGACTGCAGTGAGTTTGGAAGTGTGGGCTAGTTCCTCTAATCACCGATAATCACACTTATCTCCATAAATACACGTTAAAACTCTGTTATATTAACTGGCATTAACCAGCTTCTGGTTATGTGGATATAGCCTCCTAGAGCCACAAAGTCCACAAATCCTTAGTTACCCAGACTCCATAGAGCATTGGTTCTCAAAGTGGGGTCCGGGAACCCCCAGGGGTCCTTGAGGGAGTTCCAGGGGGTCCCCAGCTAAATGATAGATAGAACCAAATGGACCCTTATGGGTCTGTAACTCTAAGAGTGTACAAATGGAACCAAATGGACCCTAACGGGTCCATTTGGTTCCATTTGTACACTCTCAGAGTTACATTAACATTGAGTTTACAATATAAATTGGGGTCTCAGAGATAGAAATTCCATTAAGTGGGGGTCCATAGCCTAATAATGCATGTCAAACTGGGGGTCCTTGAAATTAAAAATGGTTGAGAATCACCGCTAGAGCCATAAAAATCTTCTCTTATGGGGGTCCTTGGCATATCTTTTCAAATGGGGGTCCGCGGGCTATAAGTGTTAATTTGGGGGTCCTTGACATGAACAAGTTTGAGAACCACTGCCATAGAGAGCAAAGATGTATGAAAAAAAACAGAACTCTTTTTTTTTTTTTATCATATCACTGTCATTTGATCGTTTGCTCTAATAATCTGTTTGTACTAATCTGTGCCAAAATGTCATCCTTTAGGTGAAATACATGGATTAAAGTTCTCCGTCACACACGACTGATTTCAGTCATTTGGATTCCATATGGAAGCCAGCTTCTATGGAAGCATGCTGCACAGTGAAAATAGCCGATCTACAAGCTCTCAATTCGTCAGCGATGTATTGAGAGCTTGTAGATTGTCTATTTCTGGTTATCATTTTAAGACTGGAGCATTTGAAGTGGTCAAACTAGAAGCGTCTTCCATAAAAACTACTAATAGTCTCGGATATTTCATAAAAAGCAACGGTTAAAGCCTCAATCTGCGATTTTTTCACCCGGTTTAGTTGGCTGTATTTAGGAACAGCAGGAACAATATGACTAAAATACCATCATTTTACATTATTGTGTTAATTGTTTAGGAAACAGAGCGTTAGTGTGTGTTGGGGGGGGGGCTCCTTTCACACTGTTTCACCAATGTTTTTCTGTTGTGACATTTTATTTTTCTTTAATCCATCAGAAATATGACTGATCATGTTTATTGTATGTGATGTGTTTCAGACATGGCTACGGGGGCTGGGCAGCAGACAGTTTTGGCTCCCAGTATCATCACGGCTACAGTGAATACGGCTCCAACGAGTCCAAAGACATCCTGGACATCTCCAACTACACCCCCCAGAAGGCCAAGCGACAACCCTTCCCCGAGAGCCTGTCGGAGTCCTCCTCCGACTCCTCCCATCTGGGCCCCGTGGCCGCGAGTTGCGGTCCGGGCTCGGGCGGGGGCGGGGGCGGGGCTTACAAACAGAAAGAGCCCGCTCCCGTCGGCGGCGGAGACGGCGGCCAGTCCAGCCTGTCCAGCCTGGAGAAGCTGATGATGGACTGGCACGAGAGCGCCGCGGGACCGTCCTACAACTGGAGCCAGAACGTGCTCTTCCAGGGCGGGGCGGCGGCGAGCACCGCCAAGCAGGGCCGCGGGCGCAGGAAACGGGCGGCCGAGCCACAGGCGGATAAAGAAGGGAGTGCGGCGGCGGCTCCGCCGCAGACGGGAGGACCGCCCTCGGATTCCCCGTCCAGTCCCTCCCCCACGCCGACCCCCGGCCCCAAGAGGGGAGCCGGAGGGCGGCCGAGGGGCTCGAGAGGAGGCAGGGGGGGCTTGTCTCCGTGTCAGAGAGAGAGGCCCTCGGGGGCCAAAGCCAGGGCCAAAGGTGCCTCGGCGGCATCGGGCGGCGGCGTCGGAGGATCGGGGGCCGCCGGGGGTCCGGACGGCCCCGGGCTGTTCCAGGAGGGGCTGGACTACTACAGCGGGGACAGCAGCAGCCTGTCCCCGCTGGCCACTCCCAACGCCGCGCCCCCCGCCGGCTACCCGCCGGACCCCTGCGAGTACCCGTCCCCTTACTCCGCCCACCCCTCCACCCCGTCGTCCGAGGAGCGTTACCCGTCCGTCTACCAACCGGGCGAGTCCTCCTCCTCGCTCTCCCCCGGCGTCTCCTCTCCGCCGTACCCGCCGCCCAAGCCCACCCCTCAGACCTACCACCCCGTCCCCTCTCGGACCTTCTCCCCGTCGTGCTCTCCGTCGCCGCGGCTGACGCCCCACTGCGGCACGGCGCTGAGCCCCCCGCACCGGCCCCCTCCTCCTCCGAAGGATACGCAGTACCCGCAGTACGACTCCCCCAGCTATAGCTGTAGCTCCCCCTACTGGTACGGACAGACGTCGCACAGCGGCAGCCCCAGCCCCCATGCCGCCGCGCAACAACAACAACAACACAACACGCACTCGAACGCCGCGGCGCAGCACACGCACCCCAACCCCCACGCCAGCCCCAACCCCAGCCTCCCCAGCCCGCACGCCAACACGCATGCGCACGTGAACAACCCGCTCAACCACAGCACACAGCCCCACCCCAATATGAGCCCGCACAGCAACGCCCCCCCTCAGCAGCAGCAACACACGGGCACCTCCCACCTCCAGGGCAGCCCCCAGGCGCACGCAAACCCCAACAACAGTCACCCTCACCCCCATCACCCCCACCACAACGCACACGCCAACAACCCCCAGCAGCAGCAGCTCCACTCCCACGCCAACAACCCCGGCCTCCACTCCCACCCCAGCCCCCTGGGGGGGCTCTACGACGTCGAGCAGCGCCCCTCTAACCCCCACAAGCGGGACCTGACCCCCCACCACATGAGCACGGGTCTCCGTCAGGGCGGGGGGCCCCTGCCGCTGCCGCACTCCCCCTACGCCAAGTCGCCCCTGGACACGTCGCCCCACCACCACCAAGAGGAGCTGGGAGGAGGAGGCTACTCCCTGCCCGGTCACCCGTACCAGGGCATGGGCCACCGCTACCCCCCGCAGGTGGGGGCCCGGGGAGGAGGCGGCGGGGTGTTGTGCCAGCTCCTGGACCCGGCCAGTGACGACAGCTTCAGCGTCACCAGCCTGTAGTTTGAAGGTGAGATTAACAACAACACGCAACGTTGCTAAGCCGCCATGTAAATGATGTGTTTTTTTTTAATCCTTAAATGGATTAGCAGCAGTTTATTTTCTCTGATCTTCTTAAATTATTATGTTCCATCGAGATCACTGAGGTCAGGCTGCTGACCAATGGCTGCTTGTCGTCCCTAAGACGAGGTTTAAGAAAAGAGGGTGGCGAGCCTTTTCAGCTGTAGCTCCCAAACTGTGGAACCAGCTACCTCGTCATAACCTGGCATGGCCAGACTAATATCACTGTGTAGATATTAGTCTGGAATCTCTGTGTGTGTTCTTTTGTTTGGCCTTATGTTTTTATTGTTGTTATGCCTTAAAAATGTGCTCTATAAATAAAGTTGGATTGGATGTAAAATTAAAACCAGAATTGGAAAAGTCTTCTGGCAACAGTGTAGGCAGCTCTAAATATGCATTTCTAGTATCTTTCCTATCGTTGCTGTCGGGGCAGAAACCTCCTATCTCCATATTTTAGCTTGTTGTGTATTTTTGTCTCCGCCAGGCTGAAAGGCATGGCGAGAGAGTATGTTTTACCCCCTGTCCGTCCGTCCGTCCGTCTGTGTGTCCGTGTGTCCTGTCCGTCCGTTACCTCCTAATCTCCGGCACCGTTGGCCCGGCCGCTGCAAAACTGTGCACACACACTCCCTGGATGCCAAGTCAGAACCTCTGGCCCAAATCTTTCAGATTGGCCTGTTATAGCGCCACCAGGAGGCCGATTTGTGCAAAACACATTTATTGATACTACTCCTACAGAGTTTGTCCAAACATCACACAAATCGGTACACAGCATCTCTATAGTCATGCGATCAACACGGATCTATCCGATTTCCCATATTACATCCTGATTGCCTAAGATTGGCTTCCAAAGTTTGCAGGATTGGTCCGTTTTCAACAAAATGCCTCAAATCATGAACGCAACTTGCGATTTCCGTGAAATTTCACACGCACATTTCTATTAGGCCGAGGAAGAAATGCCACCCTTTTACCATTGGCCTGTTATAGCGCCACCAGCAGGTCTAATTTTGCAAAACACAGTTTTGGAACAAAATGCCTCAAATCATGAATGCAGTGTCCGATTGCAGTGAAAAGCCTAAGAACAAATCGCACCCTTTTCACATTGGCCTATTATAGCGCCACCAGTAGGCCACAATAACCTACCTGACCTGGTGGAGACCTGTGCTCCGATGAGCACTTTTTCTAGTTCTTAAATTGACTTCGCTACTTGATCATACTACAGCGTCACACAAAAAGCATCAAAAGTAGCGAGCTTGTAGCTCTGCTACTTTTGAATTTGAATCGTGAAAAGTACAGACATATGAGGTTTCCAAGACGATATGGTGCATTAGAAAATATCCTCCTTCTAAAGTCTCTAATGAATGATTGTTTGCCAACACGAGTTGTTGTCACAGTGTACATTTTCAGACTGGAGAGTTTTCTAAAATGATACCCTGGATTAGTTTTTGTGCCTAGCATCTTTTTTTAAAGCTTTCACGGCTTTAAAGGACCATGCAAACATTCTATTAGAGTGTAGTAGTGTGAAGCAAAATTGCACTTCCGAAAACTGCAATTATGTTTTGATTGTGTCTTTCGCACCTGCATCCATCTTCACAAGATGGCATGAAGGTTTTTATTATTTATTCTAAACCACACATTTTGACCATGTCTCTTTTTCTCTCTCTCTCTGCTTCTTGTTTTCAGGCACATTCAATCCAAGCTTTTACATATTTGGAAAAAAAAACCTTTTTTTAAGGAAGACTGTCTTTGTGAGAGACTGCGAGAAGTGATGGGTGAGAATTTAGCTACCAAGTTTTGGACAAGAAAAGCTTTAATTCTCCAGCAATGACAATCAAGAGCCCACCGCAACACCTAAAGCATGCATACGCACAGAAAACACGCACACACACATGCAGACCTAGATACAGGACACACACACACACACACACACACACACACACACACACACACACACACACACACACACACACACACACACACACACACACACACAGACACACAGACACACACACATGCATGTGCTCTCCCTAACTTGAGGCCACACACACACACACACACACACACACACACACACACACACACACACACACACACACACACACACACACACACACACACACACAGACGCACAAGTATTTGTAAATGCATCTACAGTATCTACAACTACACATGAAGGCATATCGTACACACACACACACACACACACACACACGCACACGCACACGCACACACTCAGCTGGAGTGAGGTCATGGCCTCAAGTAGCTGACAGGGGAGGGACAGACGCCGACAGACGGACAGACAGACAGACAGACAGACAGAGAGACAGAACTGTGGACATTGCATCATCACTCCTCTGGCTCCTCCCACCGCAACGCAAACTGAAGGACTCCATAATTTACCACAATTGTCACCAAACGTCACCAGTTCCGATCTGCCTGCATAACGGACACATCTGGATCTAACTGCTCTCTCTCTCTCTCTCTATCTCTCTGTGTCTCTGTCTCTGTTTCCCCCCCCCGCTCCCCCCCGCCACTGTCAAACCAGCACTCTCGTCCGCGCGCTCTATTCCCACGGTACCCTGCTCGCCCCTCTTGTCTTGTGCCCCCAACCCAAACCGTCCCCCGTCCCCCGTCGCCCCCCGCTTCTTTAATACCATGAGTCTTATAGTGTGGTCTCTGCCTACGCCATTGCTCTTTTGCGCCCCCCCCCCCCCCCCAGCCCCAGTCCCCGCCCCCAACCCCCCCCCCCCTCCACCCACCAAAAACACGCCGCCCCCCCCATGTGTTGTGCTTCGACGAGAGAAAAGTGGAAACAGTATCAGCTCTTGAAAATACCAGCATCTGTACATAAAGACTCCTTGTTCTGAGCCAGGGCCGCCCCCCCTCCCTCCCCCCCACCCACCCACACACCCATCCAACACCCCATCCCCCCCTCCCCCTCCATCAGGGTGCCCCCCCCTCCTCAGCGTGGGGGAGTGGGGGGGGGTGAGAGGGGGGTGAGGGGGGAGGGCACTGCAGCATGGAGACTCCACATCCTGTGTTTTCGCTGTTTTAACTACAAGGGAAAGAGACATTGAAATCACTCGATGGCCCCCAAAGAGACCCTTGTTTCCTGTGTGCGTGCGTGCGTGTGTGTGTGTGTGTGTGTGCGTGTGTGTGTGTGTGTGTGTGTGCGTGTGTGTGTGTGTGTGCGTGCGCGCGTGCGTGTATGTGAGATAAGATGGTGGTTTACTACGTGTGCGACACGCAGCGTGTGTGCTCCCGCAGTACTGTTTTGTGTGGGTGTGTGTTGTGTTGTGTGCGTGCGTTGTGTCGTGCGTGTGCGTGTGTGCGCGTGGTGGGGTCAGAAGAAGCGGACCCTTCCCCTAGATGGTATAACGTCTAGGCGGGGGTCAATGGGGGGGTTTGGGGGGGCTCTCTCCCTTTCTTTCACTCTCTCCCTTCTTCTTTTTTCTGTGGTCTTGTGTTGTTTAGTGGTTTTTGTGATGATTAAAAGAAAAAAACAAATTGTATATGTCTGTTACATATCATGTATGTATCTGAGGTGCAAAATATTTAAATACACATTCTGTTCTTGCCATTGGTAAGTCTCGTCTGGAACGTGCACTTTCTTTAAGGAGTTGAGTGCGCGCGTGTGTGTGTGTGTGTGTGTGTGTGTGTGTGTGTTAGAGCGCGTGTCTGTGTGCGCATGTGTGTGTCTCTCCAGTCTCCCAGGGCACTAGTCGGCTCTGCCCAGCCTGTCTGAGAGACTATGTGTGTGTGTGTGTGTGTGAGAGAGAGAGAGAGAGAGAAATACAGTTCAGCCGAGGACACGGCAACTCAACAGGGAGTGAAAGGGAGTGAGAGAGACAGGCAGGAATGGATTAGGGAGAGGGAGGGAGAAATAGAGAGAGAGAGAGAGAGAGAGAGACAGACAGACGGAGAGAGAGAGAGACAGAGAGAGGGAGACAGAGAGAGGGGGAGAACAGGGGAGAAGGACGTGAGCGGAAAGCGGAACTCAGGAAAAGGGGAAGAGGGAGGGAGATTTAAAGCCGTCGGGCTGTTATGGGCTGTGTGGTGGTGGTGGTGAAACAGTACAAGGTGTTCAACAATGAAGAGAAGAATAAAGAGAAAACATGTCCCTTTGACATCGTCAAAACAGTGTGTGTGTTACTGTACTTGTGAGGACCAAACGTCCCCACAAAGTATAGTAGAATATGAGAAATAGATGTTGTGAGGACCATTTTCTTGGTACAAGAGAAATTGTTATTTTATGATTGAAAAAGGTTTTTCAGAGGTTTAGGATTAGACCTTTTAGAGGTTAGGTTAAGGGGGTTTTGGTTAGACTTTCCCCCTATTTTATACTTAGTTGTGCGGCGATGTCAAACGCCGGAAAATAGCCGATCTACAAGCTCACAACGTGTCGCAGCGCGACACGTTGTGAGGTTGTCGATCTGCTATTTTTCGGCTTTAGACTTGCGGTTAGAAATGCCCCCCAAAAAATCTTAAATCAATCCTAAAATCGGCTTCCTAAAATGTTGATGTCTCACAAGTATAGTGATACATACGTGTATGTGTGTGTGTGTGTGTGTGTGCGTGTGCGCGACACAAGAGAGGAGAGGTTGTGTAGAGGAGTGCAGCTGTGTACTGCTGTGCTGTATTGTGTACGGTTTGTCAACAGGCTGGCTAAATAGACTCAGACGGGGCCTCAGGACTTGTGTTTGCTGTGTGACATTCCACTGTATGGTGGGAGGACGGAAGGAATTGGGCCCTTTCAGCAGCTCTGTATTAGGAAAAAAAAGACAATATTCTCCTTCCTATATAAACAAGAACAGGCTTTATATACCCTCTCCGGTGAATGACAAATTATTACTTTCCTCGCCGATTTTTTGAAGAAACGAAATCCAAAACAAATCCAAATCCGCTCGGTAACATAACGCTATGTCAAGGCACACTCGCGGGCGGTTTCAAATTAAGCGTTTTAATTAAGGTAGACGTAGTTGAAAGGCACTAGTTAGTCCAAAGGGGATGAGAGTTTCAGTAACTATACCATATTGTTGACCTTGGAATATAGCTAGAATATATATGCATCTTTAAAAGTCTCCCATAGGGGGAACAATAACCCACCAAACATGTTACTTCGTCCACAGACAGAGCATTCAGTTTACACATTCATTGGAGACTCCGTTATAGCCTGTAGGTTACTGCTATTACAAAACTGTTCTTTTATCAATAACCTGCTGTGTCATTTAGCTGACCACCAACTAGCCAATCACAGCGTGACTATTTCCATCTGGTTTTTGATTGATTGAATACTTAATTTAAAGCAGTTTGCAAAAAGTACAGAGGTAGCCTACAGTTATTACAATAATGTTAAGGACAACGCAACAAGCCTTGTTTCCATTGTGGTCCTGTGTATTCAATTCAACAAGACATATAAAGACATACAGTACATGCAGGAGATCATCAATAGCCTACTAGGAGCAGAAACATATATATTTACAGAGAGACTGGAATGATAGAATGCAGACTTGTGAGCTTGTAGATCTATTATTATTATTATTGGCGGAATCTGCACGCAAACTAATATTAGCCCATGTTAACGGCCACTAAACGGTCACTGCTGTTGACCAGAAGGAATGCGCTGAGTCATCACGTCTGTGATCTCACGACCACCGTTTTAGTTCTTGACCCCCGGTAGCCCTGAGGGCTGAAAGGGAGAAGAAAAGGAGGAGTGTTCCTTCCAGCTGTGGCCTGGCCTGGGACGGCTCTCTCCTCCTCCTCCTCCAACCCCAGGGCACTCTCTCACTTTCAACTGCGACTCCCACGGTGGCAGAGAGAGGAGGCTTTTCTTTTAGAGGAGGTAATAACATGTCCACCGGCCGGCCTCCCGGAGGAGCAGTTGTTACAGCAGCAGTAACAGCAGCAGTAACAGCAGTAACAGCAGCAGTAACAGCAGTAACAGCAGCAGTAACAGCAGTAACAGTAGCAGTAACAGCAGTAACAGTAGCAGAGGAGGACAGGCTGGCGGTATGCAGGGGGTGATGGCTAGGCGTGTGGGAAAAAATCGATTCGATTACGAATCGCGATTCTCATGTTGGACGATTCAGAATTGATTCTCATTTCCAAAAAGACGTTTTTCTTTTTGTTTAGTTTTTAAATGTTTTCTTTTTATTTTCAGTATTTTTGTATAATGACATTTTTGAGAAGTGGCAAGTTCTTGGCTGAATGGGGAATATCGATTTTGCATAGGAAAACTACGTTTTTTAATCGAGAATCGTTTTGAATCTAATTTGTATTTCTTTTAATTCGGAAAAAAACGTTTTTGAATCGAGAATCGTTTGTTTTGAAAAAAAGAATGGGAATCGAATCGTGAGATATAGCAGACGATTCACAGCCCTATGGTGATGGCGGTGTGCGCCGGGCTCACGGCCGTCCGCCGCGCGGGGCTCATAGTGTCCATCCCACCGGTCCTCCTCTTCCTCCTTCTCCTCCAGCTCCTGGTCGGGTTCGGCGGGCTGGGTGGTGGTTTCTCCAGGAGAGGAGGAGTAGGAGGAGAAGAGGTCGTTGGGGGGTGGTGGGGGGAGGGGGAGGAGACCAGGGGAGGAGGACGGATCTCCTTTTCTGTCATCAGCATCGAGCCGGAGAGGAGGAGCGGCCCTCCGCACCGCGGGGGGGGAGCAGCGGCCTCTTCCTCCTCCTCCTTCTCTGTGGGACCGGATCTGGACGGTGATGATGATGAGGAGGAGGAGAAGGATGATGGTGGTGATGGCGTGGAGAGGAGAGGCGGGGAGGAGGAGAGCCTGGCGGCACGCGGATACGAAGACGAGAACGAGATGCCCACGCGCCAGGTAAGGAGAGATGGACACGTGTTGATATTGTAGTACCACATTACATTACACTTCGGCATTTCGGCCATTTGTAACAGAGTATTTTCTACATTGCAGTATTGATACTTTTACTTAAAGGTAGGGTAAGTGATATTTTTTGGTGTTTTCTTTTTTGTTTTGTTTTGATAAAAGGTTAAAGTACTATATTCTGATAGTAATCATTGCTACAGAGAGTTTGTTCCGTCATAGAGGTCTCTCCAGCTCTTTAGTAAACAGAATATAAGTACATTTTCAGGTAGGCGACAACATTTAAGCCAATCAGGAGAGAGCACTGAAAATGCATGTTCTGTTTAATAAAGAGCTGGAGAGACATGGGAGACTCCTTTTACTGAACAAACACTCTATCTGGTAGTAGCCCACTTGTGAGGAGTGAGGACATCAACAGTTTTGGCACTTGCTAGCCCTGGTCCATATAGCGTATAGGAGGAGTATGGACCAGAGCCGTATGAATGCCATTTACATTTTTCTATTATTCTTTTTTTTCTTGTTGACATTTTTAAACCTTTTGGTGCAGGTTAGGGTTAGGTAACCCCTATGACACCGGCACGCAATAATAGGAAAGCAGGCATAACTCCAACCCTAACCCCTAAAACTATTACTCTAAATGTCTATTCTCTAACCCTACCTGCATGTTTTCCTAGAAAACACACACACACAACACACACACACACACACACACACAAACACATGCACACGCACACACGCACGCACACACGCAGTGTTGGTAGTTGGTTGGTGGGCCAATAAAGCTCATTAAAATAAAGTTAATTGACAGAGAGAAAGGTGAGGGAGAGACAGACAGACAGACAGACAGACAGACTGACAGACAGAGAAAGAGAGAGAGAGAGATAGACAGAGTTTGTAGCCTATAAGCTAATTAAAATAATTTAATTGAGAGAGCGAAGGAGAGAGAGAGAGAGAGAGAGAGAGAGAGAGAGAGAGAGAAGGGTCTGAGCCATCATTTAGTTAGGCGACATACCGGCGCTAATGGGATAACGTTAAAATGTGCAGCCTGTAGCCTACTTATGTGCTTCCTCAGTGCTTCTAAAAATGCGGTCCAGGGACGCCCAGGGGTCCTTGAGAGACAATTCCAGGGGGTCCCCAGCAAAATGATGATTGATAGTTCGGAACCAACTGAACCCTTACAGGTCTGTAACTCTTGAGCGTACAAATGGAACCAAATGGAACGATTATGAAACGTTACTTGGCGATTTAATTGTCGCTCAAATAATTGCAATGAACGATTGACGATTAACTAACGATGATTGTGTTTCTGTCAACATTTTGAACATTATGAATGAGAATTACATTGTTTGGCTTTTAGGCTTTTAACCCATTAAGGCCTGAGTCCGATTCTTAAAATGTTTTCTAAATCCTAACAGTTTTGTGAAAAAAATATAAAAAATATTTTTTCACAATTTTTCAAAAATAGCAGATCTACAAGCTCATAGCACGGCACTCGGTGCCGCGTTATGAGCTTGTATATCTGCTATTTTTGAATAGCCAAAGATGCACAGGGCAGATACTGTATGACAAATAACTTACATCATTTAATGACTTTATACTTGAAAAAATCGTGACAACATGGAAATGAATATGACAATTATGCAAAAATAATAATAATAATAATAATTGCATTAGGCGATCAGGGGGCGCTCCCCCATAAGCGAGACGTCTTGCTCATAAAATCAAATAACCAGGGTTACGTTCGAAACCTATAGTTTCACTGCAGTAGCCTTTACTTATGTGTGCTTTCTCACACAGACAGTACGTCAGTGTTTTTCAAACCTTTTCAAGTCAAGGACCCCCAAATTGATATGTATTTGACCCCCCCCCCCCCATTTGGAAATATTTTGTGCCAGGGACACCCCCATACAAGATCTGTGTTGTTAAAATGTTTAAAAAGAAAATATTAGTTTTCTTGCTGTTGTAAATGTAGGCTTAAAGTGGTTAAACGGATGTTGATGCAATATTACTTATCAGACCCACTTATATCACTTACCGCTCCAGTGATTTTTGCTCAGAGATAGTTGGGGCATTAAGGCAGCTTTCTCTGTCAGTGGCACAACTTTTTGAAATGAGCTGTAAAAGTATTTTAAAAAATCAGCTCCTTGCCATCATTAAGGTTCAGTTCAGAGCAATGATCCTATGACTTTTACACTATAATTTTGTAATTCACATTCCTTGTCAATCTGTAATGGATTTGGATTGTGTCCATTATTGTAAACCTCAGTCGGCTACATTGAAAATGAGGCCTTGTCCCTCAACTGTACGCCGAGTTTAAATAAAGGTGATGATGATGATGACGATTAACTCATTTGGCTGGGGACCCCCTGGAACCCCCTCAAGGACACCTGGGGGGTCGGACCGTTTGATGAGATTTAGACTCTCAGATCCAAAACTTGCTGTTTTGATGTTGGTACCATAGGAGAGATAACAGGTAAACCTTGATCAAAATAACAATTCTTTAATTAACCCATTAACCTGAGATGACTCTTAAAAAAAAATCTAAATCCTAACATTTTTTTTGAAAAGAATGTAAAACATTTTTTTTGTCAAGATTTTTCAAAAATAGCAGATCTACAAGCTCATATCGCGGCACTCGGTGCCGCGCTATGAGCTTGTATATCTGCTATTTTTGAATAGCCAAAGAAATCTAAAGTGACACACCTGTAAGGGTCCATTTGGTTTCATTTTACGCTCTCAAGAGTTAAAGATCTTTTCTATAAGGGTCCATTCATTCATTTAGCAGGGGGACCACCTGGAACCCCCCCTCAAGGACCACTGGTTGGTGGTCCTCGGACCACTGGTTGAGAACCACTGCAGTATATGTCATAGGGGTTCAGAGAGAGAGAGAGAGAGAGAGCACAGCACTCTGCTATTATCTACTGACATGACGGTACAGGTGGAGGGCAGGACTGACCAACGGATCACACAGATGTGACAGCTGTTCTCTGCTCTCTCTGTCTCTCTCTCTCTCTCTCTCTCTCTCTCTCTCTCTCTCTCTCTCTCTCTCTCTCTCTCTCTCTCTCTCTCTCTCTCTCTCTCTCTCTCTCTCTCTCTCTCTCTCTCTCTCTCTCTCTCTCTCTCTCTCTCTCTCTCTCTCTCTCTCTCTCTCTCTCTCTCTCTCTCTCTCTCTCTCTCTCTCTCTCTCTCTCTCTCTCTCTCTCTCTGCCTCATGTCACATGCTGTCAAAGTCTTCAGCCTTCCATCTGTGTGAATGTATGCCCCTCCCCCTCCCTCCCCCCACTCTGCTTATCACTCCATGACCTCTCACACTTTCTCTCTCCCACACCCCCCCCCCTCTCTCTCTCTCTCTCCCTCGCCCAAGGCTAACTCCTCTGACTCAGTCTTGTGAATCACCCCACCCCCCCCCCCCTTCTCCCCCCACGAGCACCATGGTCTCCGCAGGCGTGTGCGTGCGTGTGTGTGTGTGTGTGTGTGTGTGTGTGTGTGTGTGTGTGTGTGTGTGTGTGTGTGTGTGTGTGTGTGTGTGTGTGTACAGTGCCCCAGGCGAGCATGTCACTGGCTGCACTGGGGTCACGGTATGCGACCCGTCTCTTCATCCCCCTATCTTCCTAACTGGGGGTTTGGGGGGGGGCAACGCCACACACACACACACACACACACACACACACACACACACACACACACACACACACACACGCATACACGCATACACACGCACATTCCTGTACATTCCTATACATTGTTTATGCAATGCTTTGACCTCACGACTCCTGACTATACTGCATATGCTGTACATGGGATATATCAAATTATTGATGTGTGTGTGTGTGTGTGTGTGTGCGTGTGCAGGGACAGGGCCAGGGGGTGGAGCTACAGTCCTGGGCAGCAGGAGAGCCGTCCTTCACTGCAGAGCTGGAGCGCCTCATGGCCTACATGACCACACCACAGGTATACCGATGGAGCTTTTTGCATGAAAAAAAACAAATTTCACCCACCTGTTTTACACCCTGTAGACCCTGTGATGTGACTATAATGTTTCTGACCTGTGCACAGAACACCGCACGTCACCCGCGTCAAAAAGACCCCTCCAACTGGTTATCATCTCAGCGATTGATCACTTGAGTTAATACCCTATAACACTGGTTCCCAAACACTGGGTCGGGACCCATTTGTGGGTCGTGGACACATTTTCATGGGTCGCGAGTAAATATCCCTTTATCTTTTGTTTCCTACATTTTGATTTAATTATTATTATTATTATTATAAGATTTTTTTATGAATACATCAAAAATCTAAGAAATCCCATACATTAAACAAATGTTTAAGAAGTAGTTAAAATATCGCGACGCATTGTGAGCTTGTAGATCTGCTATTTTCACTAAACTTTTGGGTCTCGAGCTGAAAGGTTTGGGAACCGGCGGCCTACAAAAGTCATTGACTGGGGTCCTCTAGCGGGCCTATACTTATTCCCCTCCCTTTTCCCTATACACCATATCTCTACGCTGAAAATAGACGATCTACAACCTCTTGTAGATTGGCAATTTTTTTAGGAATACATTATTTATCTGTCAAAAATGCAATATCGGTATCGAACCAATGTAAAAATAATATATTGGGCCGCCAATGGCAATAGTGGTTATAGTACATACCACGTATAGATTCTAATGCAGCATGACAGTGAGTTGTGGATTCAATTCCCGAGCCCGACGACCTTTGCTCTCTCTCTCTCCCTGTTTCCTGTCACTCTTCCACTGTACTATCCAAATAAAGGCAGAAAAGCCTAAAAAATGTAATAATATATTGGGTTTTAGACAATATTTTATTTCGTCTTTTCGAAAGAAGCCTTTTGTGATGACGAAGGCTGGAGAGTCAATCTGTGTTTTCTGGAGAAGCTTTAAAAAGGGTCAACAAGTTGGGGAAAGTAAAAATACAACATTTACATTGTTTGTGCATCAGTAGGCCTAGTAAATCAGATAATAAGAATGCACTATTTATTAGAAGTCTGCATCTGCACCCGGAATAACTGTTATTACTGTTTAACCGGTGTAAGGTAAAACCTACTGGAAACTTATATTGCAATATCGGCATCTGTATCGGTTAGGGATGCACCGATATATTGGCCACATATCGCTATCGGCACGATATTTGCTGTTAACGGCCAATATCAATTATTGTCTCCGCCAGGAGACTATGTTTTCGTTCTCGTCCTTCCGTGTGTCCGCCAAGCTAACATTGGTCAAGCTCCACGTGACACGTGACAATATGTTGAAAGGGTGTGCTTTGATTGGCTAGCGAGACGCATGACGAAATAGAGACCTATAAATAGGTGTGTCACTTAAACAAATCATTTATATTTTTTGAAGTGAGCCTCCATCAGCCAAGCTAACATTGGTCAAGTGACACGTGACAATATGTAATATTGACAAGACTAATGGAGAGTATCTTTTCCTCTCCGTCCGTCTCTGTATGTGTCCGTCTGAGAACACCTAACATTGGTCAAGTTTCACGTCATTTATATTTTTTGAAGTGAGCTTCCATCAGCCAAGCTAACATTGGTCAAGTGACACGTGACAATATGTAATATAAATAGGTAAGACAGGATTAATCAGGAACAGTACTGGCGGAGACCTGTGCTCCGAGGAGCACATTTTCTAGTTACTCTCCGCCAGGAGAGTATTGTTATCACTGCGTTTTCACTTTCTAAACATGACACACCGATTGGTCAAGCCTCACGTGACACGTGAAATACTGTGATCTGATTGGCTAGTGACGCCACCGGGCCTATATATACATGGCATCACTCTGACAGTGTCTCCGCCACTGTCAGAGTGAGGTAAGACGGGAACCATGAAATGGCTGCATGGCTGATACATAATTGGCAGATAGGACAGATAGGACATTTATATAGACAGGAGGGATATGACATAGGACACTTATACAGACAGGAGGGATAGGACACTCACACAGACAGAACGGAAGAGGACACTTACCCAGACAGGTTGGATAGGACACTTACATATACAAGAGGGATAGCGACCTACTGTATAAATACATGTGTCACTGTGATAAGCCAGATTCCAATACCGAAAATCCGGCCACTAGCTCACTCCCAGACCTTCGAACCGGAAGTAGTCAAGTAGTCGCGGTCCAATTGTTCCTATCTGTCTTATTGGACAGATAGGACAGATAGGACACTTATATAGACAGGAGGGATATGGCACTTACATAGACAGGACGGATAGGACAGGAGGGATAGGACACTTACACAGAATGAACGGAAGAGGACACTTACCCAGACAGGATGGATAGGACACTTACATATACAAGAGGGATAGCGACCTTCGCGACCTTCGAACCAACACAAGTCTTCTGGCGGAGAGTTGTGCTCCGAGGAGCACTTTTTCTAGTTATTATTATTTTTGAGCGGTGCAACCGCTCCTATAAGAGGGTTTAGGACCCATCCGTGGTGAAAGTTTTTCTTTCCGTCGTGAAAATGTGTCTTTCGCTGTGACGCCATGCTGTGGAAAACACGCCCATAGGCTAATAAAAAATCACACCCATTGTGACATGCTGTGATTGGCTAGCGAGACACATGATGAAATTAACTTCAAACTTCGCAGACGCGCTGCGATTGGCTAGCGAGACGCATGATGAAATTAATAATAATGTAAAAAATGTAAGCACGTCACTTCGCAGGACGTGCTGTGATTGGCTACCGAGATGCATGATGAAATTAATAACTCACACTGGGTGTGATTTTTTTTAATGTTACGCCTAATCTAAGATTCCAGCCTTAGCCAAGAATTTTTACACAACCCTCTCTGGTATTTTATAATTTCTTGTTTGAGCTGTTGGAAATAACTAGGCTGCACTTGGTTGTTAAAGTCCAGATGAAAACAATATGACTGAAATAATTAAGATAAAACTGATTGGGAATATATATTAAAGAAAAATCTGATTATCTGTTGCCTACCAAGCTGTTATTTCATATAATTAATATTTACTAACTAAATAAACGAATATCGGTATCAGTTTACAGTTTACACATTTACAGTAGCAGACGCTCTTAATCCAGAGCAGTTTACAGTAAGCAAGGACACAAGATAAAACATCATAATACACATAATACATCAAATGCATAAAAATAGTAATCTAATAAAATGGTAATACATAAGTAAACCAATAATCTAATAACAACTAATACATACGTAAACCAAGAACCTATCGTCAGCCTACATTGAAACTATACACACTGTAGGATGCCAGGCCAACAATGACCTGGCATCTGTCTACATAACATGCTATCTAAGTTACATTTTAGCCTTTGCATGAGAAGAATTTCCATATGGGTGCATCCCTAGTATCGGTCAATTGGATCATGCAGTTACTCGATAATCGGATATTAGCCAAAATGTATGGTGCATGACTATCTATTTTTGCTAAATGTTTGCCTATATTATGAAATGCCCAGGATAGGGATGCTAGGGTTCATGTGGTCTAATGGAATGACACATCTGATGTGTTTTCCCCCTAAACATTCAGACTGGCCTGTCGCGCTTACAAATGATTCCTCTCTTAACCCATTAAGACCGGGGAACGCATCCATCCGTGTCATTTTAAGATTTCTTAGGGCTATTCAAAAATAGTGAAAATGTGTGCAAATCTTTGAATATATATTCTACAAACAGTTTTTTGAAAAAACTTTTATGTTGCTATGATATCAGTGGTGCTCCAACTTTTCCATGTCAAGGACCCGCCAAAATTATATGTATTTGGCCGCGGACCCCCATCTCAAAATATGTTGTTCTAGGGACCCCCAGAAGCACAGATCGGAGATAAAAATGTATATATATATATTCAAAGATTTGCACACCTTTTCAAGATTAAAACCAAAAAAATAGCCAGAGAAATCTAAAAATGACACACAGATGCGTTCCCGGTCTAAATGGGTTAACCCAAAACAACACAGACAGAACCCCAACCACCATGCTTTACTAGTATTTCCTCACAGGCAACATAGTGCAGCGCTGCTAGCGGAGCCAGAAACCGTGCAGCGCCGCACGACAAGGAAAACTATTTACAACGCTCACAAACACAGCTGTGTCTCGAGGCCGTTTCTTTGTGTTTTGGTCCAAGTTACACAAGTTGGACCAAAACTTTGCTGCAGTTACAGTACTTGCTTGTGATATAAAGGGGGGGAGCGGGGGGGACTGACAACTGTGTGATACTTTGTTGTCATTTCGGGACAAATCGTGCCTCTCTCCTCCTCTCCACCCTCCCTGCTTCCTACGCACACACGATAGTAGTCTGCAACTTGCATCAGTTGTTAGATATATATTTTTTTGTTTATTGGGCTTTCGCAGCACCAGATGCACCAGAGCTAGCTTTTGGGATGGGATCTGAAACCTCACACTTGTGCTGTAATAAAAGTTTCTGATTCTTATTCTGTGTCGGGAGAACAAATTCTAAACTAGTACACAGTACAGTACAGTACGCACCCGGCCATCGGGTGAATAATAATAGGCTATTGGGGCGATAAAAAATATGATGATTTTGTCGTCTTAGTCAATAACCTGTGATGACTTCCAATTCAAGTTTGAAATTGTTGCTGTCGGGCACTGGCAGAAACCTCTCATCTCCATATTCTAACCTTTTGTGTTTTTTGTTGTTGTAAATTAACGCCCTTCTTGATCAGCGTCACACAAAAGCATCAAAAGTAGCAGATCTGCAAGCTCAAAACGCACTTGTAGATCTGCTGCTTTTGCTATTTTTGAATCCTAAAAACTAACAGTTTTTTTGGACGCACCGGAGTGAGGTTTCCACCTGACAGAGACGAAGTATACACAATGAATATAAAAGTGAAAAGGGATTTAGGAGTTTTTGGCAACACTAAGTGTAATATCGAGAGAGAAAAAAATCCATGATGTGTGGTTTCTATAACTCTCCATCTGTGGGTGGGAGGTTAAGACCTCTGCATGCATGCACAGCCAGGCCAAAACAAAGATCACTAATTCCCAGTGGTGAAAAGTAACTAAGTACATGTACTCAAGTACTGTACTTCTGTACAATTTTGAGGTATTTTTTACTTTAATGGAGTATTTCCTATTTTCAGTACTTTTACTTCTACTCCACTACATCTCAGAGGCAAATATTCCATTTTTACTCCACTACACTTATTTGAAAACTTTAGTTACTAGTTCTAATGCAGCCTGTGTATATTTAGATTGTTACTACGAAACATACATTAACCACTTCAGCCTTATATATATATATATATATATATATATATACATACATTTCGGCCATATGAAAATAGCCGATCTACAAGCTCACTTGTGAGCTTGTAGATCTGCTATTTTGAAGATATTCGAAAACTTTGTGAAATGGGACATTCTGCATAATGAATACTTTCTACTTTTGGTACTTTAAGTACATTTTGATGCCAATACTTTTGTTCTTTTACTCAAGTAAACTTTTAATTCCGGACTTTAACAGAGTATTTCTACATTGCAGTATTGATACTTTTACTTAAGTAGAACATTTCAGTACTTTTTCGACCACTGGCTAATTCCCACCAGGGTCTGCCTGGTACTCAGCCTCGTCTTCACTGACTCCCACGCAGATCGGTGTCTGTCCCTCAAAACAGAACAAAAATGAATATTCTCTCCATGAAGAGAGAGAGAGAGAAAATAAATAAATCAACCTTTGGCGTTGGATATCATCTCAATGTACCATTTATTTATCATGGATAATGATAAACTGCCATGACTTTTGGACGGTTCAACTTCTCACTATTAATCTAATACGCCATAAGTATTAGTTCAACAGTTGAGTCTGTTTGAAACATGTTGCCCTCTATTTGCAGCCGGCAGTAGCAGGCATAAACGTATTTTATAAGTACAGTAAATGTATGCCTATATTCAATCATAAAACTATATGAAAATGACTTATATTTACCCCATATATAGCATATTGTCTCTGTCGGGTGAAACCCTCATTATATCCAAACACAGGTACTTTGCAGGATTGAAAATTCAAAAACGGCAAAAGTAGCAGATCTACAAGCTGAAAACGTGTTGCTTCGCGCCACGTTTCAAGCTTACGGAGCTGCTACTTTTGATGCTTTTGTGTGGCGCTGTAGTATGATCAAGTAGGATGTTAAACCATTCAATCCGGGAACGCATCGCTGTCATTTTAAGATTTCTTTGGCTATTCAAAAATAGCAGATATACAAGCTCATAGCTATGAGCTTGTATATCGGCTATTTAGAGCTTGTATATCGGCTATTTTTGAATAGCCAAAGTGTAAAATAATGCGTTTTTTAGCTCAAATCAAGAAGTGACACAGATGTCTTCCCGGTCTTAATGGATTAATTTACGAAAAAAATACCAAAAGTTAGAATACTGAGATAAGAGGTTTCTGCCCGACAACAGCAACGATTATTGTCGAAAAGAGATACTGTTACCACTTTCGTCTTGATTCCTAACTTGTAACTTCCTTATTTCACCATGTCTCTCTCTCTGGTGCCTTAATTGGCTGCCTGTGGTGGTGTTCCGCCCGCAGGTGAACTGCTCCAGGGTGCTGGTCCCAGGACAGTCCCAGGTCGTCTCACAGCATCGGGCCTCTAGACCCGGGGTGCTGCTGGTCCCAGGACAGTCCCAGGTTGTCTCACAGCAGGCCCCCCCTGGCGGAGGAGGACCCACAGAGGCTTGGCTGCTGTGCGCTGAGGACTGGCTCCTTCCAGCCGCACACTCACCATGTGTTGCATACTCCTTCAGGTGTGTGTGTGTGTGTGTGTGTGTGTGTGTGTACGTGCGCGCGTGTGTGTGTGTGTGTGTGTGTGTGTGTGTGTGTGCGCGTGTGATGCAATGCTTATTCATTCATATCACTGGCGTAGAGTTGGCATAAACAACGTAATGCATATTTAATCATGCATAGAATAATCTCCCTACAACTTATCTGCTTCATTTATTTTTCTTTTTTTTAAATCTCTGTCTGCCTTTCTGTCTTTGTCTTGCTGTATTTCACTCTCTCTCTCTCTCTCTCTCTCTCTCTCTCTCTCTCTTTCTCTTTCTCTTTCTCTTTCTCTCTCTCTCTTTCTCTCTCTCTCTCTCTCTCTCTCTCCCCCCCTCATTCTATATGCCTGTCTGTCTGTATCTTTCTTTGTCTGTCCTCCTGTCTCTCTCTCTTTGTATCTCTTCTTTGTCTCTCTCTGTCTCTCTGTCTCTCTCTCTCTCTCTCCCCCGCATTCTATCTGTATGCCTGGCGGTCTGTATCTCTCTTTGTCTGCTCCCCCCCCCCTCTCTCTCTCTCTCTCCAGTATGGATGGGGGAGATGCAGACTTTCTAAAGACCGCATTAGGGCTGGGATGTGAAGTCCACAGATTCGATCCCGGGAGTTTGAACGCCGCCGCCGCCACGCCGTCCAGTAGCGGCGGTCATCAGTCCCCTGCTGCTGGCGGTGGCAAAAGTTTGTTGGCCGGTCGCCACGGTGACCACGGCGTAGGAGGAGGAGGCGTGGTCACACACCACAAGATGTGGCTGGAGTGGCGAGTGGCGGCGCCGAGACGCAATCGGCGGCGGCACCCCCGGAGGAGAGGAGGAGGAGGAGGAGGAGGAGGAGGTGCCTTGGGTAGCGTCTCTCACACACTGGCAGACATCATGGAGGCGCTGGGACATCACACGGTATAACACACGCACGCACGCACGCACGCACGCACGCACGCACGCACGCACGCACGCACGCACGCACGCACGCACGCACGCACGCACGCACGCACGCACACACACACACACACACACACACACACACACACACACACACACACACACACACACACACACACACACACACACACACACACACACACACACGTTCGGTGACAAACAAACAAACATACCTTACAGCCTCCTCACCCCATCTTACCCACAAAGAACTCTCATCACTTGTACGTTCCCATAGCAACAGGGCTCTGAGCCATCCCTGGCTGCCATGGCAACAGTTTTTTTCAAGTCAGTGTCAGTGACTCTGCACTGCTGTAGTAGCGGAGCTGTGGCCACTAGAGGGAGCTATGAGCCCACATATTGTGCTTGTTTGGATGCTGTGAAAGGAAAGGAAACTGTTTCTGGCATGTTTTTAGTCCAGGTGCTTCTCAAAAAACATTTTCATGTCAAGGACCCCCACATTGGTGTGTGTTTAACCGGGGGATCCCCGTCTGAAAATATTTTTGCCAGGGACAGCTAGCGTAGCAGAAGCTTTGCGTTAAAGGTAGGGTAAGTGATTTTCTTTGGTTAAAATAAGTGTTAAACAGCTATATATTCTGATAGTACTCATTGCTATAGAGTGTTTGTTCAGTAACAGGAGTCTCTCCAGCTCTTTATTAAACAGAAAATGCGTTGTCAGGTCGGGATACCTATTTGATCCAATCAGGATAGAGAACTCAGTCAGGATACAGATTAAACAAGTACTATTGGAAGTAAGAGATGAGAAGACAAAATTGGAACTGGAACATTCTAAAAATGAAACTGATGAATGAGTACTCTTTTCCTGATTGACTGGAAATGTGTCACCTACCTGAAAATGTAGGTATGTACAGTATGTAGAAAATCACACCCTGTGTGAAGGAAGCAGTGAGAGTTCATCGAAGTCATTTATCTCACTGCTGTCAGAGAGGAAACTTCTAGCATTGTGTGTGTGTGTGTGTGTGTGTGTGTGTGTGTGTGTGTGTGTGTGTGTGTGTGTGTGCGTGTGTACAGTCCTGGCTTGCACGTGTGCAGTGCTGGCTTGTACATGTGTGTGCATGTCTTTATGTGGCGCATGTGTTGCAACGGTGCGCCTCGCAAGTCTGCATGTTACGCGCGTGTGTGTGTGTGTGTGTGTTCGCCCCGTGCACATGTGCAGAGCTGGCTTGTGTGTGTGTGCATGTCTTTAAGTGGCCCATGTGTTGCAACGGTGCGCCTCGCAGGACCGCATGTTCTGTGTGTGTGTGTGTGTGTGTGTGTGCACGCGCGCACTTGTGCAGTGCTGGCTTGTGTGTGTGTTTGTGTGCATTTCTTGAAGTGCCGCATGTGTTGCATCTTTGCCGTCCGCAAACATATGGATGGACGGACTGACACAGACACAGTCAAATGTAGAGCGGCTGGCACCGCTAAAAAAACACAAAAATATGGAGATAAGAGGTTTCTGCCCGACAGCAACATTATATTGAAAGTCTATGGTGTTGGATGGCAGCCGCACAAAGCATCTGAGGCACTCTGACTATTATAAAACTCATGTCATGAATTCACCAACGTGTTTCGACTCTAGAGACTCAGAGAGTCTTCATCGGTGTATAGTGAAGTGAAACTTCACATTTTGATGACTAGGGAGAAAATGTCAACAAACATAAAAAACTAAAAATCCATTGATGGGAAAAAGGCGTACAATTACAGTAGCCTGTGTACTTCTGACCGAAGCTCTGTATAGCAGTGCTTCTCAAACCTTTTCATGTCAGGGATCCCCAAAATTATATGTATTTGGCCGCGGACCCCCATCTCAAATATTTTGTTCCAGGGAGTGGGACCCCCAGAAGCAAAGATTTGAGTTAAAAATGTTCGCTTAAAAAAAATAAATATATATATATATATATATATATATATATATAAAAATATATATATATTCAAAGGTCTGCACACCTTTTTCAAAAATAGCAGATCTACAAGCTCGGTGCAGTGCTATGAGCTTGTATATCTGCTATTTTTGAATAACCAAAGTATAAAAGGTGAAGATTATTGTGATGCTATGTTAACACATTTTGCTGGGGACCCCCTGAAACCCCCCCAAGGACCTCTGGGGGTCCCCGGACCCCACTTTGAGAACCAATGGTGTATAGACAATGACATGTATGACAGCAGTGAGAGTACCTAAAAAAGTATTTTTTTATTCCAGGAATACACTTCATCTAAGTCATTTATCTCACTGCTGTCAGAGAGGAAACTTCTAGAATCTAGAAGTTTTCTTTCTGCTGTGTAATTCAACCAGATTCATTATGAATGCGTTCTGGGAGACGGTGGGGTTCGTTGCACAATACTGCCAAAGTAATAATGCTGGCATTTTCTTGCTGAATATTACCATGACATCACAGTTTGAAATTTAGTTTTTTGTTTAGAATAAAGATTTTTTTGTCAGTGGTGTAGTAGTAGTAAAGAACCACACATCCCACAAGTCTCCCTCTCCCTGTCTCCCTCTCAGCTTACCTACTGTCTGTCTCTCCTACACTGTCTGTCTCTCAGTTTTCCTAGTGTCTGTCTGTCTCTCCTACACTGCCTCCTTCTCAGCGTATCTACTGTCTCTCATTGATGTTAAGAATGAATACAATACACTTATTCCACATAGTCAATTCAATCTTTATTTCAGACTCAGGGTCCATAAAACAAGACAACATGACACTTACACATTGCTAAAACTATATAAAAGCAAAGAAATAAAACAAAACAAGACATAAAACACATAAAACAAGAAAACAGTCCAACTACAGCTGCTCACAGTCTGTAGAAGCTGTTGCGCCAATGTCTCCATATCATGGAAGAGAACCGAGTAGAACTCTTGATATGGTTAATTAAAATCTTAATAACATGATTGTCATGTCTCTTCAAGACGACATATGAATTTGTACATTAAGTTTCTTAACAGGGCTTGACAGGTAGGTACCCCCAAATTAGCAAACAGCTGGCTGGCACTGTGCCATCTTGGTACCCTCACCAGCAACCGCAGAGCATCATTATATGCTACTTTGAGTTTTTGCATGCTGCTAGCCTTATAATTACTCCATAGGTGAGCCGTATACAGAGGTGTACAGAAAGCTTTAAAAAGTGATACCTTGACATGTACAGAACATTTGTGAAATTTCCGCATTAGTATGTTTGCCTGGGCATACAGTTTGCATCGTTGTCTATGGATGTCTTTGTCATCTGTGAGATCATCAGAGATACAGTGACCAAGGTACTTGGTCACTGTCACACAGATAGTATGTTGCTACTGAGAATAAAATTAGGGAATACAGCCCTTTTATCCTCTTTACTTCGCACAATCATGATGCTACTCTTTTTGGCATTATACTTAATATTAAATTCTATGCCATACTGGGAACAAACTCTCAGAAGCTGTTGTAAGCCTGCACTGTACGGGGAAAAGATAATTAAATCATCCGCATACATAAAGTGGTTGACAACAGAATACCCTATGACACATCCAGTATTACACAGGTTCAGATTCCTAGACAGATCATCCATGTATAAATTAAACAATAGGCGAGATAAAATCCCCCCTTGCTTAACACCATTAACTACATAGAAATGTTCAGACACAGTATTGCCCCACTTCACCTGCATAGTCTGATGTGCATACCAAAAGGCTATAATGTACTTGGGTACCCCTCTTTGGCACATTTTGTCAAATCATTTGAAGTGATTCAATCTGTCAAATGCTCTAGAAGCATCAATAAAACACAAAAACATGGTGGAATTATGGCTTCTATATTTTGCTATAATGTCCTTTAAAGCAAATATACACATATCAGTACCATGTTTCCTTTTAAAACCAAACTGGTTGTCTGCTGTGGTAATATACCTATCCAACCTGTCCAACAGGATTTTCTCCAGTACTTTGGAAAGAATGCTAGCTAAAGCAATAGGTCTGTAATTATCAATGCTATTTATTTTCCCAGCATAGTATCTGTGACAAGGTGGTGAAGGGAAGACATATCTTACATATTGTATTTTTTTTTGGAAATTGTAGGCCTCTGTCTATGTGCGTACAGAGAGACAGAAAGGTGGTTCGTGAGTAGAGCTAGTGAGGGTGGGGGCTTTGGGCTCCTCCTCGCATTCAAAGTGCAGGCCGCTCTTTCTCTCTCTCTCTCTCTCTCTTAAAGCTTAAACCTAGACTATCAATCATGAAGCTTGTCAAGTGGTGGCTGGCTAGCAAATTCTATATGGCCAGAATAGCAGAATAGCCAAAAAAACTGTATATAGCATTACACACATGTCAAACTTCGGGTTCTTTCTAGTTGACCTTTCATCTCTCAGAAGTCTAGGAATAATAATGGTCCAAGTTGTCCTCGGCGATGCTGTAGCTGCGCTAGCTTCACTCTCTACCGTAGCGTAGGCTAGCTTCATTGTCCACCTGGATGAAAGGAATACATGCATGCAAAAGTAGAGAGTATGGTAATAAAAGAAAATATTTTTCAACAAGTACAGATGGACTCTGGATATATGGAATAAATCAAAGCTCCGCACTTATTGTAAGATAAAGCATGTCTATTGTCCAGAAAATTATGTATTGTACATTTGTCAAAAAAGAAACGAAGCCTATGTGCTCAAATCAGGGCTGGCATACTTGGTCTTCATATTGAGACGGGTAGATATGTAGGCACGGCTGAGGAGGATAGATTATGTGGTTTGTGTGATCTTAATGAAATGCATTTTGTTTTGTATTGTCCATTCTACAACTCTATCAGGCAGAGTCGTTTTAATAAGGTAGATCCTAAGTATGAATTTGTGTGGTTGGATGACTCAGAGAAACTGAAATGTCTATTTCAACAAGACATTTTTTCATTTGCTTCATTTCTTGACAAGGCCTGGTCAATGAGCAGGAGGGCCATTTACATGTTGTTCTTATTTTGTTCATATAACTACTGTATGCATGTATGTATGTCATTCATTCATTCATTCATTCATTCATTCACATGCAGGCCAACTTAAATAGGCTACATGGAATGGAATGGTGTCGTTCTGTGAGTTACATTCCCTCAAGGCCTTTTTTCCTTCCTTTTGACAGCTCTATGCTCATTGAAAGAATGTTGCGTGACTGAAAATGGAAGCCTAAAGTGGCTTCCATTTGCAGACATGCAGGCCACATTCCTCCAGTTATTTCTCACGTTGTTTGCTTCCGTGTTTGCAGGGCTTTGATTGCAAATGAGGCCACTGAAGACGTGTGCGTTGGATGTGTCCTTGGCCACAAAACTTTAAGACAGATTTATACTTTGTTGTTGATGTTGTCGATGGTGTCTCTCGCCCAACATGAAGACATGTTTGCATTTTGATTCTGATTCTGAAACAAGCAGTGGTGTAAAGTAACTAAGTACATTTACTCAAGTACTATACTTAAGTACAATTTTGAGGTACTTTTACTTTACTGGAGTATTTCCAATTGTCTATACTTTTACTTCTGCTCCACTACATCTCAGAGGCAAAAATGTTACTTTTACTACAATTATAGTAATACTATAATATAATAATATATATATATAGGAATACTTTACAGATATAAATTATTATATCATAAAACATACATTAACCTCTTCAGCCCATAGGCATACATAGGCTATTTGAAAATAGCCGATCTACGCGCTCACAACGCGTCGCTATGCTTGTAGATCGGCTATTTTCAAACATTTTAGTACTATTACTTTTGGTACTTTAAGTATATTTTGATGCCAATACTTTTGTACTTTTACTCAAGTAACATTTTGAACACAGGCCTTTTACTTGTAACAGAGTATTTTTATGTGGTATTGATAGTTTTACTTAAGTAAAATATCTGAGTACTTCTTCCACCACTGGAAACAAGTAGCAGCAATATTTCAATATTAATTTCTCTCTGTCTCTCTTCCCTGTGCGTTCAGGTGGACTTCCTGTACGCTGACCTTCTCAGTGCAGAGTGGAGGGTCTTCCAGAACTGGCTGGAGCTGGAGACCCTCGGGAGCGTCCACCACCTGGTGGCCACCGCTCACCTGCAGTGGGCGGGGTTCGAGGTGGGCGGGACCGACGAGGAGGTGCTCCGCTACTGGTTCAGCGTGCTGCAGGGTCTTAGAGCCTCCGGGTTCCGGCTGGTCCACAGCTCGCCACGGGGAGAGGGACGCGGCGTCCTCAAACGGACGGTGGAGAACGGACACAGCTCCTCCTACACGCTCAGCTGGGTCAACATGAGACACTGACACACACACACACACACACACATAGGCCCCTTTTCCACCCAAAAGAACTTTGGTTTCTATAACTGGTTCCATTCTTGGAACCTTGGTGCGATTCACGGAACTGACCAGCTTGCGTTTCCACCCCCAATTCAGTCAATCAGATATGCTGCCCCCAATTACTGGCAGCATATCTGAATGGTTAGAGAGCCCGCCTAGGGAGCAGGAGTCCCCAGTTGCCCCAGGGTCGATTCCAGGCCTTGCCAGCAATGCGTCGAATATGACCGGTCATAAAGTATTTCTCGGTTCCAGTTCCGAACCAACCTTTAGGATTCTGAACAAATTCATTTTCAGTGGAAACACTCTGAACTGATTCAAAATTAGGCGGTTCACGTAGTTCGGTCCAGTGACGAAAGAGGAACGCCTCTCTTGTGGGCAGGCAGTCAAAAAGTTGCGACTCGAGGAACGTTAACTTTTGAAAAAGAGTTTGTTCCTGTTCACCAAAAAGAACGAATCACCTTTAACGAATTACTCTCAAACGACCTAACACTAACGCACGCACGCACGCACGCACGCACGCACACACACACACACACACACACACACCAAAGGAAAAGGGGGATCATTTTCGCATAATCAGGTGAAGATTATTTCAAGAGCTTTTTAATATATTAAAATTAGCACATGCATGAGTGCATATCAGGAGTGCACAAACACAGGACAATCAGACTCCATTAATCATGTGATCCAATCTGAGCATGTGTATGTGGACCCGCGCAGGCACGCGCACGCGCACACGCACGCACACAAGCACACACGCACACGCACACACACGCACACGCACACGCACACACAAACGCACACGCACACACAAACACTAAATGTATCCAAAGTCCACTTCTAATGATCCCGTTGCAGTGACCTTAGGAGAACCTGGGAGAAACAAAATGTCATGGTATTTCTTTTTTTAAAGATGAGTTATTATTGTGATACCGATGAATAGGAACTATTTTGTGTCATTGACCTAAGCCGGAACACAATCGATTGATCGGTCGTTTAAATTAAACATGCTCTGAAAATGCTCGTGGCCCACTCATCTGACTGCTTATTCGGCTGCCGTGTTAAGCGGTCAAATCTTTGCTTCTGGGGGGTCCCTGGAACAACATATTTTGAGATGGGGGTCCGCGGTCCAAATACATATCACTGATTATAGCAACATACGTTTTTTCAAAAAACTGTTAAGATTTAGAAGACATTTGTAGAATCCCCAGAAGCAAAGATTTTATTTTCAAATGTTCGCTTTACAAAATATGTATTCAAAGATTTGCACACATTTTTATAATGTTTCAAAAAAAAATAGCAGATCTACAAGCTCATAGCGCGGCACTCTGGGCCACGCTATGAGCTTGTATATCTGCTATTTTTGAATAGCCAAAGTATAAGATAATGGTTAAAGTGGTTAAAATCTAAAATGACAGATGCTTTCCCGGTCTTAATGGATTAATTGGCTTTACTACCAAACTTACCAAAACGGTAAGCTTGGAGCAATGTTGAAGGCAGGCTGCCGAATTCTTTACTGGTGCAATACTGTGGTAAACACCTTCACTGGCAGGAAGGAATTAACACTTTTCTAATCTACTTTTCTTTTAAATTCCACAACAGGGCTCTTCAACAGGGGGTCCAGGACCCCTAGGGGCTATAGGGGCTCCTCAGAGTAACTACAGGGGAGCCGCCAAATCTTTGCGTGATATGATTTTCTTTTTTTACATGAACCACTTGAACCCTAGCATGAATAATGTAAAACTGTGCATTAAAAACATACTGAAATACAAGATCTGACCGTAGATATGACTTTCCGTTTTGCTTTTGCTACCAGTTTGTATTACTATGCCTTTCAAAGACATCCTAGCGATTTTGTGTGAGGCCTGATGATGACGATGCGTTTCACATTGTAACGCAGGCATCATCAGGCTTATACAAAGCTGCTAATAAATATGTTAGAAATAAATGAGTAAATTGTGTTTTTATACCCCGCAGTCCATGCAGATTTAGACTAGGATCAAGAACATAACGGGTGTAAAGTCAGAAGATGTACAATACATAGGTTTTTTTTTTTGTTCAACTTACCCTACTTTTAAGTTGTCTTATCACTTATGTCTTATATCTGTTCCCGGGCTTGGGAGCCGCGTTTCGGGCTTGTGGATCTGCTACTTTGGGATCCTTTTGTGTGATGCTGTAGTATGTTCAAGTAGGGGATTCATTTATGAAAAAACAAAAAGTTGAAAAATGTAGTTTCTACCCCCAACAGCAACGATATCCTACCTCAGTAACCCAGGGACCACCTCCCTTGTCTAATATTAAATAATTAAACTTCATAATGCAATAAGACAGCCTTTGCCACGTTTTAAGCCCCGTCCACACCAAATATTCACAATGCAACTCGTTTGCAACTTGCAACCAGCTGCAGCGGTCTGAATTGCAGGTCGCCTCAGTTTTGTCGATTCTGTTGCAAGTGATTTGCAAGTTGCAACGAGTTGTGTTGCAAATCGTTGGTGTGGAGCTGGGCTTTAGAGATAGGTCACATAGAGGAAAACAGGAAGTGTAGAGTGGTGATGGAATAATATATAGGGACACACATGGCTGACTGTGTGCATAGTTCAGACCAGTTGAGACAATAAAGCAATAAAGTGAATGGAGAAGAGAGATGTCATGATTCAATTCAGGTTGCATTAATCAAGTAAGCAGCAGGCACACAACAGTCATAGAAACATTAATCAAATAATTAACTTGACGCTTAAGACGAAGGTATCGAGATATTTCAATTTGCACATTTGTTATCCCTGGGCCCACTATTTCCCAAAAGGCCCCTCTACCCCAGGCCCACTTTGCAAACTGAAATTGGACATGTTTTTTATAATCTGTGAATAACACATTCAGAGAAACAGGGGGGGGGAATTGATAGTGAAAAGTGTTTGTCTGTGAGATTTTATCCAGAGTATGAACGAATATAATTGATGTAAAAATAATAATGATCTTGCACCTTTTAGGACTAGTTTTTTGTTTTGTTTTTAGTGAATGAGTGTGTTTGTAGGCTATAAGTGAGTCTACAGTACAGGCTACCCTAGCCTATAGTGATTATGTTTGTGCCTGTGTTTATTTATTATGCTCCAATCTAAAGCTGACAGTGCAATAATAAAGTTTTTATTGTGCAAGATGACACTCAAGCCTATATTCATTTGATTTATTAGTCAGACAACTATTCCACAATCTCTGAATGCTATATAGAGTCTGGAACTACAACTCCCGAAATCCGAGAGAGGAAGCTGGCACTTCCGTTCACGAAAATATATTTTAAAATATCTTTACATTTTACTTTTTAATTTCCATTTCTGCTAAGCAGCAAGCTAAATACTCTTACTGTAGATGATTTGTATTTATATTAGGATACATTTGCACGACTGTAAAGACGAAACGGAAATGGAGAGGAGGCTCCACATCCGGTTTATATTCTAATCATGATCAGAGCTTCCGAGTCCCAGACTGTATGACTGGAACCATTAGAAAATTGTGGGAGGCAACAGTCTGGTAACGCAAGACTAGGGGGGCGGGATCACTGAAAATCACGGCACCCCGTCTTTAAGAATACTCTAATCACTTTACTTTAAAATATTTTCCAAATATTTTATTTTTTAACATGTTGGACAAAATAGCCAATTTTACATCGAGGTGCCAAGATGTCCCTAGTGCCCAGCTATCCTGTTATCCCTGCATCATACCACAAACAGCCTAACACGTTAACTTTAAGATGAGGGCAAAGCAACTAATTTCATTTGACAGCTTCAGTCCATGTGGGACTTTCATCAGTGCAAATTGCAATAAAATATGCAATACATTCTCAATCTCATTACCATGTACACATTTTAATAATTAACATTTCTCTATGTAGCCTATTGGCCATCATTCCCATTTTCATTCTTCAATACTAATGATCAAATAAAACAGATAAGGCAGGTGAAGATCAAAATATACTAAAATATGTACCTGACTGGGGAGCCAGTTTACTTAATTAGCACATAGATTGGAAATAGGGGTAAACAATTAACCTGACTCTGTACAATAAGCTAACAAAAGCTCATGAAATGATGAACACATCTCAGTTAAGGTCTCAAGTTGTTTGCAGCTGCAAGGATAATGAGGTGGGAGCAGGGGTCATCACCATGGCAGCTTGTGATGGACATTTTCATTAATATTTCATTTTTGCCACGGACATGCAAAATAATCATCATACCAAAAACACATTGACCTAGCCCTAAATGTATACTAATGGACCTAATGTGTCAGTGTCATAGGGTCTATTCTAATGTGCTGCGCATTTTAAAGCAATAGTATGTCTGCATTACTGAGCCACTTAACCACCAACAAATTAAATCCTAATTATTTTGGATAATAATAGTTGAGTCTCATCAGTACAGACAGTGCTTCAACCTCAAAAGGGACAGAAGGAGATCAAGTTCTACCAGCTAAACCCTTTGGTTTGTCACGGTACATCAGCTAGTGGATTCCATTAAGGTGAGGTATTCTCTGTTGGTGAGAAAGTCCAAGGCATGCACCCGTAACAATGGAAAAAGACACACCCTATACAAGCTACACTTGATTTGTTTTGATTTATTAGACATGATATGCATTGTGAAATGCTTCTCACGGAAACGTCAAGGATGCTTTGATCTATAAGCCCACACGACATGCAACGTGTTGTGAGCTTTTCATCATAACCTTTATTTCAACTCGGAATACAGTTGAGGGGCAGGCCCTCATTTTCAATGTAGCCGAGATATAACAATAATATCAACAGAGATACATATATACAATACAATATTAAATATATTAAATAATCAGAAGACAAAGAATACTCAAAATGTTTTCAAGAACTAAAACAGATACATTAAAAAAAAAAAATTAAAGCAGTTACAGTCTGGAATAAAAGTGTTGGAAACCATTGCCATAAATTGACCCAAGGAAGGCAGTGATCTAATTTTTAGGGACTTCTGGAGCTCATTCCAAGTAGATGGAGCACTAACAGAAAATGCTGCTTTGCCTATAGCTCTGTATGAGCAAATGGAACCTTGAGCGTTGGGAAATCACTTGAGCGGGTCTGGTAGGAGCTAGGGTTCTGCTCCAACATACCACAAATATAAGGCGGGAGCATACCTGAGATGGCTTTAAGAATGAAGAGATGTTTTGTTTCAAACAAGCTTGCAACATATTCTCAACATTCACATGTTGAAACGGATTTGAAATGTCAAACATGTCAAGCCTCTGACGTTGAGCTGCCAAGTCTCACCCTTTGAGAGTGAGAGTCGGGCCCGGCGCCACGGGGGTGCCTGGACCTAAACGTATAGTATAAGTATTTTACCTGTTTTGAGCAAAATCATGTAAAAGTTGTTGCATTCACAAATTCAAGCTTATTTTGTTTCAAACAAGCTTGCAACATATTCTCAACATGCCTATAGAGCTGGTCACTCTACTTCTACTGCTTTGATACAGGTAACCGACTGATGACTGGCTTAAAGCTATAGATAACTCTATGCTGGTGGGAGCTGTGCTGTTAGATTAGTTTGTTATTTTGTCCTTTTTATTTTGGGAGTATTGTCATATTCGTTCATTACAATAATATACATCTGGCCTAATTATCCTCCCTAGGTGAATCACTGCCCAGTGACAGTTTTGACAGCCCCTCTACACACCTCAACACCAGGTAAATTTAAATGCTATGTTAATTGTTTAAGCCCAATGTTAAATATATATATTGTAGATGGTAAATTACAACCTGTATCAGTATTAATGTCCAAACAAAACCTTAAGAGTTTTCTAATTCCTTCATTTCGTTTTCTGCGGTAGATCTTGACAAAACTCTGGTCAGCTGGAAAAGAGGAAGAACTGTACAAGGTACCTACATGAATGATTAACATTTAAAATATCAGGAATTCAATTTTGACAGTTTTTGTTTGTTTGTTTACCCGCCTGCATTATCGTTGGGACTACTACTACTATGCTTTAGGTCCTCTAGAAGAAATGAGTATAACCGAACGTTTAGCCGGAAGATTAAAATAAAAATGCATTAAAATATATTATGTATTTCAACAACAGTACATCTACTGTGGGGGGCCTTACTCCTGAACAGAAAAAACTAGACTCCACAATGAATTGGATAAAGCACAGCATATATCATACATGACCTGATGGTGTAAGAAGGTGTAATTTCAATGTGTTTTCTTACCCAGCAGAATATTGAAGCCACACACTGGTCCAAATCGGATCCAGAACTACACCAGGTAACTTTCAATTGACTGTAGCAGTGAGCAAAATGGGTTGCAATGGGGGTTTTCTCTCCCCCAACAGTGAAGCCGTAATCTGGGCCAAGAAAATGTCTGGACTCTACTCCACCTTTCAATTGACTATAACAGTAATCTTCAATGGTGATGTTGCAAGTATGATATGTATAGCCTAATTACCTTGTCTTTCACCAACAGGAAATCTTATCAGAGCTCCCAGGAGAAAGTCACTGGATTCCAAAAGGTACATTTTGATAAAGTTTGGAAGTCATCTTACTCTGGCAAAGATTTAATTGGGGAGAGATAATAATGTTGAACTTGTAAAACAAGTAATGTGTTAGTGTATTATTCTGTTTCATATCAACATAATTGTCTTCATTGCAGGTTGGCAGAGTGTGCGTTTTTTTTTTGCAATTTAGCTTCACGTTTTCTTTTTGTTTCAGACTTTTCACCAATGGCCAGATGAGTCCTTTCTACTTGCATGGACAGCAAGAGAGAGCTTTCAAAAGCACTGCCTTCTATCTGTCATCAATGGTAAGAATAACTTTGTCTGTGCTAGTTATTTGTTGATTGCTTATTCACAATGTACACGTGTGACTGACATATACTAGATAACCTCTGTAATGTCTACTGTCCGTCTGAGAGTTATTTGTCATTGTTTTGACTGCAGAAGCCGTTCAGAAGACATTTAAGGCAGGTACACACTGCAGGATATTTGGTCCGATTATGCTGTCTGGGACCTTTTTTGGCGCTCGCCGACAAAGCCCCCGATCTGACGCAGATCGGGCTGTGATCGGCGAGGTTTTGGTCGCTGTGTGTGCAAGGCTCTGCGAGAGGATACAGCCACGATAATAACGCTCGGTTTTCAAATATCTACCAGGTTAGATATTCGGCTATGTCCGCCGACTGGACATGAGACAGTATCATACAGTACAGTATGAAAGGGTCTGAGATAAATCTTCGAGGAGATCACATTACAGCAGCCACCGTGGCTGGGGAGGATCACTGGACCTGGCCAAACAGCAACAAACAGACCCTCCCCCGCAATATTACCGTTCAGTCTTGTTTTAAGTTAAACATTATAAAACTGAATGAGAGAGAGTGTGAGCTGTGTGTATTGTAGTGTGTGTGTGTGTGTGTGTGTGTGTGTGTGTGTGTGTGTGTGTGTGTGTGTGTGTGTGTGTGTGTGTGTGTGTGTGTGAGAGAAATATGTGTGTGCTTGAGCAGCGTGTCTGTCACAGTCTAGCCTCGGGAACCGGTGCCTTTTTTTGTTGTTGACAGATTTTGCGAGAGAAATAAGCAACCAGATCTATGAAAACAAGCCCAACAAAAGCGACTATAGGTTAGGCCACATGAGCACTTTAACCCTATATACAAATACATTGCATATTTGAAAATAGCCGATCTACAAGCTCACGTTGTAGATCCGCTATTTTCAAAGAAGAAAATCTTGAAATAAATTGAAAATTGTGGAATATTTTCCAAATCCACACAGAGCTTGTATGGGGGTCTATGGACAAATATTAATTTGGGGGTCCTTGCCATGAAAATGTTAGAGAACAACTGTTTCAAACAACAATAGGACACAAGGCCAAATAAGCAACTACACTTTCAAGTAACTTTACAGAAAAACAATCCCAAAGTCGCTTATAATAAGCGGACATGGCAACATTACCTGCTGAGCAGAGAGAGAGAGAGAGAGAGAGAGAGAGAGAGAGAGAGAAATAGAGAGCTGCATATACCACGGGAGACGTCGATTAAAATGAATTGGAATAAAAACAAATGTATGTATTGGGTCTGACTCTGGATAGCATCCTAGTGAACTATCCTACAGTGTGTAATCCCTGGTCGGGGATCAATCTATAGTGTGAAAACCACAACGATATATGAGAAATGAACTCCTGCAGTGTGTAGGTAATGCTTAACGATCAGATGAATCCCAGACCACTTTAAATGTCCTACAGTGTGTACCTGCCCTTAGAGCAGGGGTCTTCAACCTTTTCAGGCCAAGGACCCCCTAGCTGAGAGAGAGATGAAGCAGGGACCCCCTCTATATTGTATAAAATTGTGTTTCAGATTAAACTTTTTTTTTGTTTATTTGGTCTGCTCTTTTTTCCCTCTACACATATACGTCTTTGCCAAAAATTGCAGATCTACAAGCTCACAACGCCTCGCGCTGCGAGGCGTTGTGAGCTTGTAGATCTGCTATTTTTGGCTAAAGTTCTCCTTAGAAAAAGGGATGCTAGAGTTCAAGTGGTTAAGGTAAGAAAAAAATCATATCACACAAAGATTTGGCGGACCCCCTGTAGTAACTCTGAGGACCCCCTAGGGGTCCCGGACCCCCTGTTGAAGACCCCTGGTCTATAGCCGTTGAAATGACGTCTATAATATAGACGTCTATATACAGACGCTTAAAAAACAGCGTATTAACGTCTAGCCTAAGCCTAGACGTCTAAAAAACCTTCACTGTTAGACAAATTATAACCCCGTTTTAGATGGAGGTCAAATAGCCGACTACGGCTCACTGGGTATTCAACAAATAGCAGATATACAAGCTCATAGCGCGGAACTCGGTGCCGCACTAAGAGCTTGTAGATCTGCTATTTTTGGAAGGAAAAATGGAAATGTGTCTGGGGGTCCCTGGAACAAAATATTTTGAGGGGGGGGGGGGGGGACAAATGCATATAATTTTGGGTGGTCCTTGACATGAACAAAGTTTGAGAACCACTGACATTATATATATTATATATTAATATTATTATATCATATATATATATTTTACTGTTAGGATTTGTAGAATAACCCAGAAATAAACATTTGAGTTCAAAATGTTAATTGTAAAATGTTAAGATTTGCACACATTTTCAAGATTTTTCAAACAAAAATATACAGTAGCAGATCGACAAGCTCGTAGCACGGCACATTACATTTGTCTACTATGAGCTTGCAGATCTGCTATTTTTGAATAGCAAAAGTATAAGATGTGTTAAAATCTAACATGACGGGTTGCAATGGCTTAAAGCAATTAAGAGGTGCAGTAATTAAAAAACGATTGTACAAGGTTTGGTATGTTTTTGTTTAAATATGTATTGTGATTGAAATTACAGTTGAAGGATAGTTATGTTCATAGTAGATCAATGATTAAGAAAAATGTTTTTATCCAGTGGTACAATAAAGAGTAGCATGACATTAGTGTTACACTGCAACCTATTTAAAAGATCGAGAAAGATAACCAACATCATGTAGATAAAATATCAGAACATCATGGGACTACATTAACACATTTATCAAGGTAAGTATAACCGGTTAAATTTGGTCCATTTAGTAGGCTAGTTTTTGTAGAGAACTTGGACCTGCATTAAAATTGAGGCATTTAAATGCATTAATAGGTTTCTTTTGAATAATTTGATAGATCTTACATCGCGCCGCCGCTCCATCCTGGCCGTAGCCTACGGTAGTCCTTAACGATTGCAGAAAATCTGATTATTTTGATCGGTGGCTGTTTGGGGTAGATGTCATGCCACTGATACTCAGGAGACAGAATCTTGGTGGGTTTGTGGAGCCAAAGGTAGTTGTTCAGATGACTCTCATCCTGCCACGCTGCCTCGATGCCCCGCTGGGCGTCCAGCTCGATGTTGTTGCTGCACGTCGACAGCATGTGACGGACGGAGGCCGGCTCCCCTCCGAACGCGCCGCCGGCGTAGTAGAAGTCGCCCTCGTCGGCGGACATGAACGCTTTAGACTCCGGCTTGCGTTCGTAGATGAACCGGCTGCGCTCATCGGCGAAGTGATTAAAGTGCAACACGGCGACCAGCTTACCTAGAGCTTCAGTTCCCCAGCGGTCATGGAACTTCGAATCAACGTCAAAACAGAAGATGTAGTCGGCGCCATCGCGCAGATCCGTTTCGATAAAATTTAACCCTATATACAAATACATTGCATATTTGAAAATAGCCGATCTACAAGCTCACGTTGTAGATCCGCTATTTTCAAAGAAGAAAATCTTGAAATAAATTGAAAATTGTGGAATATTTTCCAAATCCACACAGAGCTTGTATGGGGGTCTATGGACAAATATTAATTTGGGGGTCCTTGCCATGAAAATGTTAGAGAACAACTGTTTCAAACAACAATAGGACACAAGGCCAAATAAGCAACTACACTTTCAAGTAACTTTACAGAAAAACAATCCCAAAGTCGCTTATAATAAGCGGACATGGCAACATTGCGTGCTGAGCAGAGAGAGAGAGAGAGAGAGAGAGAAATAGAGAGCTGCATATACCACGGGAGACGTCGATTAAAATGAATTGGAATAAAAACAAATGTATGTATTGGGTCTGACTCTGGATAGCATCCTAGTGAACTATCCTACAGTGTGTAATCCCTGGTCGGGGATCAATCTATAGTGTGAAAACCACAACGATATATGAGAAATGAACTCCTGCAGTGTGTAGGTAATGCTTAACGATCAGATGAATCCCAGACCACTTTAAATGTCCTACAGTGTGTACCTGCCCTTAGAGCAGGGGTCTTCAACCTTTTCAGGCCAAGGACCCCCTAGCTGAGAGAGAGATGAAGCAGGGACCCCCTCTATATTGTATAAAATTGTGTTTCAGATTAAACTTTTTTTTTGTTTATTTGGTCTGCTCTTTTTTCCCTCTACACATATACGTCTTTGCCAAAAATTGCAGATCTACAAGCTCACAACGCCTCGCGCTGCGAGGCGTTGTGAGCTTGTAGATCTGCTATTTTTGGCTAAAGTTCTCCTTAGAAAAAGGGATGCTAGAGTTCAAGTGGTTAAGGTAAGAAAAAAATCATATCACACAAAGATTTGGCGGACCCCCTGTAGTAACTCTGAGGACCCCCTAGGGGTCCCGGACCCCCTGTTGAAGACCCCTGGTCTATAGCCGTTGAAATGACGTCTATAACATAGACGTCTATATACAGACGCTTAAAAAACAGCGTATTAGCGTCTAGCCTAAGCCTAGACGTCTAAAAAACCTTCACTGTTAGACAAATTATAACCCCGTTTTAGATGGAGGTCAAATAGCCGACTACGGCTCACTGGGTATTCAACAAATAGCAGATATACAAGCTCATAGCGCGGAACTCGGTGCCGCACTAAGAGCTTGTAGATCTGCTATTTTTGGAAGGAAAAATGGAAATGTGTCTGGGGGTCCCTGGAACAAAATATTTTGAGGGGGGGGGGGGGGACAAATGCATATAATTTTGGGTGGTCCTTGACATGAACAAAGTTTGAGAACCACTGACATTATATATATTATATATTAATATTATTATATCATATATATATATTTTACTGTTAGGATTTGTAGAATAACCCAGAAATAAACATTTGAGTTCAAAATGTTAATTGTAAAATGTTAAGATTTGCACACATTTTCAAGATTTTTCAAACAAAAATATACAGTAGCAGATCGACAAGCTCGTAGCACGGCACATTACATTTGTCTACTATGAGCTTGCAGATCTGCTATTTTTGAATAGCAAAAGTATAAGATGTGTTAAAATCTAACATGACGGGTTGCAATGGCTTAAAGCAATTAAGAGGTGCAGTAATTAAAAAACGATTGTACAAGGTTTGGTATGTTTTTGTTTAAATATGTATTGTGATTGAAATTACAGTTGAAGGATAGTTATGTTCATAGTAGATCAATGATTAAGAAAAATGTTTTTATCCAGTGGTACAATAAAGAGTAGCATGACATTAGTGTTACACTGCAACCTATTTAAAAGATCGAGAAAGATAACCAACATCATGTAGATAAAATATCAGAACATCATGGGACTACATTAACACATTTATCAAGGTAAGTATAACCGGTTAAATTTGGTCCATTTAGTAGGCTAGTTTTTGTAGAGAACTTGGACCTGCATTAAAATTGAGGCATTTAAATGCATTAATAGGTTTCTTTTGAATAATTTGATAGATCTTACATCGCGCCGCCGCTCCATCCTGGCCGTAGCCTACGGTAGTCCTTAACGATTGCAGAAAATCTGATTATTTTGATCGGTGGCTGTTTGGGGTAGATGTCATGCCACTGATACTCAGGAGACAGAATCTTGGTGGGTTTGTGGAGCCAAAGGTAGTTGTTCAGATGACTCTCATCCTGCCACGCTGCCTCGATGCCCCGCTGGGCGTCCAGCTCGATGTTGTTGCTGCACGTCGACAGCATGTGACGGACGGAGGCCGGCTCCCCTCCGAACGCGCCCCCGGCGTAGTAGAAGTCGCCCTCGTCGGCGGACATGAACGCTTTAGACTCCGGCTTGCGTTCGTAGATGAACCGGCTGCGCTCATCGGCGAAGTGATTAAAGTGCAACACGGCGACCAGCTTACCTAGAGCTTCAGTTCCCCAGCGGTCATGGAACTTCGAATCAACGTCAAAACAGAAGATGTAGTCGGCGCCATCGCGCAGATCCGTTTCGATAAAATTAGCAATGATTTTGAACCTGTTGGCTGTTATCTCCTGCCAGCGTTTTGAGTTTGGCGCCGGCCTGACAAACAGCTCCCGTCCTGCAGCCATCTTAACGGAGGGGACATCCTCTGGCCTATCCGTAAAGACGTAATAATGGACTTTAAATCCCACAAAGTAGTGTCTCTCTGCGGTTTCCAGGAAATCCTCGAGGAATTGGTTGTATTCACCAATGGCAAAAACGGTGACTGCTACGGTGATGTTGCAGGGTTTGTACATGGCGTCCAACAGCGCGGGTTCGAATGTGGATTGCCATACTATGGGAGCTAACCAGGGCGTAAATGCGACAACGTCGGTGCGTCCAGTCAGGGCGCTGGGTTTGTTGTAGCGAAGATTTGTCGTAGCGAATTCCGGTACAATCGCTCCTCTCTGACACGGCCGGGCCAACGGGACTGTCGGAGCCGGAGGCGGGTGTTCATTTTTCCAATTCGAAGACAGTTGGATTAGGTGGATTAGGTCCTCATTCCTCCAATTCGAAGACAGGTAGATTAGGATAACCGTGGCGGCCAACATTCCCGTGACTATTAGAAAAAAGGCCCCTCTTATGTGTCGTGGCCGGAACCAGCTAGTTTGAGCCATGACCATCCTGGATCTCTAGTCAAAGCTTGAGGGCGAATAGTCTTGAGAAGTCCTATTAGAGATAGTCTAAGAGTGCATTACTTACTAAATTATTAGAGTTGAATGATTCTGCTTCTCCGACGCGGCTCGTATTGTGTTCACCATTGTCATAGTGCTTGGCTGGATGCTTGTGACAGTTCACTGATGCCCTACCATGCAAATCAATAAACCGGTTTCTGTACATACCTAGGGATCTTCAACAGTGGTGTCAAGCCTCTGGCGTTTTTACATATATTTCATCATGCAACGCGTGTGTGTTGCGCCCTCAGATTCATCTTATGGAGGCCATAGACGGGGACGTAACAATATAATATCCATTCCAAGTTTTATTAGCCTTTGGTCGTGGGGTTAAACTGTTAACAAACTTCTTATTCTCTTCATGACACATGAGAGTTATTTACTTTATAAATGTTTAATCGTGTGAGGGACTCACTTGCGCTGATCTACAATGGCTGCGGTTACATGGACATCATGTATTCATTCAGAATGAACTCATTCCGAATAAAGATTCATAATCCACTCACCTGTTTACATGGAACCTGAATAAAAGTATTCCTCGTTTACATGACCCAAAGCATTAATTCGGAATATAACTTTTGACATGCGCAAAGTGGTTCCCGCCTACGCCCGGGCATGGACCAGGGGCCGCCCGGCTCCACTACCCGGGGCGGAGCTTCCCCTGGTGGATATGGGAGGGGGCAATAGCCCCCTTGTGCCTCCGCGGCGGAGGTCTGTCGGTCGTAGGCAGGCCGGGAAGCAATGCACCGACTCCTGGCCAGGCAGCGTTGTATGCGGTGCAAGCCTGCGTTCCTTTGTTATCGCCGTTTTAATGCGAAAGTAGCAGATATACAAGTTCAGACCATTTTCTTTTTTTGTATTGGTACCAGACACAGTAAAACTTAGGCTAGCCTATACTACTTCTCACATTTCTCATGTAGGCTACCTTAATTTTATTTTAACAAAAAAACGTTTCATCTGACTGAATAGATTCTTTTGATTATAAGTTCCTGTTTCATGTCAAGGACAGGTAAAGATTGTTCCTCCATCACAGGCTCAGATCCCGGAGCGTCCGTTCTCCTGGACAAGTCTGGGCTTAACCATTACAGGCTTATGAAATTACGCTATAAAATACAATCATTCATTTTATCCCGCCGGGGCGAGTGCTTCTCAGCACCAACCATGCCAGGTCAACAATGACCTGACCTGGTATCTGCCTAAATAACATGATATCTAATTTAGATTTTAACGTTTGCATAAGACTGCATGGTTGTCAAGGCTAACATTTAAAAAAAACTATTATATATTAATATTAATGAATTTGTATTGGGCGTTATCTGAGTATATAGAAAGGTGTTTTATTATCTCCTGGCGGGGGGGGGGGGGGGGGGGGGGTGAGGAGAGAGAGAGAGAGAGAGAGAGAGAGAGAGAGAGAGAGAGAGAAAAGGACGCCAACAAACAGTACAGGTCGAGTTAATTGCATGTTGAAACGGATTTGAAATGTCAAACATGTCAAGCCTCTGACGTTGAGCTGCCAAGTCTCACCCTTTGAGAGTGAGAGTCGGGCCCGGCCCCACGGGGGTGCCTGGACCTAAACGTATAGTATAAGTATTTTACCTGTTTTGAGCAAAATCACGTAAAAGTTGGTGCATTCACAAATTCAAGCTTATTTTGTTTCAAACAAGCTTGCAGTTGCAACATATTCTCAACATGCCTATAGAGCTGGTCACTCTACTTCTACTGCTTTGATACAGGTGACTGATGACTGGCTTAAAGCTATAGATAACTCTATGCTGGTGGGAGCTGTGCTGTTAGATTTGTTTGTTATTTTGTCCTTTTTATTTTGGGAGTATTGTCATATTCGTTCATTACAATAATATACATCTGGCCTAATTATCCTCCCCAGGTGAATCACTGTTTTGACAGCCCCTCTACACACCAACACCAGGTAAATTTAAATGCAATGTTAATTGATTTAAGCCCAATGTTAAACATAGATATTGTAGATGGAAATTACAGCCTGTATCAGTATTAATGTCCAAACAAAACCTTAAGAGTTTTCTAATTCCTTAATTTCGTTTTCTGCGGTAGATCTTGACAAAACTCTGGTCAGCCGTAAAAGAGGAAGAACTGCACAAGGTACCTACATGAATGATTAACATTTAAAATATCAGGAATTCATTTTTGACAGTTTTTGTTTGTTTGTTTACCCGCCTGCATTATCGTTGGGACTACTACTACTATGCTTTAGGTCCTCTAGAAGAAATGAGTATAACAGAACGTTTAGCCGGAAGATTAAAATAAAAATGTATTAAAATATGTATTTCAACAACAGAACATCTACTGTGGGGGGCCTTACTCCTGAACAGAAAAAAAATAGACTCCACAATGAAAATTTGGATAAAGCACAGCATATATCATACATGACTTGATGGTGTAAGAAGGTGTAATTTAAATGTGTTTTCTCACCCAGCAGAATATTGAAGCCACACACCGGTCCAAATCGGATCCAGAACTACACCAGGTAACTTTCGATTGACTGAAGCAGTGAGCAAAATGGGTTGCAATGGGGGTTTTCTCTCCCCCAACAGTGAAGCCGTAATCTGGGCCAAGAAAATGTCTAGACTCTACTCCACTTTTCAATTGACTATAACAGTAATCTTCAATGGTGATGTTGCAAGTATGACATGTAGCCTAATTACCTTGTCTTTCACCAACAGGAAATCTTATCAGAACTCCCAGGAGAAAGTCACAGGATTCCAAAAGGTACATTTTGATAAAGTTTGGAAGTCATCTTACTCTGGCAAAGATTTAATTGGGGAGAGATAATGATGTTGAACGTAAAACAAGTAATGTGTTAGTGTATTATTCTGTTTCATATCAACATAATTGTCTTCATTGCAGGGTGTTTTTTGTGTGCAATTTAGCTTCACATTTTCTTTTTGTTTCAGACTTTTCACCAATGGCCTGATGAGTCCTTTCTACTTGCATGGACAGCAAGAGAGAGCTTTCAAAAGCACTGCCTTCTATCTGTCATCAATGTTAAAAATAACTTTGTCGTGCTAGTTATTTGTTGACTGCTTATTCACATTGTACACGTGTGACTGACATATACTAGATAACCTCTGTAATGTCTACTGTCAGTCTGAGAGTTATTTGTCATTGTTTTGACTGCAGAAGCCGTTCAGAAGACATTTAGAGACAATGGAGGACGCCTGGTAGAAGTGGTGGAGGGGGTTACAAGAAGAAGAGGGCAACGCCTTGAAGCAAATCCAATGTTATTATTTGCTCAAAACATTTTGTTAAGACTTGTCTTTTGTTAACCCATTAAGACAGGGAACGCATCTGTGTAACTTCAGATTTCTTTGTCTATTCAACAAATAGCAGATATACAAGCTCATAGCGCGGAACTCGGTGCCGCGCTAAGAGCTTGTAGATCTGCTATCTTTTAAGGAAAAAAATGGAAATGTGTCTGGGGGTCCCTGGAACAAAATATTTTGAGATATGGGGGGGACAAATGCATATCATTTTGGGTGGTCCTTGACATGAACAAAGTTTGAGAACCACTGATATTATATATATTATATATTAATATATATATATTATATATTTTTTTTTTACTGTTAGGATTTAGACATTAGTAGAATACCCCAGAAGCAAAGATTTGAGTTAAAAATGTTAATTAAAAAATAGCATGCGTTCAAAGATTTGCACACATTTTCAAGATTTTTCAAACAAAAATATAGCAGATCGACGTAGCGCGGCACATTACATTTGTCTACTATGAGCTTGTAGATCTGCTATTTTTGAATAGCACAAGTATAAGATGTGTTAAAATCTAACATGACGGGTTGTAATGGCTTAAAGCAATTTAGAGGTGCAGTAATTAAAAAACGATTGTACAAGGTTTGGTATGTTTTTTGTTTAAATGTATATTGTGATTGAAATTACAGTTGAAGGATAGTTATGTTCATAGTAGATCAATGATTAAGAAAAATGTTTTTATCCAGTGGTACAATAAAGAGTAGCATGACATTAGTTCAGGTTATTCAGGTTATTAGACGTCTAAAGAACGTCTAGGCTAAAACTGGCTTATGACAGGTCTAAAAATGAAAGTTTTTTCAACGTCTAGGCTAAGCTTAGGCGTGGTTTCAACGTCATTTGAACGGCTATATATTTATATCTAGCCGTTCAAATGACGTTGAATAGCCTGCGATTTATTTATTTTTCTTCATCAGTGATGACTCTCTTCCTACCAATCCGCGCCGCCGTCCCATCCTGGCCGTACCTTACGGTAGTCCTTGATGACTGCAGAGAATCTGACTATTTTGATCTGTGGCTTTGTGGCGTGGAAGTCATGCCACTGATACTCTGGAGACAGAACCTTGGTGGGTTTGTGGAGCCAAAGGTAGAGGTTCATATGACTCTCTTCCTGCCACGCTGCCTCGATGCCCTGCTGGGCGTCCAGCTCAAAGTTGTCGCTGCACGTCGACAGCATGTGATGGACGGACTCCGGCTCCCCTCCGTACGCGCCCGCGGGGTAGTAGAAGTCGCCCTCGTCGTCGGACATGAACGCTTTAGACTCCGGCCTGCGTTCGTAGATGAACCCACTGCGCTCTTGGGCAAAGTGATTATGGTGCAACACGCCGACCAGCTTACCTAGAGCTTCAGTTCCCCAGCGATCATGGAACTTCGAATCAACGTCAAAACAGTAGATGTAGTCGGTGCCATCGCGCAGATCCGTTTCGATAAAATTGGCAATGATTTTGAACCTGCCGGCTCCGATTAACTGCCAGTGTTCTGAGTTTGCCGCCGGCCTGACAATCATCTCCCGTTCTGCAGCCATCTTAACGGAGGGGACTTGCTCTGGCCTATCCGTAAAGACGTAATAATGGACTCTAAATCCCACGAAGAAGTGGCTCTCTGCGGTTTCCAGGAAATCCTTGAGGAATTGGATGTACTCACCAACGGCAAAAACGGTGAGTGCTACGGTGATGTTGCAGGGTTTGTAGATGGCGTCCAACAGCTCGGGTTCGAATGTGGATTGCCATACTATGGGAGCTAACCAGGGTGTCATCGCGACAACGTCGGTGCGTCCAGTCTGGGCGCTGGGTTTGTTGTAGCGAAGATTTGTCCTAGCGAATTCCGGTACAATCGCTCCTCTCTGACACGGCCGGGCCAACGGGACTGTCGGAGCCGGATGTGGGTGTTCATTTTTCCAATTCGAAGACAGGCGGATTAGGTGGATTAGGTCCTCATTCTTCCAATTCCAAGACAGGTGGATTAGGATAACCGTGGAGGCCAACATTCCCGTGACTATTAGACAAAAGGCCCTTCTATTTCGAGCCATGACCATCCTGGATCTCTAGTCAAAGCTTGAGGGCGAATAGTCTTGAGAAATCCTAGTAGAGATAATCGAAGAGTGAATTATTCCGACACGGCTCATATTGTGTTCACCATTTATATAGTGCTTGGCTGGATGCTCGTGACGTCTCACTGATGCCCTCCTATGAAATTAATAAACCGGTTTCTGCACATAAATTATCTTCTAACAATACGGCATGGGCTTGCCCAGTTCAAGCCCATGCCTACTTTGGGCATGGGCACGCTGCCAAGTTTCAGGAAAGACTTTAGTGTCATCACATGCACACACGCCACACCTTTGACGTTTTAACATTTAGATCATCATTCAACGCCTGTGTGTTCCGCCCTCAGATTCATCTTATGGAGGCCCTAGACGGGGACGTAACAATATAATATCCATTCCAAGTTTTATTAGCCTTTAGTCGTGAGGTTAAAGTGTAAACAAACTTCTTATTCTCTTCATTACACGTGAGAGTTGGCTATTTACTTTAGAAATGTTTAATCGTGTGAGGGACTCACTTGAGCTGATCTACAATGGCTGCGGTTACATGGACATCGTGTATTCATTCAGAATGAACTCATTCCGAATAGAGATTCATAATCTGCTCCACTCACCTGTTTACATGGAACCTGAAAAAAAGTATTCCTCGTTTACATGACCCAAAGCATTCATTCGGAATATAACTTTTGACATGTGGTTCCCGCCTATGCCCGGGCATGGACAAGGGGCCGCCCGGCTCCACTACCCGGGGTGGAGCTTCCCCTGGTGGGCATGGGAGGAGGCAATAGCCCCCTTGTGCCTCCGCGGCGGAGGTCTGTCGGTCGTAGGCAGGCCGGGAAGCAAAGCACCGACTGCTGGCCAGGCAGCGTTGTATGCGGTGCAAGCCTGCGTTCCTTTGTTATCGCCGTTTTAATGTGAAAGTAGCAGATCTACAAGTTCAGACCAGTTTCTTTTTTAGTATTGGTACCAGACACAGTAAAACTTAGGCTAGCCTATACTACTTGTCACATTTCTCATGTAGGGTTAGGGTTAGGGTTAGGGTTAGGACAGGTAAAGATTGTTCCTCCATCACAGGCTCAGATCCCGGAGCGTCCGTTCTCCTGGACAAGTCTGGGCTTAACCATTACAGGCTTATTAAATTACGCTATAGAATAGAATCATTCATTTTATCCCGCAGGAGCGAGTGCTTCTCAGCACCAACCATGCCAGGTCAACAATGACCTGGTATCTGTCTAAAGAGAGAGAGAGAGAGAGAGAGAGAGAGAGAGAGAGAGACCTCTGAAAGTCTTATCAAAGAAATGTAACTTAACGTGCTGTACGGCGGGAGGCATGCGTTAATCCGACAGACCTTTTCTCCGACTATGTGGCATCCGCGTGCGGTTAGGGTTAGGGTGCGGGTTTGGTTCGGGTTTACTGTTTAATGTCGGAGCACTGCGCTGTCGGAGGAATGCGCTGTCGGACTAACGTATTGCACCCCTGTACGGCACCTCGTTCATGCTCGTGGCACGTGGCCGTTGCATGTGCATGTTCTACTTTACCATGAAACTAATAAACCGGTTTGTGCACGCAGCTTAGGGATGAATGCAGCACTTAAATCAAATGATCTGGGATGCATCCTTCTAACAATACAGGTCGAGTTGCATATTGAAAAGGATTTGAAGTGTCAAACATGTCAAGCCTCTGACGTTGAGCTGCCAAGTCTCACCCTTTGAGAGTGCCTGAGGGGGCCTGGCACGGCATAAGCAGCTGCAGCACAAACAGGACACAGTGCAACATGCGCCACTTAAAGACACACACAGGCTGGTGCGCACGTGTACACACACACACACACACACACACACACAAAAACGACCGATCTGCAATGCGAGTAAAAATTATTAAAAGTAAATAGAGCACAAATATTTAAAAGTAAATACCTTGAGTAAAAATACTTAAGAGTACTTAAATTGAGTAAAAATACTTAAAATTACTCAAAATTAGTAAAAATACTTAGACGTTGAAAAAAATTGTAAAAATACTTAAAAGTTGTATAAATGAGTAAAACAATACTTTAAAGTAAATAAAGTGACTAAAAATACTTTAAAGTAAATATATTGAGTAACAATACTTAAGAGTACTTAAATTGAGTAAAAATACTCAGTAGTACTCAAATTAGTAAAAATACTTAAAGGTTGTTATAATGAGTATAAATGTAGTTAAAATGAGTACAAAATACTTAAAAGTTGATAAAAACTGTACAAATACTCTTTTAGTACCGCCTCAATACCAGCACCCACACATCAAATGAGTAGTACAGTCTGAATGCCAGTGCCCACACATCAAATGAGTAGTACAGTCTGAATGCCAGCGCCCAGACATCAAATAGATTTGTACCGCCTGAGGCCTGAATGACAGCATACTGATCAAACAGAGTAGGCACCGCTTACTCACACTGGGTGTGTTTTTTTTTCCAACTGTTTAACCGTTTAACTGGTAACTGGTCTTCAACAGGGGGTCCAAGTTACCAAAGGCGGGCCGCCAAATCTTTTTGTATTAGGGTTTTAAGCAGATCTACAAGCTTGAGCTTGCAGGACACCCCAACTCACTTATTCTTATTTTAACAAGTATAAATGTGTGGTTTGTGATAGGGAGCAATGATATAATACAATTTGCTCATAGGCTTGTGGATTCAGAGCTCGGTGTGAGACGTGACCTTTGACACAATCTAAATGTCTCAATAGAAGAGCAGGGAGACAAAATTCAACCACCCCAATTGTATAAGTTATATTGTATTAACATTCTCTACCATACCGCCTAAATCTCTCTCCATTTTAGTTCACGAAAAAAGATGAGACGAAATATGATTTGATATTATTATTAGATTATTTTCTTCTCACTTCCTGTGTCTCGCGAAGCGGACGGTCTGTTTACAGAAGAGAGGAAAACTGGACTGTGTGTGTGTGTGTGTGTGTGTGTGTGTGTGTGTGTGTGTGTGTGTGTGTGTGTGTGTGTGTGTGTGTGTGTGTGTGTGTGTGTGTGTGTGTGTGTAACATGGCAACATGGCGTTGGCATTGTTTCAGACATTGAAATGTTACACATCCATGCCAGTAATGTAGGAGGTGAAGTATGCTACATATATGTCTGTCTGTCTGTCTGTCTGTCTGCCTGCGTGCCTGCCTGCCTGCCTGCCTGTCTGTCTGTCTGTCTGTCTGTCTGTCTGTCTGTCTGCCTGCCTGCCTGCCTGCTTGCCTGCCTGCCTGCCTCCCTCTATCTACAACATCAGTCAACTGTTTCCCTTTATTAAAATAGTACTACATTCATCCAATTCTAACCTATTTATTTATTTATCAAGGGCCTAGATCATCAAATTCCTCTTTATTTCATGTGTGGCGATATCATGTGTGTGTGTGCTTATACCTACTGAGGACATGTGAGGTGTTTTTGTGTTAGTCTGAAGTGTAAGTGTACTTGGTTCAGTCAGTGTTGCCATGTCTGCTTAAGCGACTTTGGGCTTGTTTTTGCCAGACCCAGGGGGTCGGCCTATATGAGGCTTTGTCGGTCGGTCGGTCTGTCCCTCTTTTCCTCTGCACACACGTCATGCGAAGTCCGGCCATTCAGATTTCAACCACTAGGGGTCTGGCAGTCCAGGTCTCCCGGTTCCCTTGTACTGTAAAGTCTCTTGTAATAATTGGTAGTTGCGGTTTTTGAGTTTTTTTTTCCTAAACTGTGGTTGCTTATTTGGGATTCCTTCCTAATATTGTTTAACTAGCTCTCAAACATTTTCATGTCAAGGACCCCCACATATGTATTTGTATGCGGGCCCCCGTCTGAAAATATGTTGTGCCAGGCACAATATACAGTAATATAAGTGCTGGATTTGTGTTGCTAAAATGTTCTAAAAACATTCCACATTTTAAATACGAATACGATATATATATTTTTTTCAATATCTTAAGACAGCAACCCCCCCCCCCCCTTTTAATAACATGAGAACATATGTTTACAATAGATTATATTGCATTAGTTCGAAAAAGCTATATAGGCTACATGTAAGAAAGGTTAGCTTGAGATCTCTCTTTTGGACAGTTTTTATTATAGGCTGCTGAACAGGTAAGCCTGTTGCCACTGCATAGACTGAACTGAACTGTGTTTTAAAGAGACTCCCTTTTATTTACATCCATGACTCATATTTATTATGCACTTTAGTCTCGTAGGAGGCATTCCATTAATTTATTATGCAGATTAGTCATATATTATGCACTTTATGCCTCCCCCTCTCCTCTTTTATTTTATGATGACACTCTATCTATCGTTTAACAGAACTGCAATGATGGGCCTGCACAATTCATAATTTCACCCACCGTACTTGTAATCTGATAAAGATTGATTTTTATTCTGATTCTGAAACAAGCAGTGGTGTAAAGTAACTAAGTACATTTACTCATTTACACATTTACAAGTACTGTACTTAAGTACAATTTTGAGGTACTTTTACTTTTCTGGAGTATTTCCAATTGTCTATACTTTTACTTCTACTCCACTACATCTCAGAGGCAAATATTGTACTTTTACTACAATTATAGTAATACTATAATATAATAATATATATATAGCAATACTTTACAGATATAAATTATTATATCATAAAACATACATTAACCACTTCAGCCCATAGGCATACATAGGCTATTTGAAAATAGACGATCTACACGCTCACAACGCGTCGATGCGCTGTGAGCGAGTAGATCGGCTATTTTCAAACATTTTAGTACTTTTACTTTTGGTACTTTAAGTATATTTTGATGCCAATACTTTTGTACTTTTACTCAAGTAACATTTTGAACACAGGCCTTTTACTTGTAACAGAGTATTTTTATATTGTGGTATTGAGAGTTTTACTTAAGTAAAATATCTACTTCTTCCACCACTGGAAACAAGTAGCAGCAATATTTCAATATTAATTTCTCTCCGTCTCTCTTCCCTGTGTGTTCAGGTGGACTTCCTGTACACTGACCTTCTCAGTGCAGAGTGGCGGGTCTTCCAGAACTGGCTGGAGCTGGAGACCCTCGGGAGCGTCCACCACCTGGTGGCCACCGCTCACCGCTCACCAAACACAGGACAATCATACTCCATTAATCATAGATCCAATCTGAGCATGTGTATTTGGACCCGCGCAGGCGCGCGCGCGCGCGCACGCACGCACCCACGCACGCACGCACGCACGCACGCACGCACGCACGCACGCACGCACGCACACACACACACACACACACACACACACACACACACACACACACACACACACACTAAATGTATCCAAAGTCCACTTCTAATGATCCCGTTGCAGTGGCTCTCCCTCTGGTGGAGGCACATGCAACTGCAGGTTGTTCTGACTGGCTGCTACAGAGACCTTAGGAGAACCTGGGAGAATATTTGGCAAAACACCAAACGTTTGTGGATAATATATACTAATATTTAAAAATGTATGTAAACAAAATGTCATGGTATTTATTTCTTTAAAGATGAGTTATTATTACTTAAAGTACCCTATTTCGTGTCATTGACCTAAGCCGGAACACAATCGATTGATCGGTCGTTTAAATTAAACATGCTCTGAAAATGCTCGTGGCCCACTCATCTGACTGCTTATTCGGCTGCCCTATATTTTTTTTACAGTGGGCGGGGGCATTCTGTCCGGTGGCTAAATATGCCTTTTTTACACAATAAAAAAGGTCCTGTGGTCTTTGATGGCCAGATGTGAGTTATTGGGGGCTAGAAGAGCTACTGTAAATAATAATGTAAAAACACCAGGTTATTGTGTAAAAAAAAAAGACAAGCCACCGGACAGAATGCCCCCGCCCACTGTAAAAAAACCAAAGTTGTCCTTTAAGCGGTCAAATCTTTGCTTCTGGGGGGTCCCCGGAACAACATATTTTGAGAAGGAGGTCCGCGGTCCAAGTACATATCATTTTTGGGGGCCCTTGACAAGAAAAAGTTTGAGAACCACTGATTATAGCAACATACATTTTTTCCAAAAACTGTTAGGATTTAGAAGACATTTGTAGAATCCCCAGAAGCAAAGATTTTCAAATGTTCGCTTTACAAAATATATATTCAAAGATTTGCATGAATTTTCATGATTTTTCAAAAAATAGCAGATCTACAAGCTCATAGCGTTGCACTCTGGGCCACGCTATGAGCTTGTATATCTGCTATTTTTGAATAGCCAAAGTATAAGATAATGGTTAAAGTGGTTAAAATCTAAAATGACAGATGCTTTCCCGGTCTTAATGGATTAATTGGCTTTACTACCAAACTTACCAAAACAGTAAGCTTGGAGCAATGTTGAAGGCAGGCTGCCGAATTCTTTACTGGTGCAATATTGTGGTAAATACCTTCACTGACAGGAAGGAATTAACACTTTTCTAATCTACTTTTCTTTTAAATTCCACAACAGGGCTCTTCAACAGGGGGTCCAGGACCCCTAGGGGCTACGGGGTCCTCAGAGTAACTACAGGGGGGCCGCCAAATCTTAGCGTGATATGACTTTTTTTTTTTTACATGAACCACTTGAACCCTAGCATCCATATTCTCAGGAGAACTTTAACCAAAATAGCCGATCTACAAGCTCACAACCAATAGCCAATCAACGCCTCGCAATGCGAGGCGTTGATTGGCTATTTTTGGCAAAGAGGTATAGGTGTAGATGGAACAAGACCAGGAGACCTGGTTCTGCCAGACCCAGAATGAAGTCCTAGTATGTAACACACCTACAAACCACTTTATAACTGAAAAGCATAAATCATTTTAGGCATTTGGTGTGGAGTTTTTTGTGTATAGGGGTATTTGGTTGTAGATTTGTGTATAGGCTAGACTAGCAAACCTTCCAGTCTGATTACATTCACCTGGCTTTTGTCTGTCAGTGCACAGAATAATGTATGGAGAAAACATGGAGAAAACAGGTACAGGTACAAAACAGGTACAAACAGGTACAAAACATGCCCATGTATGGACGAAAGGGGGACAGACTTTTATGGCTGGGGCCTAAGGATAAAGGAGGCATGCCCATGTATGGAGAAAACAGGTACAAAGTCCCCTGGGTCTGGCAAAAAAGAGCAGACCAAGTTAAGTTTAAAAAAAAAGTTTAATCTGAAACACAATGTTATACAATATAGAGGGGGTCCCTGCTTCATCTCTCTCTCTCTCAGCTAGGGGGGTCCTTGGCCTGAAAAATGTTGAAGAGCCCTGTTCTACAAGACTATGTGTTGCCAATCCTGAGTACTAAAACGTAAAGACTAATTTTTACTTTCAAGTTGCCAACATATAGGCTAAACATTAGCCTACTACTGTACATAATAGTGGCAACTTTAGTAAAATGAGCCAATACATTAGCCACTATGAAGCTCAATGGTCCGATCTCATCACACACAACCGCTACCATGAATAATGTAAAACTGTGCATTAAAAACATACTGAAATACAAGATCTGACCGTAGATATCACTTTCCGTTTTGCTTTTGCTACCAGTTTGTATTACTATGCCTTTCAAAGACACCCTAGCGATTTTGTGTGAGGCCAGATGATGATGATGATGCGTTTCACATTGTAACGCTATGTTATACAAAGCCGCTAATAAGTATGTTGGAAATAAATGAGTAAATTGTGTTTTTATACCCCGCAGTCCATGCAGATTTAGACTAGGATCAAAAACATAATGGGTGTAAAGTCAGAAGATGTACAATACATAGGTTTTTAGAGGTAGCAGGACGAAAGGGCTGAATCATATGATGTCGGCACAATCAAAAATGTGTTTTCCGGGTAGATAACGCAGACAGCATCGCATTGGGGCAGCAGCACTGTTCATTAACATTATTTCTGGAAGAACAGGACACTTACACAATACCCGTTTGTTTAGAAACGTTCAAGCATTCTGATCTGGTCTAGTCACTGATAGTGATTTATTTCAAAATTAATATTCAACAAATAGCAGATATACAAGCTCATAGCGCGGAACTCGGTGCCGCACTATGAGCTAACATCATGGGACTACATTAACACATTTATCAAGGTAAGCATAACCGGTTAAATTTGGTCCATTTAGTAGGCTAGTTTTTGTAGAGAACTTGGACCTGCATTAAAAGTGAGGCATTTAAATGCATTAATAGGTTTCTTGTGAATAATTTGATAGATCTTACATCGCGCCGCCGTCCCATCCTGGCCGTACCTTACGGTAGTCCTTAATGATTGCAGAGAATCTGATTATTTCGATCGGTGGCCTTTTAGGGTAGACGTCATGCCACTGATACTCAGGAGACAGAATCTTGGTGGGTTTGTGGAGCCAAAGGTAGTTGTTCAGATGACTCTCATCCTGCCACGCTGCCTCGATGCCCCGCTGGGCGTCCAGCTCGATGTTGTTGCTGCACGTCGACAGCATGTGACGGACGGAGGCCGGCTCCCCTCCGAACGCGCCCCCGGCGTAGTAGAAGTCGCCCTCGTCGGCGGACATGAACGCTTTAGACTTCGGACTGCGTTCGTAGATGAACTGGCTGCGCTCACGGGCGAAGTGATTAAAGTGCAACACGGCGACCAGCTTACCTAGAGCTTCAGTTCCCCAGCGGTCATGGAACTTCGAATCGGCGTCAAAACTGAAGATGTAGTCGGCGCGTAGATCCGTTTCGATAAAATTGGCAATGATTTTGAACCTGCTGGCTGTTATCTCCTGCCAGCGTTTTGAGTTTGGCGCCGGCCTGACAAACAGCTCCCGTCCTGCAGCCATCTTAACGGAGGGGACTTGCTCTGGCCTATCCGTAAAGACGTAATAATGGACTTTAAATCCCACGAAGAAGTGCCTCTCTGCGGTTTCCAGGAAATCCTTGAGGAATTGGATGTATTCACCAACGGCAAAAACGGTGACTGCTACGGTGATGTTGCAGGGTTTGTAGATGGCATCCAACAGCGCGGGTTCGAATGTGGATTGCCATACTATGGGAGCTAACCAGGGCGTCATCGCGACAACGTCGGTGCGTCCAGTCAGGGCGCTGGGTTTGTTGTAGCGAAGATTTGTCCGAGCGAATTCCGGTACAATCGCTCCTCTCTGACACGGCCGGGCCAACGGGACTGTCGGAGCCGGAGGTGGGTGTTCATTTTTCCAATTCGAAGACAGGTGGATTAGGATAACCGTGGTGGCCAACATTCCCGTGACTATTAGACAAAAGGCCCCTCTTTTGCGTGGTGGCCGGAACCAGCTAGTTCGAGCCATGACCATCCTGGATCTCTAGTCAAAGCTTGTGCTTGGCTGGATGCTTGTGACATCTCACTGATGCCCTACCATGTAATCAATAAACCGGTTTCTGGACATACCTAGGGAAGAATGCAGCGTGTGTGTGTGTGTGTGTGTGTGTGTGTGTGTGTGTGTTCCGCCCTCAGATTCATCTTATGGAGGCTCTGCTTATGGAGGGGACGTAACAATATGATATCCATTCCAAGTTTTATTAGCCTTTAGTCGTGAGGTTAAACTGTAAACAAACTTCTTATTCTCTTCATTACACGTGAGAGTTGGCTATTTACTTACTTTATAAATGTTTAATCGTGTGAGGGACTCACTTGCGCTGATCTACAATGGCTGCGGTTACATGGACATCATGTATTCATTCAGAATGAACTCATTCCGAATAGAGATTCATAATCTGTTCCACCCACCTGTTTACATGGAACCTGAATAAAAGTATTCCTCGTTTACATGATCCCAAAGCATTCATTCGGAATATAACTTTTGACATGTGGTTCTCGCCTACGCCCGGGCATGGACCAGGGGCCGCCCGGCTCCACTACCCGGGGCGGAGCTTCCCCTGGTGGGCATGGGAGGAGGCAATAGCCCCCTTGTGCCTCCGCGGCGGAGGTCTGTCGGTCGTAGGCAGGCCGGGAAGCAATGCACCGACTGGTGGACCGGGCAGCGTTGTATGTTGCTTCTCAGCACCAACCATGCCAGGTCAACAATGACCTGACCTGGTATCTGTCTAAATAACATTCTATCTAATTTAGATGTTAAAGTTTGCATAAGACTGCATGGTTGTCATAAACATTTAAAACAAAACTATTATATATTAGTATTAATGAATCTGTATTGGGCGTTATCTGAGTATATAGAAAGGTGTTGTAAGAGAGAGAGAGAGAGAGAGAGAGAGAGAGAGAGAGAGAGAGAGAGAGAGAGAGAGAGAGAGAGAGAGAGAGAGAGAGAGAGAGAGAGAGAGAGAGAGAGAGAGAGAGAGAGAGAGACCTCTGAAAGTCTTATCAAAGAAATTTAACCTAACGTGCTGTACGGCACCTCGTTCGTGGCCGTTGCATGTGCATGTTCTACTTTGCTTTACCATGAAACTAATAAACCGGTTTCTGCACACACCTAGGGATGAATTCAGCACTTAAATGATCTGGGATGCATCCTTCTAACAATACAGGTCGAGTTGCATATTGAAACGGATTTGAAATGTCAAACATGTCAAGCCAGTAATGTAGCGGTGAAGAATGCTACATGGGAAAATTAATAGCATTGATAATTACAGACCTATTGCTTTAGCTAGCATTCTCTCCAAAGTACTGGAGAAAGTCCTGTTGGACAGGTTGGATAGGTATATTACCACAGCAGACAACCAGTTTGGTTTTAAAAGGAAACATGGTACTGATATGTGTATATTTGCTTTAAAGGACATAATAGCAAAATATAGAAGCCCTAATTCCACCATGTTTTTGTGTTTTATTGATGCTTCTACAGCATTTGACATATTGAATCACTTCAAATTATTTGACAAAATGTGCCAAAGAGGGGTACCCAAGCACATTATAGCCTTTTGGTATGCACATCAGACTATGCAGGTGAAGTGGGGTAATACTGTGTCTGAACATTTATATGTAGGTAATGGTGTTAAGCAAGGGGGGATTTTATCTCCCCTATTGTTTAATTTATACATGGATGATCTGTCTAGGAATCTGAACCTGTGTAATACTGGATGTGTCATAGGGGATTCTGTTGTCAACCACCTTATGTATGCGGATGATTTAATTATCTTTTCCCCGTACAGTGCAGGCTTACAACAGCTTCTGAGAGTTTGTTCCCAGTATGGCATAGAATTTAATATTAAGTATAATGCCAAAAAGAGTAGCATCATGATTGTGCGAAGTAAAGAGGATAAAAGGGCTGTATTCCCTAATTTCATTCTCAGTAGCAACATACTATCTGTGTGCAGTGAGATTAGTACCTGGGTCACTGTATCTCTGATGATCTCACAGATGACAAAGACATCCATAGACAACGATGCAAACTGTATGCCCAGGCAAACATACTAATGCGGAAATTTCACAAATGTTCTGTTCAAGGTATCACTTTTTAAAGCTTTCTGTACACCTCTGTATACGGCTCACCTATGGAGTAACTACAAGGCTAGCAGCATGCTAGCCTTGTAGTTAGTTAGTAGACTCAAGACTCAAGACTCATTTTTACTTTCAAGTTGCCAACATATAGGCTAAACATTAGCCTACTACTGTACATAATAGTGGCAACTTTAGTAAAATGAGCCAATACATTAGCCACTAATGTGCACTCTCTCCATGGTGTCCTATTCTTCTCATGAAGCTCAATGGTCCGATCTCATCACACACAACCGCTACCATGAATAATGTAAAACTGTGCATTAAAAACATACTGAAATACAAGATCTGACCGTAGATATCACTTTCCGTTTTGCTTTTGCTACCAGTTTGTATTACTATGCCTTTCAAAGACACCCTGGCGATTTTGTGGGGAGGCATGCGTTAATCCGACAGACCTTTTCTCCGACTATGTGGCATCCGCGTGCGGTTAGGGTTAGGGTGCGGGTTTGGTTCGGGTTTAGTATTGGAAACGTCGGAGCGCTGCGCTGTCGGAGGAATGCGCTGTCGGACTAACGTACTGCACCCGATTTTGTGTGAGGCCTGATGATGCGTTTCACATTGTAACGCAATGTTATACAAAGCTGCTAATAAATATGTTGGAAATAAATGAGTAAATTGTGTTTTTATACCCCGCAGTCCATGCAGATTTAGACTAGGATCAAAGCAGGACGAAAAGGGCCGAATCATACGTCAGCACAATCAAAAATGTGTTTTCCGGGTAGATAACGCAGACAGCATCGCATTGGGGCAGTACTGTTCATTAACATTATTTCTGGAAGAACAGGACACTTACACAATACCCGTTTGTTTAGAAACGTTCAAGCATTCTGATCTGGTCTATTCACTGATAGTGATTTATTTCACAATTAATATATACCACACATTTTTTATTGACAAACGTATTTAGGTTACTATTCAAAGTTCTGGTATGTCTGAACCGAACTATTCTTAAGTTGTCTTATCACTTATGTCTTATATCTGTTCCCGGGCTTGGGAGCCGCGTTTCGGGCTTGTGGATCTGCTACTTTGGGATCCTTTAGTGTGATGCTGTAGTATGTTCAAGTAGGGCATTCATTTATGAAAAAACAAAAAAAGTAAAAAAAAAAATAGTTTCTGCCCAACAGCAACAATATCCTATACCACAGTAACCCAGGGACCACCTTGTGTGCTTAATATCAAATAATTAAACTCGATACTGCAATAAGACAGTCTTTGTCATGTATTGAGCTCAGTCCACACCAAATTATTCACAATGCAACTCGTTGCAACTTGCAACCAGTTGCAGCGGTCTGAATTGACAGACAGCTGCAACAACAGCGTTGCAGGTCGCCTCCGTTTTGGCGATTCTGTTGCAAGTGATTTGCAAGTTGCAACGAGTTGTGTTGCAAATCGTTGGTGTGGAGCTGGGCTTTAGAGATAAGTCACATAGAGGAAAACAGGAAGTGTAGAGTGGTGATGGAATACTATATAGGGACACACATGGCTGACTGTGTGCATAGTTCAGACCAGTTGAGACAATAAAGCAATAAAGTGAATGGAGAAGCAAGGGCGTATCGTCATAGAGGCCAACATGGCCAACATGGCCCGGTCTATAAAACTCTGCTCCCCCAGGGGAAAGAAAAACAAAAAAATCAACATAACAACATTAGCACCCCACACCCTATTCTGTTGTTGCCAACCACAGAAATTCGCCTTTGTTTTCAAATCGGGCTTATTTGCATTCGGCCGAATTGTTAATGGGTGGCCATTAAAAAACGGTTTCCCCGTCAAACCGGTTCTCTTGCCAGGCACCAGCGGCTGCTGGTGGGGGGCCAGTGGGGCCACAACCAGCAGCGCCCACCACAACGCCAGACCCGCCACCACCAGCAACCATCTCCGCGGCCAGCAGCACCATAAGTGCGCCCCTGCTCCCCGGATTCCAGCGGCGCAGTTGCGCCTACAGACCTCTCTGCTATCGACGAGCCAGCAACTCAACCCAAACTAAGCCGCTTCCCAACTATACTTGCATATTGTGTTTTATTCACGCTTCTCTCGCTTGCATTAACGCTGATGGTAATTCTCAATAGACAGTCACTTATCAGCCATCGTTGCGCGAGCCCCCACCCGCCCCCCGATTCTAAACCCCCCCCCCCCCCGGCGGGGGGGGGGGGTTAAGAATCTGGCCCGGTCCACGTTAGAACCCACCGTACGCTACTGTGGAGAAGAGAGTGAGAGAGAATGAGAGAGATGTCATGATTCAATTCAGGTTGCATTAATCAAGTAAGCAGCAGGCACACAACAGTCATAGAAACATTAATCAAATAATTTAACTTGACGCTTAAGCACGAAGGCATCGATATATTTCAATTTGCACATGGCTCTGTTATCCCTGGGCCCACTATTTCCCAAGAGGCCCCGTTCTACCCCAGGCCCACTTTGCAAACTGAAATTGGACATGGTTATTATAATCTGTGAATAACACATTCAGAGAAACAGGGGGGGGGGGGGGGGGATTGATAGTGAAAAGTGTTTGTCTGTGAGATCTTATCCAGAGTATGAACACATATAATTGATGTAAAAATAATAATGATCTCGCACCATTTAGGACTAGCTTTTTTTTGTTTTTTGTGTGTTTGTAGGCTATGCGTGTGAGTCTACAGTACAGGCCACCCTAGCCTATAGTGATTATGTTTGTGCCTGTGTTGTCTCCGCCAGGCCGAAAGGCATGGCGAGAGAGTATGTTTTGCCCCCTGTCCGTCCGTCCGTCCTTCCATGTGTCCGTCCGTCCGTCCGTCCTTCTGTCTGCGAGCAGCTAATCTCCGCCACCGTTGGCCCGGTCGCTGTGAAACTACGCACACACACTCCCTGGATGCCACAGCAGAACCTCTGCCCCACATTTTTCAGATCAGCCTGTCATAGTGCCACCCTGAGGCCGACTTTTGCAAAACACATTTTTTTATATTACTCCTACAGATTTTCTCCAAAAAACACGCAAATCGGTACACAGTATCTCTATAGCCATGTGATCAACACGGATCTGTCCGATTTTCCATATTCCATCCTGATTGGCTAAGATTGGCTTCCAAAGTTTACAGGAGAGGTCCGTTTTGAAAGAAATGCCTCAAATCATGAAAGCAGCGTACAATTTCCGTAAAATCTTTCACGCACATTCCCACTAGGCCGAGGAAGAAATGCCACCCTTTTCACATTGGCCTGTTATAGTGCCACTAGCATGTCTAATTTAGCAAAACACATTTTTGGAACAAAATGTCTCAAATCATGAATGCCGTGTCCGATTGCCGAGAAAGGCCTAAGAAGAAATGGCACCCTTTTCACATTGGCCTATTATAGCGCCACCAGGAAGCCACAATAACTTACCTGACCTGGCGGAGACCTGTGCTCCGAGGAGTACTTTTTCTAGTTTATTATGCTCCAATCTAAAGCTGACAGTGCAATAGTACAGTTTTCATTGTGCAAGAAATGTGTCAAGAAGACACTCAAGCCTATATTAATTTGATTTATTAGTCAATATTCAACTTGAAACAGAGGACTAGGACCTCTACAGTTGCTAAAGTAGAGCTGGTACACTATAGACCGTGATTCAGGTAAAAGATTCACAAGAGAGGAGCTTGGTTCAGTGGCTTTTACTTCTGATGTTACGTGCGGTCTACAAAACACAAATCACTTTTAGCATATAATATAACAGTCAACAATCAAATATTATTGCTACATAAAACATCATGGTTCAAATAAACAGTAGGTACTGCACAGCTAGCAGCTATCAACAAACAATTCACAGAAAGTACAGTCACGGTAATATTAAACATACACAATATAAAACAGCACATGACAATAACATATAAAGGAAAGCACCATATTCTAAACAAACAACAAGACACTTACTTTTACAGTCATGAACACACACACACACACAAATATAAAACAGCACATGACAATAACATATAAAGGAAAGCACCATATTCCCAACAAACAGTAAGACACTTACTTTTACAGTCATGAACACACACACACACACACACACACACACACACACACACACACACACACACACACACACACACACACACACACACACACACACACACACACACACACACACAGTCAGAGAAATAGCACTGCTCCTCATGTCAAACAAAGTAAACCTGACTGAGTGAAGCACACAGGCTGAACATATGGCTCGTTAGGTCTGCATCAACTGACTGGGTAAGGGACACCAGCTGAAACTAATCACTAATTAGGTGCATCAGAGCACTGCTGGGTCAACGAGGACTGCTGTGTTAATGAGGGCTTTCCTACACAACTAACTCCAGAAGTTGTGTGCTTGAAAGTAAAAGTTATTGTTTGCTTATTCATTTCGCCACATTTTACTTAAGTACAGTACTACTTGAGTAAATGTATGGCCTACTCTCATTCTTTACTTAAAGGTGTAGTGAAATGAAAAATATGTTTTTCACACTTTTAGAGCATATCCGTGGTCATCATATGGGCATACCTAACAATAGATGCCAACAAAAATGAAAAAAAAACATTTTTTGTGAATTTTTACATCTAAAGTCCCTAAAAAGCCAATCTTAATTACTTCCTGTAAACGAAAACGTGCTGCGTGATGACATAATACAGCCTTCACGAATATAAATGAATCTTGATTACATGCACCTGTTTGATTCCCATAGCTGCACGTTCTTCAAACACAGCTGATTTTAATTACAGAGATACTCCGTTTTGAATCTCATTGAAGATGAGTGTATTACTCATTTTAAACTTCATCTGCACACTAAAATATGTATCTGAAAACATTATAGGTTCGAAATAAGCCAGGTAGTAGCAAACGTGCTTCACTGGCCGTCTCTCTCTCACTTGTAAACAAACACTAGCCGTGTGCCAGCACGGCTGAAGTGATTGAGATCCAACGTCCCATAGCCTGAAGGGATGGGACCTTCTGATTGGTTTAGAGTCGTTGAGCCAACGTTTCGGGCTGAACATTCAAAATAAAATGACCGAAAATGTCACTTCAGTGCGTCTTTAAGTAAAAGTATCAATACTGCAATGTAGAAATACTCTGTTACAAGTAAAAGTCCGGAATTAAAGTACAAAAGTAAAATAGAAAGTATAAAAAAAGGTACGGTAAGCTGAATCTTCTTTTACAACCTTTTTCTGTATAAGATGTTCTTACGCAATGTATCTTTTTGTGTTTTTATGCTTTTCCACCTGCTTTGCACATTTCATTATTGGTGAAATGGTGACACTGTTGACAAGTAAAAAGAAAAAAAAAATCAAATTTGTAAAAAAAAAAAAACGATGGCGTTGGCTCTAATGCAGCCTGACAGTGAGTTGTGGGTTCGATTTCCGAGCCGACAACCTTTGCTGCGTGTCACTTGTCGTCTCTCTCTCTCTCTCTCTCTCCCTCCTCCCTCCCTGTTTCCTGTCAATCAAGCACTGCCTTCTATCTGTCATCAATGGTAAAAATAACTTTGTCAGTGCTAGTTATTTGTTGATTGCTTATTCAGAATCAGAATCAGAATCAGAATCAGTTTATTGTCACATCACAGGTTTACAAGGTAAAAAAGTGGGTGAAATTCGTTTTTGTACATCACTCCCATCGCAACGTTAAATTCCGTAGAAAGAAGAGTGGGGAGAGAGAAGAAGAAGAGGGGTAGGGGGCAAGTGGGAAGGAGATCGAACAAGAGAACAATAGAAGGCCAAAAACAAGTTATCTACATATTTACAAAGTACCTGAGATAAGAAACAAACTAAGGTGCCTGAGCATAGCAGCAATGTATGTATACTGTGCATGATATACTTATAGACGCTAAATTCACTAGCCAAATTCACTAGATTCACATTGTACACGTGTGACTGACATATACTAGATAACCTCTGTAATGTCTACTGTCAGTCTGACAGTTATTTGTCCTTGTTTTGACTGCAGAAGCCGTTCAGAAGACATTTAGAGACAATGGAGGACCTGGTCTGCAGCGCTGCCATCTCTGATCACTTCAAGCAGGCGCCTGGTAGAAGTGGTGGAGGGGGTTACAAGAAGAAGAGGACAACGCCTTGAAGCAAATCCAATGTTATTATTTGGTCAAAACATTTTGTTAAGACTTGTCTTTATTTGTTAACCCATTAAGACAGGGAACGCATCTGTGTCATTTAAGATTTCTTTGGCTATTCAACAAATAGCAGATATACAAGCTCATAGCGCGGAACTCGGTGGCGCGCTATGAGCTAACGTCATGGGACTACATTAACGCGCCGCCGTTCCATCCTGGCCGTACCTTACGGTAGTCCTTAATGATTGCAGAGAATCTGATTATTTTGATCGGTGGCCTTTTGGGGTAGATGTCATGCCACTGATACTCAGGAGACAGAATCTTGGTGGGTTTGTGGAGCCAAAGGTAGGCGTTCAGATGACTCTCATCCTGCCACGCTGCCTCGATGCCCCGCTGGGCGTCCAGCTCGATGTTGTTGCTGCACGTCGACAGCATGTGATGGACGGAGGCCGGCTCCCCTCCGAACACACCCCCGCCGTAGTAGAAGTCGCCCTCGTCGGCGGACATGAACGCTTTAGACTCCGGACTGCGTTCGTAGATGAACTGGCTGCGCTCTTGGGCGAAGTGATTAAAGTGCAACACGGCGACCAGCTTACCTAGAGCTTCAGTTCCCCAGCGGTCATGGAACTTCGAATCAACGTCAAAATTGAAGATGTAGTCGGCGCCATCGCGCAGATCCGTTTCGATAAAATTGGCAATGATTTTTAACCTGCTGGCTGTTATCTCCTGCCAGCGTTTTGAGTTTGGCGCCGGCCTGACAAACAACTCCCGTCCTGCAGCCATCTCAACGGAGGGGACTTGCTCTGGCCTATCCGTAAAGACGTAATAATGGACTTTAAATCCCACAAAGAAGTGCCTCTCTGCGGTTTCCAGGAAATCCTTGAGGAATTGGATGTATTCACCAACGGCAAAAACGGTGACTGCTACGGTGATGCTGCAGGGTTTGTAGATGGCGTCCAGCAGCGTGGGTTCGAATGTGGATTGCCATACTATGGGAGCTAACCAGGGCGTCACTGAGACAACGTCGGTGCGTCCAGTCAGGGCGCTGGGTTTGTCGTAGCGAAGATTTGTCCGAGCGAATTCCGGTACAATCGCTCCTCTCGGACACGGCCGGGCCAACGGGACTGTCGGAGCCGGAGGCGGGTGTTCATTTTTCCAATTCGAAGACAGGCGGATTAGGATAAGCGTGGCGGCCAACATTCCCGTGGCTATTAGACAACAGGCCCCTCTTTTGCCTGGTGGCCGGAAGCAGCTAGTTCGAGCCATGACCATCCTGGATCTCTAGTCAAAGCTTGTGCTTGGCTGGATGCTTGTGACATCTCACTTATACCCTACCATGTAATCAATAAACCGGTTTCTGCTGTGTGTGTTCCGCCCTCAGACTCATCGTAACCTCGCATTACCAGTCTTTCCACCTCGGAGGAAAGCCTGGTCTGCGTTACTAAAGACCCCTATGATCCGGTCTAGGCCACGCCTACTGAAAAAAAGAAAGAAAAAAGAATCCTCTTTCCGGATTCTGCTCATCCGGTTTTGCGGTGCCGCTTTGTTTTGGTTCCCCAATGGAATAGAATTTCCCTGTGGGATAATACAGACGCTAAATAGTCTCCGGATAGTGCACGCACATTTACATTTAAAAAATAAGCTAAACTATGCCGCATCAAGGATTTTATTAGGACGGACCTATTTTGGGGTGAGACGTCTTTCCGGTTCTACCCATCCGGCCACTTTTTTTTTTTTACTTCCGCTCCCGACCGGATCATATACCCGAAAAGGAATGCTTCCCAGGCTAGATTCATCTTATGGAGGCCCTGCTTATGGAGGGGACGTAACAATATAATATCCATTCCAAGTTTTATTAGCCTTTGGTCGTGAGGTTAAACTGTAAACAAACTTCTGATTCTCTTCATTACACGTGAGAGTTGGCTATTTACTTTATAAATGTTTAATCGCGTGAGGGACTCACTTGCGCTGATCTACAATGGCTGCGGTTACATGGACATCATGTATTCATTCAGAATGAACTCATTCCGAATAGAGATTCATAATCTGTTCCACCCACCTGTTCCTACATGGAACCTGAATAAAAGTATTCCTAGTTTACTTTTTTTTTTTTTTTTTTGAAAATTTATTGGAGGATAAATCCCTTGAGATGTATCATTTCGTCTTCCAGGGGGTCCTCAGGCACAACATAAAAACAATGACAAAAAACAAAAAAAATCACAAAACATTCACTAACAACAAAACATACACATGAGACATACACATAAGGGCTCTCACACCATCCCAGACCGTACTACATCAGCAACACATGTCATCTAAAAACTGAAAGTAAATAATGAGAAAATAAAAGTAAAAAGTGATCTAAATACAATCAAAAACAAAAACAAAAATCAGAAGCAAGAACAGTTCGTTTTAAGTGAATCAAGTAAGGACATTTTGAAAGCAGGAAATGAAATAATTGATCTAATTGCAATTGGTAAATTGTTCCAGTCAGTAGGAGCTTTAAACTTAAAATAATGTCTCCCAATTTCTTTTTGTATACTAGGTGTATCAAAATAAGGTTGTTGAGTGTGTCTTGATGGATAAATTGAACTGTGTGGATGTAAAAGCTCTTTTAAATAAGATGGATAATTAAAGTAAATACATTTAAAAACAAAAAGCAGCCAATGGAAATGTCTCCTATCACGAGGCGATAGCCAATTTAGCGTATCATACAGTACACAATGATGTGTACTGTAGGGACACCCAAGTACAAATCTACAGATATTATTGTGGACTACATTTAATGCATGAAGATGGGTCTCTGAGGTGTTCTGATAGATGATGTCACAATAATCAATGATAGGGAGTAGAAGCTGCTGAACAATGTGTTTTCTTATTTGAAAAGTAAAACAATTTCTTGATCTATACATTAATCTGAGACTATTATTTACTTTACTCCTAACAGAATCAATATGATGTTTGAAGGATAATTCAGAGTCTAACCAAAGGCCTAAGTATTTGAATGTCTCCACTGTCTTGAGTGGTGATCCATCTGCAAAATAAATAGTAAATTCCGAGGATGTACGTTTGAGAAAGTGCCTAGAACCAAACAACATGCTGTACGACTTCTTCTTATTTAATATGAGACAATTATTTAAAAGCCATTTTTGAACCAAATTAAATTCAGATTGCAAAGAACTTTGAATTATAGATATATCAGTATCGGTTGTATAAATAGCCGTGTCATCAGCATATAACTGGATGGAGCAATTGGTGCATATTTTAGGAAGATCATTAATGAAAATTGAAAAAAGTAAAGGACCTAATATCGATCCTTGCGGAACGCCTTTTTGAACCACCAAGAAATCTGATTTAACTTTATTAAATCACATGATCCCAAAGCATTCAATCGGAATATAACTTTTGACATGTGGTTCCCGCCTACGCCCGGGCATGGACCAGGGGCCGCCCGGCTCCACTACCCGGGGCGGAGCTTCCCCCTGGTGGGCATGGGAGGAGGCAATAGCCCCCTTGTGCCTCCGCGGCGGAGGTCTGTCGGTCGTAGGCAGGCCGGGAAGCAATGCACCGACTCCTGGCCAGGCAGTGTTGTATGCGGTGCAAGCCTGCGTTCCTTTGTTATCGCCGTTTTAATGCGAAAGTAGCAGATCTACAAGTTCAGACCAGGTTTTTTTTGTTGTATTGGTACCAGACACAGTAAAACTTAGGGTAGCCTATACTACTTGTCACATTTCTCATGTAGGCCACCTACAATTTTAATTTTAATTTTATTTAAACAAAAAAACGTTTCATCTGACTGAATAGATTCTTTTGATTATAAGTTCCCGTTTCATGTCAAGGACAGGTAAAGATTGTTCCTCCATCACAGGCTCAGATCCCGGAGCGTCCGTTCTCCTGGACAAGTCTGGGCTTAGCCATTACAGGCTTGTTAAATTACGCTATAGAATAGAATCATTCAATAGGATAGAGGATAGAGAGAGAAAGAGAAAGAGAGATAAAATACCTCTGAAAGTCTTATCAAAGAAATTTAAGTTAACGTGCTGTACGGCACCTTGTTCGTGCTCGTGGCACGTGGCCGTTGCATGTGCATGTTCTACTTTGCTTTACCATGAAACTAATAAACCGGTTTCTGCACACACCTAGGGATGAATTCAGCACTTAAATGATCTGGGATGCATCCTTCTAGCAATACAGGTCGAGTTGCATATTGAAACGGATTTGAAATGTCAAACATGTCAAGCCAGTTGAGCTGCGAAGTCTCACCATTTGAGAGTGAGAGTCGGGCCCGGCGCCACGGGGGTGCCTGAGGGGGCCTGGCACCCTCAGTTTCGAATTGTGCCCCCTCAGTTTATGTTTTAAATGTATTATTATTATTATTTTTATAATTATTATTTTTTTCCGTTTAACTGGTAACCATTAAAAGGATCCCTGCATGGCTAATAAGCCAACACCCCAACTCACTTATTCTTATTTTAACAAGTATAAATGTGTCGTTTGTGATAGGGAGCAGTGGTATAATACAATTTGTTCATAGGCTTGTGGATTCAGAGCTTGGTGAGACGTGACCTTTGACACAATCTAAATGTCTCAATAGAAGAGCAGGGAGACAAAATTCAACCACCCCAATTGTATAAGTTATATTGTATTAACATTCTCTACCATACGGCTAAAATCTCTCTCCATTTTAGTTCACGAAAAAAGATGAGACGAAATATGATTTGATATTATTATTAGATTATTTTCTTCTCACTTCCTGTGTCTCGCGAAGCGAATGGTCTGTTTACAGAAGAGAGGAAAACTGGACTGTGTGTGTGTGTGTGTGTGTGTGTGTGTAACAAGGGCGTACGGTCATTGGGGCCAACGAGGCCATGGCCCGGTCTGTGTAAACCCAGATCCGCCAGGGGAAAAAAACAAAAAATCAACATAACAACATTAGCAGCCCCTCACCCTTGAAGTTGATTGATTGATTGATTGATTGATTGATTGATTGATGTACTTTATTTAGTAAGACATGAGAACAACAGTACATGGAAGTACAAATTCACAATGCGAGGTCTACTAAACTGGAAGACTCATTAAAGCACTGGGCTTGTTTCAAATGAGTTCCCCACGCACACAAATCATGATGACGTATAAGAGACAGACAGATATACACACTACTATAGAATGTCATACAATCAGTTTACAGGTTACTGGTATGAAGAGTGAAAAATATGTACAAAAGAAGAAAGAAAGAGGGGGGGGGGGGGTAGGGGGGTGGGGTAGGTTAGGACTTGGACAGGGGCCATTTTTCAATTGCAGCCTCCTGAAGGTGTATCTTTAAGGAAGTTTTGAAAGTGAGTAGGGTTTTACACTCCTTTACTCCTTTTGGTAGGGCATTCCACATGTTTGATGAATAGCATGAGAACGAGTTCATTCCCTTTGTTGAGCCAAATCTGGGTTGAACATGATTTGTGGAGCTGCCTCTGGTGTTATGATCATGGACTTGATTCACATTTTGGAAGTATTTTGACAAATACAGGGGGATCCCAATGTTGTAGCGTATCTTGAAGACCAGGCCCATAGCAAGTTGCTGTACTCTGTCCTCAACCCTAAGCCATCCAATCCTATCAAAATGAGAAGTCGCCTTTGTTTTCAAATGGGGCTCATTTGCATTCGGCCGAATTGTTAATGAGTGGCCATTAGGAAACCAGTTTCGCCGTCAAACTGGTTCTCCATTGCGCAGAGACAAGCACCTCTCCATTCAGAAATATAATAGAAGAAGAACCGTCGTCCTGAAACACCCTGCCCCGCGTCTAAACCGGCGGCCTCGGTCCGCGAAAAAAATGGGGCAGTGTGTTTTGGGACGAGCGTTCCGTTTTCCACCCGGAATGGCTCGTTAATTCTCAATAGACTTATCAGCCGTTGTTGCGCGAACCACCCCCTGGCCCGGTCAACGATAAAATTCACCATACGCTGCTGGTGTGTAACATGGCGTTGGCATTGTTTCAGACATTGAAATGTTATAATGCAAAGAAAACTGCTATAACACATCCATGCCAGTAATGTAGGAGGTGAAGTATGCTACATACATGTCTGTCTGTCTGTCTGCCTGCTTGCCTGCCTGCCTGCCGGCCTCCCTCTAACATCAGTCAACTGTTTCCCTTTATTAAAATAGTACTACATTCATCCAATTCTAACCTATTTATTTATTTATCAAGGACCTAGATCATTCCTCTTTATTTCATGTATGGCGACATCATGTGTGTGTGCTTATACCTACTGAGGACATGTGAGGTGTTTTTGTGTTAGTCTGTAGTGTAAGTGTACTTGGTTCAGTCAGTGTTGCCATGTCTGCTTATAAGTGACTTTGGGCTTGTGTTTCTGTAAAGTCTCTTGTAATAATTGGTAGTTGCGGTTTTTGAGGTCTTTTTTCCTAAACTGTGGTTGCTTATTTGGGCTTCCTTCCTAATATTGTTTAACTAGCTCTCAAACATTTTCATGTCAAGGACCCCCACATATGTATTTATATGCGGGCCCCCGTCTGAAAATATGTTGTGCCAGGCACAATATACAGTAATATAAGTGCTGTCGATTTTTTTTCAATATCTTATAAGACAGCAACCCCCCCCCTCTCTCTCTCTCTCTCTCTCTCTCTCTCTCTCTCTCTCCCCCCCCCCCCTCACACTCAATTCAATGCAATTCAATTCAAGGGGGCTTTATTGACATGAGAAAACATATGTTTACAATAGATTATATTGCATTAGTTCGAAAAAGCTGTATATAGGCTACATGTAAGAAAGGTTAGCTTGAGATCTCTATTTTGGACAGTTTTTATTATAGGCTGCTGAACAGGTAAGCCTGTTGCCACTGCATAGACTGAACTGAACTGTGTTTTAAAGAGACGATCCCTTTTATTTACATCCATGACTCATATTTATTATGCACTTTAGTCTCGTAGGAGGCATTCCATTAATTTATTATGCAGATTTGTCATATATTATGCACTTTATGCCTCCCCCCTCTCCTCTTTTATTTTATGATGACACTCTATCTTTTAACTGCAATGATGGGCCTGCATAATTCATAATTTCACCCACCGTACTTGTAATCTGATAAAGATTGATTTTGATTCTGATTCTGAAACAAGCAGTGGTGTAAAGTAACTAAGTACATTTACTCATTTACACATTTACAAGTACTGTACTTAAGTACAATTTTGAGGTACTTTTTGTCCCCCCCCCCCCCCATATCCCTGATTAAAGTGCGACTGACACTCCCAGCGTAGAGCCAAGATGACCATGGCAGATCTACAAGCTCGCAAAGCATCATGACGCAACTCTAAATGATCCCATCCTTACCCCCAAACTTTGGGGGAGCTTATTTTATTAATGTTTAAAATGTAATGGATATGTATATTCCACATTGATGTTAATTTTATCCTATGAATGTACAAATATTCCCGGAGAATGCCACTTCTCAAGCCCCTGGAGGATTTTTAGGCATTCTCCTTCACATTTTTACCGAATCTTTGTATCATTTTTAAATGTTCTTGTAAGTGATAATAAACAAACAAACAAACAAATAAATGTATCCAAAGTCCACTTCTAATGATCCCGTTGCAGTGGCTCTCCCTCTGGTGGAGGCACATGCAACTGCAGGTTGTTCTGACTGGCTGCTACAGAGACCTTGGGAGAACCTCAAGACCTTAGGAGAACCTGGGAGAATATTTGGCAAAACACCAAAAGTTTGTGGATAATATATGTTAATATTTAAAAATGTATGTAAACAAAATGTCATGGTATTTATTTCTTTAAAGATGAGTTATTATTGTGATACCGATGAATAGGAACTTAAAGTACCCTATTTCGTGTCATTGACCTAAGCCGGAACACAATCGATTGATCGGTCGTTTAAATTAAACATGCTCTGAAAATGCTCGTGGCCCACTCATCTGACTGCTTATTCGGCTGCCGTGTTAAGCGGTCAAATCTTTGCTTCTGGGGGGTCCCCGGAACAACATATTTTGAGATGGGGGTCCGCGGTCCAAATACATATCATTTTGGGGGCCCTTGACATTAAAAAGTTTGAGAACCACTGATTATAGCAACATAAGTTTTTTTCCAAAAACTGTAAAGACATTTGTAGAATCCCCATTAGCAAAGATTTTCAAATGTTCGCTTTACAAAATATATATTCAAAGATTTGCACAAATGTTCATGATTTAAAAAAAAATAGCAGATCTACAAGCTCATAGCGTTGCATTCTGGGCCACGCTATGAGCTTGTATATCTGTTTTTTTTAATAGCCAAAGTATAACATAATGGTTAAAGTGGTTTAAAATTAATTGGCTTTACTTGCATAAATACCAAAACAGTAAGCTTGCATGGAGCAATGTTGAAGGCAGGCTGCCAAATTCTTTACTGATGCAATACTGTGGTAAATACCTTCACTGGCAGGAAGGAATTAACACTTTTCTAATCTACTTTTCTTTTAAATTCCACAACACGGCTCTTCAACAGGGGGTCCAGGACCCCTAGGGGCTAGGGGGTCCTCAGAATAACTACAGGGGGGCCGCCAAATCTTAGCGCGATATGATTTCTTTTTTTTACATGAACCACTTGAACCCTAGCATCCCTATTCTGAGGAGAACTTTAACCAAAAATAGCCGATCTACAAGCTCACAACGCCAGCTTCCATGAATAATGTAAAACTGTCAACTGTGAATTAAAAACATACTGAAATACAAGATCTGACCGTAGATATCACTTTCCGTTTTGCTTTTGCTACCAGTTTGTATTACTATGCCTTTCAAAGACACCCTAGCGATTTTGTGTGACCCCAGATGATGATGATGCGTTTCACATTGTAACGCAATGTTATACAAAGCTACTAATAAGTAGCCTATGTTGGAAATAAATGAGTAAATTGTGTTTTTATACCCCGCAGTCCATGCAGATTAGGATCAAAAACATAATGGGTGTAAAGTCAGAAGATGTACAATACATTTTTTTTGTTAGAGGTAGCAGGACGAAAGGGCCGAATCATATGATGTCAGCACAATCAAAAATGTGGTTTCCGGGTAGATAACGCAGACAGCATCGCATTGGGGCAGCAGTACTGTTCATTAACCTTATTTATGGAAGAACAGGACACTTACACAATACCCGTTTGTTTAGAAACGTTCAAGCATTCTGATCTGGTCTATTCACTGATAGTGATTAATTTCACAATTAATATATACCACACATTTTTATGGACAAACGTATTTAGGTTACTATTCAAAGTTCTGGTATGTCTGAACCAAACTATTCTTAAGTTGTCTTATCACTTACGTCTTATATCTGTTACCGGGCTTGGGAGCGTTGCAGATCGCCTCAGTTTTGGCGATTCTGTTGCAAGTGATTTGCAAGTTGCAACGAGTTGTGTTGCAAATCGTTGGTGTGGAACTGGGCTTTAGAGATAGGTCACATAGAGGAAAACAGGAAGTGTAGAGTGGTGATGGAATACTATATAGGGACACACATGGCTGACTGTGTGCATAATAGTTCAGACCAGTTGAGACAATAAAGTGAATGGAGAAGAGAGTATGAGAGAGATGTCATGATTCAATTCAGGTAGCATTAATCAAGTAAGCAGCAGGCACACAACAGTCATAGAAACATTAATCAAATAATTTAACTTGACGCTTAAGCACGAAGGCATCGAGATTGCACATGGCTCTGTTATCCCTGGGCCCACTATTTCCCAAAAGGCCCCGTTCTACCCCAGGCCCACTTTGCAAACTGAAATTGGACATGGTTATCATAATCTGTGAATAACACATTCAGAGAAACGGGGGGGGGGGGGGGGGCATGGCGAGAGAGTATGTTTTGCCCCCTGTCCGTCCGTCCGTCCTTCCATGTGTCCGTCCGTCCGTCCGTCCTTCTGTCTGCGAGCAGCTAATCTCCGCCACCGTTGGCCCGTTCGCTCTGAAACTGCGCACACACACTCCCTGGATGCCACAGCAGAACCTCTGCCCCACATTTTTCAGATCATTCTGTCATAGTGCCACCCTGAGGGCGACTTTTGCAAAACACATTTTTTTATATTACTCCTACAGATTTTCTCCAAAAAACACGCAAATCGGTACACAATATCTCTGTGATCAACACGGATCTGTCCAATTTTCCATATTCCATCCTGATTGGCTAAGATTGGCTTCCAAAGTTTGCAGGATTGGTTCATTTTGAACAAAATGCCTCAAATCATGAACGCAGCATGCACTTTCCGTGCAATTTTCCACGTACATTCCCAAAATGTCACTTGAAAAGTTTCAAATCAGCCTCATGGTGGCGCTATAACAGGCCGATTCACGTTTTTAGCTATAACTGCACCGATCTGCGTGCAACTTTGCATGCATACTTGTTAGAGGCCAAGGAAAAACCTTTGCCCTGCATTTTTCACATATGCCTTTTAGAGCGCCACCAGGAGGCTGAGTTTTGTAAAAATACATTTTTCTTACTCCTTCAGATTCTGTTCAAAAATCACGCAAATCGGTACATGCCACCCTTTTCACATTGGCCTGTTATAGTGCCACTAGCATGTCTAATTTAGCAAAACACATTTTTGGAACAAAATGCCTCAAATCATGAATGCCGTGTCCGATTGCCGAGAAAGGCCTAAGAAGAAATGGCACCCTTTTCACATTGGCCTATTATAGCGCCACCAGGAAGCCACAATAACTTACCTGACCTGGCGGAGACCTGTGCTCCGAGGAGTACTTTTTCTAGTTTATTATGCTCCAATCTAAAGCTGACAGTGCAATAGTACAGTTTTTATTGTGCAAGAAATGTGTCAAGAAGACACTCAAGCCTATATTAATTTGATTTATTAGTCAATATTCAACTTGAAACAGAGGACTAGGACCTCTACAGTTGCTAGAGTAGAGCTGGTACACTATAGACTGTGATTCCGGTAAAAGATTCACAAGAGAGGAGCTTGGTTCAGTGGCTTTTACTTCTGATGTTACGTGCGGTCTACAAAACACAAAATACAAATCACTTTTAGCATATAATATAACAGTCAACAATCAAATATTATTGTTACATAAAACATCATGGTTCAAATAAACAGTAGGTACTGCACAGCTAGCAGCTATCAACAAACAATTCACAGAAAGTACAGTCACGGTAATATCAAACATACACAATATAAAACAGCACATGACAATAACATATAAAGGAAAGCACCATATTCTAAACAAACAACAAGACACTCACTTTACAGTCATGAACACACACACACACACAAACATAAAACAGAGTCAGAGAAATAGCACTGCTCCTCATGTCAAACAAAGTAAACCTGACTGAGTGAAGCACACAAGCTGGGTCTGCATCAACTGACTGGGTAAGGGACACCAGCTGAAACTAATCACTAATTAGGTGCATCAGAGCACTGCTGGGTCAATGAGGACTTCTGTGTCAATGAGGACTTCTGTGTCAACGAGGACTGCTGTGTCAACGAGGGCTTTCCTACACAACTACTCCAGAAGTTGTGTGCTTGAAAGTAAATGGTTATTGTTTGCTTATTTATTTCGCCACATTTTACTTAAGTACAGTACTACTTGAGTAAATGTACTTTTCATCACTGGATATTGGATAATAGGCCTAAGTATTCATGGTCATGGATGACGTGTAATGCCAGTCATTCCTCGGACGCGTTACAACTCGCAGCAGGGTGCAGGAATGCGCCTGGATGGAGCCTCCACCCACCTCCGTTAAGCAAATTGGTGGAAAAAGTAGGCCTACTCTCATTCTTTACTTAAGTAAAAGTATCAATACTGCAATGTAGAAATACGCTGTTACAAGTAAAAGTCCGGAATTAAAGTACAAAAGTAAAGTAGGAAAGTATAAAAAAAGGTACGGTAAGCTGAATCTTCTTTTAAAACCTTTTTCTGTATAAGATGTTCTTACGCAATGTATCTTTTTGTGTTTTTATGCTTTTCCACCTGCTTTGCACATTTCATTATTGGTGAAATGGTGACACATGTTGACAAGTAAAAAGAAAAAAAAAATCAAATTTGTAAAAGACGATGGCGTTGGCTCTAATGCAGCCTGACAGTGAGTTGTGGGTTCGATTTCCGAGCCGACAACCTTTGCTGCGTGTCACTTGTCGTCTCTCTCTCTCTCTCTCCCTCCTCCCTCCCTGTTTCCTGTCAATCAAAAGCACTGCCTTCTATCTGTCATCAATGGTAAAAATAACTTTGTCAGTGCTAGTTATTTGCGGTTGATTGCTTATTCACATTGTACACGTGTGACTGACATAGGCCTATACTAGATAACCTCTGTAATGTCTACTGTCAGTCTGAGAGTTATTTGTCCTTGTTTTGACTGCAGAAGCCGTTCAGAAGACATTTAGAGACAATGGAGGACCTGGTCTGCAGCGCTGCCATCTCTGATCACTTCAAGCAGGCGCCTGGTAGAAGTGGTGGAGGGGGTTACAAGAAGAAGAGGGCAACGCCTTGAAGCAAATCCAATGTTATTATTTGGTCGAAACATTTTGTTAAGACTTGTCTTTTTTTGTTAACCCATTAAGACAGGGAACGCATCTGTGTCACTTAAGATTTCTTTGGCTATCTAACTATATAAATGGCGACCGACTTCCGCACCCTCGGTGTCGACACCCCACAGCTCTGTTATCGAATAAACAACGCACCGCCAGACCACATGTCGCCAACTGACTCGCCACGGCGGCCGCGCTGAATTTACGCCTCGCGTAGGGGACATCTCACTGCTCACTACACCTTTTCCACCGCGCAACATAATTAATTCTACTCACCAAATGTCGGACAAAACGGAAGGGGAGGCAGCTTCGTACCGTTTACCGTGCGCACGACCTCATCACCACAACAGCAGCCAGCCGCTGCGGGGGTTTTTTCCTTTTTTTCCAAACTTTTTTTTTGGTCACCATTTTCTCCAGGCACCATTTCTGGTGTAACGTGCGGCAGCATGCGCTGGGTTGCCAGGTTTGCACAGCCTGCGCCAGAAATCTCTACTGCCCACTCTGTGCTGCAGCTACACGGACACAGAGACAGGGACACGGAGGGACCTACAACATGTCTGGACATGTCTGTGTAAGCGAGAACTATACTTCGCCAGTACAACGCTGTGTAACCGAGAGCACGTGCGCACGACCAAATCACAACAACACCAGGCGGCCGCCATCTTGCAGAAAGGGCTGCCATTCGCCAGCTTTCAGAAAAACAAGCAACCACCTTCATATTTTTTTTTTTTTTTTTTTTTTTTCCCTTTTGGAAATTTTCATCCCACGATTTCCGCGCGGACCACCAGGGGGTCCGCGGACCCCCTGGTGGTCCGCGAAACATACAAAATATTATTTCTTCTACTTATTTTTCATCATTTTGTAACTTTTACATTACACTTTCTTACAATTTTTTTTTTTTTTTTCCCTTTTTGCAAATGTTACTTAGACAATTTGTCTACCCCCATATACACACGCCCACGCGGGCCCCGTGCGCGTACATGCCTCTAACAGCCATAATCCCCATCTATACTGCCCACTCTGTGCTGCAGCTACACGGATACAGACACAGGGACACGGAGGGACCAACAAACGCAAAGCCCCGTGCGCGGCTGGGGTTGAGCGGGGCGTAGCCCCCCGAAACTCTAGTTCAACAAATAGCAGATATACAAGCTCATAGCGCAGAACTCTGTGCCGCGCTAAGAGCTTGTAGATCTGCTATTTTTGGAAGGAAAAAATGGAAATGTGTCTGGGGGTCCCTGGAACAAAATATTTTGAGATATGGGGGGGGGGGGGGGGGGGGGGGGGGGGGAGACAAATGCATATCATTTTGGGTGGTCCTTGACAAACAAAGTTTGAGAATCACTGATACTATATATATTATATATTATATATTTGTTTTACTGTTAGAATTTAGACATTAGTAGAATACCCCAGAAGCAAAGATTTGAGTTAAAAATGTTAATTAAAAAAAACATGCATTCAAAGATTTGCGTGTGTGTGTGTGTGCGTGCGTGCGTGCGTGGACATATTGTCCAATGCCCACTTAACTGTAGGCCTAGTACATAGGCCTAGCTGTAAGCTGTTAGCACACTTTTGACTTTCTTTGAAATTTTCAGCAGTCATACAGAATGATTGATTTTATTTTTTACTTGCATTTGCTCCTACATTCTGTCAGAAACCCACGATGATATGTGTTGCTATGGGAGCCTTTTTATTTTTGTATTGTATTAGAATGCATTTTGTTTACAACTAAATATACCAGTTTATGAAGAGGTTTTGTTGTTTAACTGGTTGCTGCTGTATGCACACACTTTTGATTTCTTTATTATTTTCAGTTTGAATGTGTTTTGTGTCCTGACTGAGTCCTCCTGATGTTTCAGTTTTGATGGCCAGTCAGTCATATAGAAATGTTAGTTTTTCTATATTTTTGGATTGCATTGAAATGCTCTGGCACATGTAGCCTTATTGGCCACTGTTTGGAGCTTTAATAAACAACAGAAGTTGTTCAAAGATTGTGTCTCATGATGAGTCATTATCAGTTTGGGCCCAGGTGTTTGAATTTGAATATTTTATTAGGCAAAAAATACATTAAATACATTTAAAATACTTTGTCTAAAAGGTCCTTCCAAAAAAAGTAATTGCGGTCTTGTTTCCATTGAGGTCCTCAGTATTCAATTCATAGTCAAATCGTTTTCATTTAGTCTGTAAGTTATGAATTCATACACAGTATGAAACGTCTTATAAACGTCTTAGTGTTAATTTAATTCAAATGGACCCATCATGTCATGTGTACAGAACACTTTTCAGAGTTAAATCAACAATGAGGATTTTACAATGTAGGCTGCAGAAAAGAGGAAAAAACAACTGCTAATGTTGAAAATGCAAAGTCAGACTTTTGGGGAGAAAGGATGCAATTACTGGGGCCGAGAAAAAAAAAGTAAAGTAATAAGTAACTGGTTACTTTTGGCAGGGAGTATGATGTAAAGTAAAGATATTACTTTTTAAACAAGTACACACTTTTGACTTTCTTTGAAATGTTCAGCAGTCATACAGAATGATTGATTTTTTTTCTTGCATTTGCTCCTACATTCTGTCAGAAACCCACGATGATATGTGTTGCTATGGGAGCTTTTTTTTTTGTATTTTGTTAGAATCCATTTTGTTTACAACTAAATATACCAGTTTATGAAGAGGTTTTGTTGTTTAACTGGTTGCTGCTGTATGCACACACTTTTGATTTCTTTATTATTTTCAGTTTGAATGTGTTTTGTGTCCTGACTGAGTCCTCCTGATGCTTTCAGTAGGCTGCAGAAAAGAGGAAAAAACAACTGCTAATGTTGAAAATGCAAAGTCAGACTTTTGGGGAGAAAGGATGCAATTACTGTGGACGAGAAAAAAAAAGTAAAGTAAAGTAATAAGTAACTGGTTATTTTTGGCAGGAAGTAATATGTAAATTAAAGATATTACTTTTTAACCAAGTAATGTGTAGTAAGTAATATATGACTGGTTTTGAGTAACTTTTCCAACACTTAAAATCTAACATGACGGGTTGTAATGGCTTAAAGCAATTAAGAGGTGCAGTAATTAAAAAACGATTGTACAAGGTTTGGTATGTATGTATTTTTTTTTTTTTTTTTAAACACTTTGTTTTTATTTTTCCATATATTGCAAACAAAATACAGGCATATGACTTTATGTATGACATCTTATTCCCCAAATCCCCAACCCTCCCCCCAAGGTCATAACAAGACAAATGACAAGACAAAAAAGAATAAATAATAATAATCACTTAACAATAAAGAAAAAGACAAAACAGACAAACAAACGGACAGACAAACCAAACAGCTTAAATTTTGTCAGAATATGTAGTTCCTTTCAGGTCAAGTTAGACAGTTCCATTATTGAAAGCAATGAATACAAATAAAATGAGAAAATATATATTTCGTATCCAACCACACCTATTAAAGCATTTAAATGCATTAATAGGTTTCTTGTGAATAATTTTATAGATCTTAAAGGTATATAATGCCTACAAGTTTAGATGTTATTTAAACATCTGGATTTAATTTTATAGTATTTTAAGTACATTTTAAGTATATTAATATCCTTATAATTAAATAGGCGTTTACATGACGTCTGAACAACGTCTATAGTCTATAACTGTGTTTAACCCACTGAGCATTTTTCAGGTTATTAGACGTCTAAAGAACGTCTAGGCTAAAACTGGTTTATGACAGGTCTAAAAATGAAAGTTTTTTACTTTTTTTCAACATCTCTAGGCTAAGCTTAGATGTGGTTTCAACGTCATTTGAACGGCTATAGATTTATATCTAGCCGTTCAAATGACATTGAATAGCCTGGGATTTATTTATTTTTCTTCATCAGTGATGACTCTCTTCCTACCAATCCGCGCCGCCGCTCCATCCTGTCCGTACCTTACGGTAGTCCTTGATGACTGCAGAGAATCTGACTATTTTGATCTGTGGCTTTGTGGCGTGGAAGTCATGCCACTGATACTCTGGAGACAGAATCTTGGTGGGTTTGTGGAGCCAAAGGTAGAGGTTCATATGACTCTCTTCCTGCCACGCTGCCTCGATGCCCTGCTGGGCGTCCAGCTCAAAGTTGTCGCTGCACGTCGACAGCATGTGACGGACGGACTCCGGATCCCCTCCGTACGCGCCCGCGGGGTAGTAGAAGTCGCCCTCGTCGGCGGACATGAACGCTTTAGACTCCGGCCTGCGTTCGTAGATGAACTGGCTGCGCTCTAGGTCGAAGAAATTATGGTGCAACACGGCGACCAGCTTACCTAGAGCTTCAGTTCCCCAGCGGTCATGGAACTTCGAATCAACGTCAAAACAGTAGATGTAGTCGGTGCCATCGCGCAGATCCGTTTCGATCAAATTGGCAATGATTTTGAACCTGCTGGCTGTTATGTTCTGCCAGTGTTCTGAGTTTGGCGCCGGCCTGACAAACAACTCCCGTCCTGTAGTCATCTTAACGGAGGGGACTTGCTCTGGCCTATCCGTAAAGACGTAATAATGGACTTTAAATCCCACGAAGAGGTGGCTCTCTGCGGTTTCCAGGAAATCCTTGAGGAATAGGATGTATTCACCAACGGCAAAAACGGTGACTGCTACGGTGATGTTGTAGGGTTTGTAGATGGCGTCCAACAGCGCGGGTTCGAATGTGGATTGCCATACTATGGGAGCTAACCAGGGCGTCATCGCGACAACGTCGGTGCGTCCAGTCAGGGCGCTGGGTTTGTCGTAGCGAAGATTTGTCGTAGCGAATTCCGGTGCAATCGCTCCTCTCGGACACGGCCGGGCCAACGGGACTGTCGGAGCCGGAGGCGGGTGTTCATTCTTCCAATTCGAAGACAGGTGGATTTGGTGGATTAGGTCCTCATTCTTCCAATTCGAAGACAGGTGGAATAGGATAACCGTGGTGGCCAACATTCCCGTGACTATTAGACAAAAGGCCCCTCTTTTGCCTGGTGGCCGGAAACAGCTAGTTTGAGCCATGACCATCCTAGATCTCTAGTCAAAGCTTGAGGGCGAATAGTCTTGAGAAGTCCTATTAGAGATAGTCTAAGAGTGAATTACTTAGTAAATTATTAGAGTTGAATAATTCTGCTTCTCCGACGCGGCTCATATTGTGTTCACCATTTATATAGTGCTTGGCTGGATGCTTGTGACAGCTCACTGATGCCCTCCCATCAAATTAATAAACCGGTTCATCATGCAACGTGTGTGTTCCGCCCTCAGATTCAGGGACGTGCAGAGATAATTAGAGGGGCAGGGGCTGAAATGTCCAAAAGGGCACATCATTGTGGCGACCTAGGTCGCCGGCAAAATTCTTTTGACATTCCTAGCCAGATATGGAGGAATGTCTCATTTTAAATTAACACTAGGTTTATTGTTACGTGTACTGCCGTTTTCTGTTTTCATCTCCCTGTTTTTGTCCTCTTGTCTATCATTCATTCCCAGGTCCAGTCCATGCACTCGTCATTCATCATTCAATCAGCATTCAACTCCGCCTCTCAACGCCAGTTGGTCCTCCAGTCATCGTTCCACCAATCACTTAAAGCCATGTTTCTCCCTTGCCGTACCTCCTCTGAGTCTCTGAGACAGACCTGTTGCACTCTTGGTTCAAGTTAATCCTTTTAAATTGTGTAATTTAAGCCTTCTGTTGGTACAGGGAAGGGTAGCTTTAATTAGTTCCGGGGTAACCCGGCATTACTGCACGTAGATACGTTTCTGTTAATTCACACTAGTATAGAGGTGTGCCACCCATTGTCATTTCTGTTTGTTGTTAGGGAGTTTTTTTTTATCTTTGATGAGGTTAAGTCTTTCCTTTATTTAGGTCCTTCCTTTTCCCTGTGTTTGTTAAGTTGGCATTATTTGTCAGCTCTATGCACTTCAATGTAAAACACTGAATTCACTCATCCATCCGGTTCAAATCTGACATTGGGTATTTGTTATTGTCCCTCCCCTATCCCCTAGACCACCTATTAGGGACGTAACATTTATACAGTACTTGTCATGAATAAATGTGTCCACATAATCCAGTAGGATTATTGGTTATCAAAGCGGAATTTTCAGTTGCAGTTGTTAAGTCAGAGATGCGACATACGGCAGGGATTTCTACTCAGAGGGCATTTCTTTCATTCTTTCATTAACGCAGCATTCAAGTTCAGGAGAGTTTGGAAAAGGCAATTATTTTGAATGCTGCCTATGGGTATCGCATGGAAAGCGGGCATTTACATTTCTTTCACAAGAGTAAATGCTGCAGACCATGGAGAGAGGACACTTTTTGCAGACCCGTGGGGTTGCCGGTCCGCGGAGGCCGCCGAGGCCCACCCCGTGAGGGGCGGGCGGCGGTTGTCTCCCGGCGGCGCGCACTGCGATGGTCACCACTTCCTCCTTTGCCCCCTAGCCAGGTCGACGGCATGCTACGGGGGATCGGCGCCCGTGATCCGTTGCGCAGCTGTTTGGTCGGTCGCCGGAGTACGCGACGCAAGCAGGGTTTGAGAAACGGAGTCTCCGGAGCGCGCCGGGGGCCCTCGGGCGGTCCGTGGCTGGGCAACTAGGTCAGACGGGGCGTCTCGGGCTCGCTAGGACAGGGTCGGCCGCAGAGGAGTGCGGAGGACAGACCAGCGAGGCCTCTCCGCACGTGGTCCCTCCGCGCCTGGTCGGGCCCGCAGGCTGCAAGCAGCGTCTGCCGAAGCACCAGAGGTGTCGGCGGGGCCCTCGCAAGAGGCGGGCTACAAGACGAGTCACATTAAATAGACGAGACACGTATCAATGTCTAGGGAGGTTTAGTGGTAGGCTACCCTTTCTTATATGCCTATTGACCGGTCTATTTCTCATAAAAAGTGCTTGTTTAAGATAAGGCTGAAAATGACCACCTCAGAATGAAATACTATGGGTAAATTATACATTTCCTGAATCCTTAGGGTCATGTCAGTATTCCAGTTGTTGTGTTTTGTGTCTCTGATGTTTCTTGATGCCACAGAACTAAAATAAAATATATGGTTTAGGCGGAAATTGTGAGAAAAAAAAGGTTATTAAAGGTTTGAAGAGTTCCAGTGACCACTGTACTTATCATACCACCAAAGGGCTTGAATGAAAGCTCAAAGTGTCCCCTTAAAAATTATACCAAACATAAAATATAAAACATTGTAATATGTCCTGAACGTGAGCCAAATACCAAGATATGCACATGTGTCTAAAATGCCATTTTTCAATTGGGGGTGGTAACTTTAGCAGCTGATAACCCCAATTTAGCTGGGCCTCAGGAAGGTCTATCATACAAAAATAATATCTAGGGATGTAGGAATAAAAAAATCCCAACTAGAATTTGCCATCCCAGGTGGTACCGATATGTGAGATTTTGGGGTTTGGCCCAAGGACTATTTCCTTTTTGCCACACATCTACACTTCATGGAGTAGGCCTACATTTTTTTGTACCGAATTAACCTAATTAAAGTAATAAAAACCGGAAATAAAAGGGGGAAAACCGCGAAAAAACGGTGCTCTGGCCACACGTGCACGTGATGACACTAAAGTCTCACTCCTAGATTTTCCTGAAACTTGGCAGCCCTTACAGTTCATTCATCATGAGGCAAGGCATGTGAGCAATTGTAGATCGGCTATTTTCAAATGGCCGAAATGTATACAGGGCTAAAGTGGGTAATGTATGTTTTGTAATAATAATGAAAACCCACAAAGTAACTCGTTTTTGAATAATTATAGTGGAGTAAAAGTACAATATTTGTCTCTGATATGTTGTGGAGTTGAAGTGAAAGTACAGAAAACTGTAAATACTCTCTAGTAAAGTAAAAAATACCTCAAAATTGTATTTAAGTACAGTACTGAGTAAATATACTTAGTTACTTTACACCACTGCAAATTACGGACAGATGTTTACCACCACCGGCCCAGGGTGGAGCTGCGCTTTGGTAAGCTCTTAGATCCCATAGGCTGGTGGGAGGGACGCTCGCGCTATGATTTGCTAGATGGTTGTCAAGCAACCGTAACAAAATACATGCATATTTTGTAAAGATGGTTCCATCTTTATATGAAAAGATTCCAATAGTAGGGTAAATAATTAGAAAACTAATTAAAATTATTATGAAGAGGACGTGGTATAATCATTTTATTATTTAGTTATTGCTTTCCTTTTTTCTTTTCTTTAAATTAGGCCTATTTATGTGTTAGTTAATGGTGTATGTTCTTCTTGTCTTCCCTTATCACCACCAATCCACCATGTGTCAACGTTTTTATTTATTTATTGTACTATGCTTCTATTACATTTTATTACTTTGAATGTTTATATCAAAAATAAAGTCGATGATAATAAACGGCGTAGATTTGTTGGGTTGATTTATGCCGTCATAAATTAGTAGATCTACAAATCTACCCCCCAGGCTATGGGACAGGGGCGTTGCGTTTTTTTACATTTCCCATATTCTGCCTACAAGGATCAGATTGACAGTCCAGGAGAACCAATAGACGCGGAGACCGCCAGCGGCTTGGCCAATCACAAGTTCACAAATCCGTGACTTCTCTCTCCGTGTGCACGACACAGTAGAGAGCAGCGTTGCCATGTCCGCTTATTATAAGCGACTTTTCTGTAAAGTTGCTTGTCAATATTGGTAGTAGTTGTGACGCGTTTCTTTCTAAAGTGCAGTTGCTTATTTGGGATTCTTTCCTATTGCTGTTTAAACCAGTGGTTCTCAAACATTTTCTTGTCAAGGACCCTCAAATGTATTTGTCCACAGACCCCCACATCTGAAAATGTTTTTGTGCCATACAATATTTGTGTTAAAATGTTTCAAAAAATATTCAATATTTTTTCAAGATTCGTTTGAAAATAGCTGGGACCCCTTAGCAGATTTTGGTCAATTTGTTTTAAAAATAGCAGATCTACAAGCTCACAACGCGTTGCATCAAGACGCGTTTGAGCTTGTAGATCGGCTATTTTTATGCAATAGCCAATGCATATCGGTTAATAATAAAGTACTTAATGATGTGGCTTCTTTTGGACTTGTTTTCCTAGACCTTCTTTTACTTCCTTCTCTCACACAACCTGGCAACACTGACTCAGACAGGGCAGCACCTACACAACACTGTGTCTCTCTGTGTGGTTTTCTGTACATTTTCTTCTTACAAAACCTTCCATACAAGACAACAACACAACGGACTGGTTCGGAAAGAAGCTCGACGCCATTGACGGTAAGCAAAGCCAAGGATTTTAATCGATACGTATCGTTTTTGCGTGCTTTAAAAAGGACAAAATGTCATGTTTTTGTGCCGACCTAAGGGCGGTTATCGCTTTAACTTACTTCCTGCTCTGACTCACTAAAGGCCCAAGACAAGAGGGCTCTCCCCAAAAAAACAAGACAAGAGGGCTCTCCCAAAAAACTGTAAACCCCATGTAAAGTAGGCCTACTGTGTCAGCTGTAGAATACAACTCTCGTAGACGTATTTATGATTCTGACGTTTTCAATCTACGAGAGTTGTAGGGTTCACCCCCCATGGGCACAGGAACGTAAAGCACTATACCCCGTAGACACTCCAAACGTGTACAAATTGAAAATAAAGGTGCTTAACCCCACGCCCCAAATGTTATCTGTCGCTACGGGGTAGTAGTTATCTAATAATCCATATCTTTCAATAAAGAAGTGTTTTAATGCCGTCTGTGGCCGATTCTGTCTGAAGTTCCCAATGGGCGGTAGTGACGTGCCCATCTGGTGAAACCCGGAATTACATTCAATGTAGATAGGAGGTAAACGAGGGTGAAAAAATGGCGTTCGGCCACAGACGGCATTAAAACACTTCTTTATTGAAAGATATGCATTATTACATTAAACTACTACCCCGTAGTCAGAGTTAACATTTGGGGCGTGGGGGTAAGCACCTTTATTTTCAATTTGTACGTGTTTGGAGTGTCTACGGGGCATAGTGCTGAAGGTCCCTGTGTCCATGGGGGGTGAACCCTACAACTCTCGTAGACTGAAGAAGTCAAAATCATAAATACGTCTACGAGAGTTGTATTATACAGCTAGTACTTTCCTGTCCTTTTTTTGTTGTTGAAAACTGCTAATAAAGTATTCATTCAATCAATCAATCAAAAAACCTTGACACAAACACAGCTATTCAGGTTCACTGTGGCCGTAATATTACAGTAGCTGCGTCCCTCCCTTCAGGGCTGCATTCATCCAGCTGGACACTTGTAATAGATTCCATTAGCAGTGGAAATAAGATGACCACACTGTACTGTCTGTAAGTGGAAATAATAATAAGCAGTGTGTGTGTCTGATTGTACAGGACACAGTGCTTTTATACAGATATAGAGACTGTAGACAAGTGTTTATTTGTACGTACATACTGACTAGTACAGACAGTGTTGTGTACATATTGTATAGGTCTGTGTACTAACGGTACAGTGTTTGGGCATATTCCACATTTTGATGGCAGAGTTGTAGAATGAGAATTTCCCCACGTTTGTTCTAAATTTGGGTGGTACCAGATACAATACAGGAAGAGTGGGCACCTTAAAACATTGTGGGCTGGGCACCTTTAAAAGGGATAGTTCACCTCAAAAGATACTTTTTTTCTATCGATTAGTCACCCCATGGAGACTTGAATTCATGGATATTTTTTTAGTTTTTGTCGCATTCCTGAACCAATAATTTGATGACCAGCGCACCGGTAGGCAGCGGTTCCGGTAGGAGACACGAAGGAGACTCTTTGTATCTCCTACCGGAACCGCTGCAGCTCATCAAATTATTGGCTTAGGAATGCGACAAAAACTGAAAAATATCCATGAATTTAAGTCTCCATGGGGTGACTAATCGATAGGAAAAAAAGTCATATTGGGGGTGAACTATCCCATTTAATGTGAAATTGGCAAATTTTCCCTAAATGTAAAATTATAAGGAATTTGGAGAATGGTCTTAAAGGACGACTTCACCGATTTTCAACCTATCTAGAATAGAATAGAATAGAACTTTATTGTCACATCACATGAATTACAAGTAAAACAGTGGGTGAAAAACATTGTAGTGCAGCTTAAAACAACAACAGCAGTTGAGAGTGCAAAAAAGTGCAAAAAAAAATCTTCATATAATTGGTCCTCATTAATACTCATGATAAAATGGTACAACTTTTTTCTACTTGGTCTGTGTCTCATAGGAGGGCTGTGGACAGTCCAGAAACCCGTCTACCAGTGACATCATCGTTAGGGCGCGCTCCCACCGCACTTTTATTTTACCTCTGGGGCAGAAGAATCCACGCATTTGCATTGACAAAGCATTGGCAGATTCTGCCCCAGAGGTAAAATAAAAGTGTGGTGTGGCCTTGCCCTTAGGCATGATTTTTTTTTCAAACAAGATTTCACATTTTTTATTTAGATTTTTATTAACACGAGAACAATGGCTTCTTTTATTGCATTGCAACTTTCCAGGAATAGAAAGCCTGCAGTTTCTATTAGCTTGGATTCCCCATTGATGATGTCACTGGTAGACGGGACTCTGAACTGTCCACAGCCCTCCTCTGAGACACAGACCGAGTAGAATTTTTTTTTACCACTTTATCATGAGCATTAGTGAGGACCAATTATATGAAGATAGGTTGAAAATCGGTGAAGTCGTCCTTTAAGTAATGTAAAAGTATACATGATTTTAACATGCTCGGTACATCATTATTATCAGACCTAAATTAAATGTACCCTTCAAGGTCTTACTTATTATGCCCACAATGACTGGCTATAGCCACAGGTTTTGTAGCAATTACCAGCAATTGTGGAAATATTAGTCCTTGGTGCCCAGGATCACTTAGAAAATTGGCACCGGGTGAAGAAAAGGGTTACAAAATCATGGGATAAAAAAAAATAGAAAAAAAGAGAGAAATATTAGGTCTCAAATGTTCAAATCATGTATACTTTACATTACTTCTGAGTTCTGAACAATTTCCATATAACTTATTTCTTTTTACATAGGATAAAATAGACAATTTAACGCGGAAATATGTAATTTACTTTTAATAAAAAAAAAACAATAAAATGTGATTTTGTCCAATCTGCATGGTAGAGTATGTTAATACAATATAACTTATACAATTGGGGTGGTCGTATTTAGTCTCCCTGCTATATCGAGTCATTTAAATCGTGTCAAAGGTCATTATGTCTCACCTAGACACAGGATCTGACACGACTTTTGACCTTCAGGTCAAAATTTGTCCCTTGAGCAAGCAGGCAGGCTCTATTGGCTCAATAAATAAAAAAATCAGCACTTGCGCAGGATACCGTGTTCAAATCCGAGGTAGAAGAGGAAAGTCACATAGTGCAGCTTTAAAATGTCAGCCTGTGGCCATGTTTCCCAATGCAATCTTACGGGAGCAGTACTGCGCATGCGGACGGGAGTTGACTGGCCACAGGCTGACATTTTAAGTGATTTAAACACTTGTTCCAACTCAGTTAGATTTTTCTTTTTCCGCTAAAAGTTAAAACATCTGAGAGCAGTGCAGAAAACCTTTACTTTTTGGATACGATGTGCGGGAAAGGGTAAGAAGAATCATACATAGTGGAAAATATTCGAAAATGTACTGCTCAAACGGCCACCGAGCTGCGTGGAACCTCATCTCTGAGCTATATAGGCGAGGGAGAGGTTCCGATTGGAGCTATCTTTAACCCATTAAGACCTGAAGCCGATTCTACAAATGTCTTCTAAATCCCAACAGTATTCTGAAAAAACATGTTTCTATATCAGTGGTGCTCAAACCTTTTCATGTCAAGGACCCCCAAAATTATGTGTTTGACCCCCATCTCAAAATATGTTGTTCCAGGGACCCCCAGAAGCAAAGATTTGAGTTGAAAATGTTCGCTTTAAAACAATATATATTCAAAGATTTGCACACATTTTCACGATTTCTCAAAAATAGCTATTTTTTAATAGCCAAAGTGTAAAATAATGCTTTTTAGCTCAAATAAAAAAATTACAGATGCGTTCCAGGTCTTAATGGATTAACCAGAAGATGTAAATAAAAACATAATTTAGTTTTTAGACGGAATCCCCTCTCCCCTGATGTGATATCCAGGACATTGTGAGATAATAAGGAGCGTTTTTTGTCCGTTGCCGTCTCTGTGCATTTGTGATGCTACGCTGAAGAACATTTGCAGCATGCATGACCTCACTAGTATGCAGCAGCAGTACCCTGACATTAAATGACTTGTAATTAGACAACCAAAAATGGGGAAGAGGAAACATTGCAGAGTATACTTACTGCAAAGCTACGTTGAAATTCACTGTGTCAGCTGTAGGGAGTAGCAATCATTTCTAGAGTCCTAGAGCGGTGGTTTTCAACCTTTTTTTTTTCATATCAAGGTCCATTATTTATTCAGCGTTTGAGCCACGGAACTACCGTTTGATGAGATTTTGCCCGAAACTTTGAATATTTCGTTGGATAAGATTGTGTCACAATTCCATGCTGTGTTGTTGATGTGGTAACATAACATGAGAGAGATGACAGGCAAACGTTGATCAAAATAACAATTCTTCTACGTTCTCTAATTGTGTAGACTTCTTGTAATTAAGTAATGCAGATGTTTAACAATAATTTAACTCTTGAGAGTGTAAAATGAAACCAGGTCCATTCGGTTTCATTTTACGCTCTCAAGACGTAAGAGTTAAAGATCTACTTAATCCATGGGTCCATTCGGTTACCAAACTCTCCATCGTTTGGGGACCACCTGGAACCCCCCTCTCAAGGAGGACCACTGGTGGTCCCCGGACCACTGGCTGAGTAGAGTACCACTGTCCTAGAAGAAGAAGGATCCGTTGGGAGCAGTCATTGGATAGATAGCATCTGACTTTGAGCTTGGCAGAGGAGGGGTGGGTGTGTGTGTGGCCTAATTGCACTTGACTTGAATTCTCTGGAAGTGATTTGATGAGTGTTCACTTAACTGTGGTGTGTGTGTGGGGAGAATGAATGCCTCTGTTACTTCTGTCATGTCAGAGTTGTTCACAAAAAAAGAAGTTGGAGAGTGTTGGATCATGTGCTGAATGGAAACAAGCCTTAAGTTTTGCTTCTGCTTTGGCTGTCTGTCTCTGTCTGACAACTGTGTGTGTGTGTGTGTGTGTGTGTGTGTGTGTGTGTGTGTGTGTGTGTGTGTGTGTGTGTTAGGGGTGTCACGATTCACTTACCTCACGATTCGATTCAAAATCGATTCCTAGGGTGCCGATTCGATTAAAATTGCGATTCTGCGATTAATTGATATTCGATTCGATTCTGCGATTTATTGCGATTTTCTAGGGTGCCGATTCGATTAAAATTGCGATTCTGCGATTTATTGCGATTTTCTAGGGTGCCGATTCGATTAAAATTGCGATTCTGCGATTAATTGATATTCGATTCTGCGATTTATTGCGATTTTATAAAAAAATAAAAAAAAATTAAAAAAATAAATAAAATAATAATAATTTAAAAAAAAAAAATCGATTTTAATATTTTGAATCGATTTTTAAAATCGTGGCATTAAGAATCGCGATTTATTCATGAATCGATTTTTTTTGACAGCCCTAGAGTGTGTGTGTGTGTGTGTGTGTGTGTGTGTGTGTGTGTGTGTGTGTGTGTGTGTGTGTGTGTGTGTGTGTTTGTGTGTGTCACAATAATACACCATTTTGGTCCATTTGTACACAATCGGTCAGAATTAACCACTTCATACCTTGGCGTCCTTATTTTGGGAATGTCACTAATACTATAGGCACAAATCTTAAAATATTTTTAAAATTGTGAAAATAGCCGATGCACAAGCAAGCACATGCGTTGTGAGCTTGTAGATCAGCTATTTTTTGCAGTGGTACACCATCGTACGACGATGTCTCCAAACAGGGCTTACGTTGGTGGTTGTTTAAAATGAAACAGTCAGGATTTTACAGTAGAAAAAAAAAAACACTACGGTTCATGGAATCTCTCTTTTTCTTCACCGAGTGCCGCGCTATGAGCTTGTAGATCTGCTATTTTTGAAAAATCTTGAAAAAAAAATGTTTTAGATTTATTTTTTTTCAAAAAAAAATGAGGATTTAGATTTTTTTTAAGAATCGCCTCAGATCTTAATGGATTAAAGCTGTAATCCATAACTTCTATGTTCTACGGCGTCTAAATTCCTCAGTGGAAGAGTAGGGAGACCACATTCAACCAGTAAGTAGATCACCGTAGATGACGCGCTGTGGAACAAACTCCCCGTTGCAGTCAGAACTGCAGACTCACTTCCCAAATTGTTCGCCGTTATTTTTGAAGACTCACCGTCCTCTTCAGACTCCACCCCCCAGCCCTCTAGCGCTTCACTCTCCCTGCACCCCTTCTGGGGATGGGACGATATGAAAATGACATGTCACCATTTATTGTGGCAAAAATTATTGCAATTATCGCGATAATCCAAATATGCTTAACACCTAAAATGGCACTTTTGTTAACCACTTGAACCCCCAGCATCCCTATTCTGGAGGCCCAAAAAAATAGCCGATCTACAAGCTCACAACTAGGGGTGTGCCGATACACTAATTTCACGAAACGATACGATACGATATTTGGCTCACAACTTCGATACGATTTCGATACGATACGATACGCACTTTTTTTATTGTGAAAATATATGGAGGAGAAAAAAAGAAAATGCAAACAAATAATTCTGTTTTTGCATTATTCAGACATGCAAACTTGTAGCTTTTCAGCTACAATAGCCGTTTTGAATCCAAATAGTATGACACCTGACCCGAAAAAAAAACATGTTGTCACTCTTTTCACTTCGGGGCCGTTTGCATGCCTGATTATTATGATTGTAAAAAAAAAAAAAATTTTTTTTTTTTCAAAAACGATATTTTTTTTTCCAAAACGATACATATCGTCGCGAAAACGTATCGCGATATATCGCGGGACGATATATCGGCACACCCCTACTCACAACGTGATGCAACGCAACGCGTTGTGAGCTTGTAGAGTGTCGGCCACATAGTCCACATAGTTGGTACTTGGGTAACAAAGGAATGTAGGTAACAGATGATAGCTAGGTATGTGTTTGTACAAGATCTACAATAGTCAGTACATCCTCCTGCCATGCTGGAGTTTTTATACTGGGTTATACTGTAAGTGCAATACAGTAGCACCTCGATGATGTTCCTGTAAATAGATTTTAAAAAAGCATTATTTTACACTTTGGCTATAAATAGCAGATCTACAAGCTTGTAGATCTGCTATTTTTGAGAAATCGTGAAAAATTGAGCAAATCTTTGAAATACATATATTTTTAAGGCAAACATTTGTAACTCGAATCTTTGCTTCCGGGGGGTCCCTGGAACAAAACATTTTGAGATGGGGTCCGCGGCCAAATACATATACATTTTGGGGGTCCTTGACATGAAAAAGATTGGGAACCACTGACATAGTAACATAAGTTTTTTCAAAAAACAGTTAGGATTTAGAAGACATTTTGTAGAATCAGCCTCAGGTCTTAATGGGTTAAATTTCTAGTTGTAATACTGCGTATTGAATTCTATACATTGATTGTATTATTGTGTTCTGTCTATTGATGTATATATTTAAGCACCTTACAAGTCAAATCCCTTGTATACGGCAGTGGTTCTCAAAGTGGGGTCCGGGAACCCCTAGGGTACCTTGAGGACCAGTCATTTGGTTCCATTTGTATTTGTATTTAACTCTCAGAGTTAAATTAACACTGATGATGCTACAGTGTAGTTTGGGGATCCCAGAGATCAAAATGGTATCAAATGGGGGTCCGTGGCCTAATAAATAATGCATATCAAACTGGGGGTCCTTGATATTAAAAATGGTTCAGAATCACTGCTATAGCCGTAAAAATCTTCTCTCTTCTCTCTTGCATATTATTTTCAAATGGGAGTCTGTGTGGGGTAATATGTGTCAATGTGGGGGTCCTTGACGTGAAAGAGTTTGAGGACCACTGGTATACTGTATGAGCAAACCTCTACTTGCCCAATGAAAGGGATTATTACACCCTGCAGGGACGTGCACAGATAGACTCTAGGTGGTGCTAGAGCACCTGCCCTTTGCCCTCTTGACCAGAAGTGCCCTTTTGAAAAAAAAAAAAAGAAGAAAAAATCAGTTTACAGCAGGGGTCTTCAACAGGGGGTCCTCAGAGTTACTACAGGGGGTCCGCCAAATCTTTATGTGATATGATTTTTCTTTTTACCATAACCACTCGAAACCTAGCATCCCTTTTCTGAGGAGAACTTTAGCCAAAAATAGCAGATCTACAAGCCCACAACGCCTCGCGCTGCGAGGCGTTGTGGGCTTGTAGATCGGCTATTTTTGGCAAAGAGGTATAGGTGTAGACTAGAGGGGGAAAAAAGAGCAGACCAAGAAAACAAAAAAAAGTATGATTTACTTGAGCACCTGCCCCTCAAAATGTCTGTGCACGCCACTGACACCCTGTGTGTGTGACTGCCACAGCATTTCAGTTTACGGTGTGTTTGAGAGAGACTGATCTCCCTGCCCGTGTTCTTTGTCCAGCAGGGCCCGGTCCAGCCGACCCAACCCCATCACCAACCCCCCACCACCATGCCTTTGGTGACCAGGAACATCGAACCGCGACATGTCTGTCGCCAGACCATCCCCACCACCGTCCGCAGCGAGCTGGAGTGCGTCACCAACATCAGCCTGGCCAACATCATCCGCCAGCTAGGCAGCCTCAGTGAGTATCTGTGTGTTTAGAGCAGTGGTTTTCAACCAGACTACAAGCTCATAGCGCGGCACTCGGTGCCGGTGTGCATGAGGTCATTGAGAACCATGTGTTCATTTAAAAAATTATATTGTCCGTTTTTTCCGTGTGAAAAATCGCACCCTGTCTGCAAAGGCCTTTAATGGGTTAAGTAAATGTAGTCGTGCATTATGAATTGTGTAAAAAAAAGTGAGAATTTACAGTATTTTGCTTGTGCTACAGTAAGGTGTTTGAATTGTCATGTATTCATGTAACTTTAATGTTCTTGTTGTGAATTATAAATTGCTTGCATGCTCTGTGTGTCTGTGTGTGTTAAAGTTCTGACTGATTCTGTAGAAGCCAGCATGTCTCTATGGAAGCGTGTCATGCACCGAAAATAGCCGATCTACAAGCTCTCAACACTGCGACGCGTTGTGAGCTTGTAGATCGTCTATTTTACGGCTATTAGTTATTTAAACATGAAAGAGTATTTGAACTGGTCACACTAGCAATAGAATACGTGTTCAGAATCAGAAGCATCTTCCATGAACATGAATGGTCTCAGAAATGTCATAAAAGGTTAAAGCGTCAATCTGTGATTTCTTCAACTGGTTGGCTGTAACAGTAAGAACATAGGTTTACAACAGGCCTGGGCAACTTTGATGATGGAGAGGGCAATGGAGAGGGCAAAAATAGCCGATCTGCAAGCACAAAAGTGCGACGCGTTTTGTGCTTGTAGATCGGCTATTTTTGAATTGGAATCCTGATTGTTTTTTTGTTGCAATTTTTTGTTTCAAATATTTTTATTGTGAAGCACAGGTTATAGTCAGGGGTGCACATAACTTTTTAGGTCTGGTACGCAGAAGAGCACCTGGACATGTGACTTGGTGCGCATGGCGCCCGTCCCGTTTTGTCAACGGGGGGGGGGGGGGGGGGGGGGGTTCAGCCCGGACAGTTTTGTCAACGGGGGGGGGGGGGGTTCAGCACGGTGCCCACCGGACAGTTTTGTCAACCGGGGGGGGGGGGGGCGAGAAAAAAAGGACGCTCTGCTTCTAAATTCCGCCGATTTTCGCCGTTTTTTTTTTCTCATGCTGTTAGATAAAGCCCCCAAGGTTGGTGCCCTGTGCTGCTGCGCTGATTTTATCCGCCAGATTGGGACGTTCGCGGCATATTTTGCACCATTACGGTGCGTTCATCATCGGTGACGAGTGCCTCTAACAGCCGCTGCTGGCTGCGTGCACGCAACGAGGCAATGCGAGGCGATGCGAGGCGACGCGAGTCATATCTCTACCCCTGTGCCTAATGGCTGTACATGGGGCCGACGGGTGCTTTAGAGTGATTGCGTGAGTGTGGCTTCAGGAAGTAAATTCCTAGCCTCGATCTCCAGGCTTTTATTTTTTAGTTTTGCTAAAAAATAAAAGCTTGGAAATTCCTGTCCCAGCTGTTGGTGCGCAAAAGCGCCTCGCGTCGCCTGATGTGGTGCGCATTTTTTATTTTGGGTGCGCATGCGCACCAGTTATGTGCACCCCTGGTTATAGTTGTACATTTAGCTTCCTTTTTAAAAAAAACAAAAACAAACAGACATAAACACAAAACAGACAGGTAACATGAAAAAAAAAAACTCAAACTTAAGCAAAAAACAAAGGGACCCTCCCGCCTCCCCTTTGTTGCAATTTTTTAATTGGAATCCTGGAAAGTACCATTTTTATTTGATTTCAAATGCATTTAGTTATTCTTATGTTAACTTTATGAACTTAAATACAAATACATTGGACATAAAAAAGACAATGGAATTTTAATACTAGTCATTAAGCTACTATAACATAGACTGAAGTAATTAAAGCGGGTCACGTTTGCATGTTTGGAAATCTAACAGCTGAAATCAATAATATATCAGTATTCCCATATTAACCTGCGGGCCACATTAAGTGAAGGTGGGGACCGCATGTGGCCCCCCGGGCCGCCAGTTGCCCATGTTTGGTTTACAATGATACACCTTAACATCATCATTACATTTTCAGTCATCAGATTTAATTTTCTTCATTCCGTGTGTGCGTGTGTGTGTGTGTGTGTGCGTGTGTGTCTGTCTGTCTGTGTGCGTGTGTGTCTGTCTGTGTGTGTGTGTGTGTGTGTGTGTGTGTGTGTGTGTGTGTAGGTAAGTATGCAGAGGATGTGTTCGGCGAGCTGTTTGTGCAGGCTGGGGCGTTCGCCATCAGAGTGAACACTCTGGGAGAGCGAGTGGACCGGCTGCAGGTCAAAGTCACCAAGCTGGACCCCAAAGAGGAGGAAGGTGAGCAGCACACTGTTATATTATTACTTACTTATACAACCTTTTAACCCATTTAGGGGCTAAATTGAGGCTGATTCTACATACGCCAAGATCCTAACCTAAGATTTCTGAACAACTTGTTTTAAATCATGTTGATATATTTTGTTGTTGTTGGGTGGAAACTTTTTATGCCCAAAACTGTTCCTTTTTATTATTTTATAGGAACTATTTAAACTAGCCGACCGATCTCCCATTTTCAGTACTTTTGTGCGACACTCTTGTATGATGAAGTAGGGCTTTAATTTACAAAAAACATACAAATATAGTAACAACTAAAATGTCATAGACATAGATGCTTTCCCGGATTCAACGTATAGGCTTTCCAGGTCTAAATGGGTTAAATATAGATATTAGACTTTTATTGATGTTACAACTACATCTATTAATCCTCAGCCTGCATATTGACTACTTTTCAAACGGCAAGAGACTCTACAGGGGGCGAACATTCTGCAATAATAGCCAAACTAACTTCAAATGTTGCAGCATGTTGTGAGCTTGTAGAATGGCTAATTTAGTGTAGAGGGAAAAAGGAGAGGTCCTAGTGTAGACCCTTGTGGGACTCCGGTCAGTCCAGTGTATATAGGGTTTAAGTAGTTAAAACAAGAATGACATATTATAAGTCATATTATACCAGCTCGTGCCACGCTTGACTCTTTTATCTAACTAAACATTACAAAAAAAACTAAATATTAAACTCAAGGTTTAATTATTAAATGCAATGTTAACTTTTACCCATTGTATTAGCATGGGTTACACAATGTGAAATATGCCAAAATTACTTCATCCTAAAATAACCTTTTGGCATTGTCTTGTTTTAATTCATCGCCCTGTCTCTCTCTCTCTCTCTCTTCCTCTTTTTCTCTGTGTCTCAGTCTCTTTGCAGGCCATCACCACCCGTAAAGCCTTCCGTAGTGATCTGACCCAGGACCAGCAGTTGTTCATCAGGCCCTCTCTGCCCATGCCTCTACAGGACACCTACGTCACCTGTGATCCGCCTCCACCACTCAATAACCTCAGCCAGTACAGGTAGGAAAACACACACACACACACACACACACACACACACACACACACACACACACACACACACACACACACACACACACACACACACACACACACACACACACACACACACACACACACACACACACACACACACACACACATGCACGTGCGTTGTTTAACTGGTAATCGGAACGCTCGCCCAAAAACACACTCGCCCTCATTTTTACTGAGTTTAAGTTTAGGAATACGGTTAGGTTTAGGCATAGTTTTACTGAGGTTTAATTTTAGGAATAATATTAGGTTTAGGCATAGTTTTACTGAGGTAAAGTTTAGGAATACGGTTAGGTTTAGGCGTAGTTTTACTGAGGTTTAAGTTTAGGAATAATGTTAGGTTTAGGCATAGTTTTACTGAGGTTTAAGTTTAGGAATACGGTTAGGTTTAGGCATAGTTTTACTGAGGTTTAGGTTTAGGAATATTAAGGTTGGGTTTAGGCATAGTTTTACTGAGGTTAGGTTTAGGAATAATAAGGTTAGGTTTAGGCACTGTTTTACTGAGGCTATGCGTAGGAATACAAATCCGGCGACCTCGGAGCGGTCTCCGGATTTGACCCGGGGCGAGCGTGTTTTGGGGCGAGCATTCTTGTATTCGTTGAACTTATTTGTTGACTGCCACTACGTGCATGTGGATAGCCTGGTTATGGCAATAAGTCCTTTAAAGTGCTGACATACTATGACGTCTCTATCGGTTGGAGGAAACCTCATATTAGGGATGCGCGATATATCGGCCAACCGATATATATCGGCCGATATAGTCGTTTTTTAATTAATCGGTATCGGTCCGATATCAAAATTGCGCCGATGTGAACAGCCGATGATTGCCTCTGTGTCTCGCTGTTGCAGCTGCAGGACTCAAGAGTGTGTGTGTGTGTGTGTGTGTGTGTGTGTGTGTGTGTGTGTGTTTATTGATATGTATCACAACATATCAATAAACAAACTGGAGAAATTGGTATTAGAGGCATTGCAGTAGACTGGATTAAAACAAAGTTATTTGGACAGACTTCAACAGTTTGTGAAGCTGGGAAAATACAGCTCAAATCATTTGGACATTGCTTAAGTTGTGGCGTCTCCCAGGGGTCAGTATTGGGGCCCAAACATTTTATTCTTTACATCATATATTATATTATTCTTTATATCATATATATACATATATTTGCCAAGTGTCTAAGCTGCTGTCACTGGTACGTTTTGCAGTTGACACAAATGTTTTTTGCTCTGGGGATTATCCAGATGATAATATAAAATAATTTGGAATAAACATGGGATTGCTTTTTCAAATTCAGTGTTTACACATGTTTTTCTGAAAGGATAAAACTTATTTTTTATTTTTTTTATCGATCATATCGACATCGGTTATATCGGTTATCGGCCATAACTCCGATATATTATATCGGATATCGATATCGGCCAAAATGTCACATCGGTGCATCCCTACCTCATATGTCAAAAACTGTTTTCAGGATTGAAATTCAAAAACGGTAAAAGTAGCAGATCTACGGATCTTGCGGATCTACTACTTTTGATACTGTTGTGTGACGCTGTAGTATGATCAAGTAGGGCATTAATTTACGAAAGAACACGAAGAATATGGAGATACAAGGTTTCCGCCCGACAGCAACGATAAGTAAGTATCCTTGGGAACAGAGCATGTGAGTGGAGCGGGGGGGGGGGGGGGGGGGGGGGGGATGCCGCTCCACGCTCAAGGAGACTGTTGTCACACTCGCTCTCCTCTCATGTTAACTTCGCCCTCGCTCTGTCGCCCACCTTGATTTCCGCTCGGCAGCAAAAAAAAAAGAAAATATGTTGTATTTTGCCACGTGTCCGAAACACTTCTCCTCTTTCTGCACAAATGCGCCACAGCACTGTGGAGAGCCTAGATAGACAGCAACTACGATGCAAAACACACCATCCAGTTTCCTTTTTACGTGGGCATTGTCTTTGTTAATAAGACGGACAATATGAGAACCTGTGGTTTAATCACCAAGTTCTCTCTCTCTCTCTCGCAAAGTGAGTGTGGTTCAGCCTCCACTTGCGTTTTCAATCATATCCTTTGATTGGCTGGTGAATAAATGATGATATCATAACTAACACAAGGAATGTATAAACAGACTGTGTGGATTAACAGAGACATTTAAATACAATCTTAAGAGATCTAAAGATGTTAAATGTGAGTCTTGTTTGTCTTGACCACAGGGACGACGGGAAGGAAGCGCTGAAGTTCTACACTGACCCCTCCTACTTCTTTGAACTGTGGAAGGAGAAAATGCTGCAGGATACCAAGGACATCATGAAGGAGAAACGCAAGCACAGGGTGAGAGAGAGACACACACACACACACACACACACACACACACACACACACACACACACACACACACACACACACACACACACACACACACACACACACACACAGAGATTGTCATGGCAGTCGACAAACATTAGCAATGATTTGGTCATTAATCATTCATAGACTTATCACAGGAAAGCATTAAGTACTCTCCTCTTATCTCTCCTACCTTCTCTCTCTCCCTCTCTCTCTCTCTCTCTCTCTCATATTCCATCCATCCGAGTAGAGGGAGAAGAAGGACAATCTGAACCCGCGCACGCTGAATCCTCGCAAGATCAAAACCAGGAAGGACGAGTGGGAACGCCTCAAGATGGGCGAGGAGTTTGTGGAGCCCAAGTACGATACCTTGTTAGTTTGTGAAAGAATTGAGAAAGCAAAAAAAAAAGACAATAGAATAAGCAAGGCAGGGCCATAGATCAATGGAATGAGCAAGGCAGGCGTGGCCATCTCGCTGTACTTCCTGTGTACGCGTGAGTGTGGCGCAGGTATAGCCTGCCCCGTTAGGAGACCAGAAGTAGGTCATGATGAGTCCATTACTTCCAATGGGAGAAGTGAATGTTGAATCAAAGGAAGGAGGTCACGCACATCATCCACATTCCAATTAAAGACATGTGCTGAACTTAACTGAACATATAGAGCAAAGGCAAAAAGATGACTTGATTTGATTTGATTTATTTAGCACACATTTCTTAAATGATACAAAAACAGTACAAAATATAGCAGGTCTTTGGGCTTATACGAGGCCTCCTATATTTTGTACCTACCTATCTAACTATGTGTAACACAATATTAAACATTAGTAGAACATGATTAGCAAGCAACAATTAGCCAACAAAGTTGGCACGCATGATTATATGATTATACGTGTGATTTTCAGAACAGTTTGATATGATCAATCAAACGATTGTTTTCCCAGCTTTGGTCAATGGAACTGACTTAGTATACTGTAAGTTATTATTTATTGGTATCACAATGGAAAAAAAAATGTCAAGGTAAAAAAAAAAAAAACTTGACTTGCAATACTATCGTGGCCCACCAGTGGGCCCTACAGATTGAGAATCACTGATCTAAGCCAGGGGTTCTCAATCTGTGGGTCGGGACCCCTAGGGGTTCCCACGTGAGGGGGGTCGCTTGTAGAGAGGCTATTTTCGGTTATTTAAAGGTAGGGTAAGTGATTTATTTTGGTTAAAATAAGTGTTAAATAGTTCTATATTCTGATAGTACTCATTGCTATAGAGTGTTTGTTCAGTAAAAGGAGTCTCCCATGTCTCTCCAGCTCTTTATGAAACAGAAAATGCATTTTAGTGCTCTCTCCTGATTAGCTTAAATGTTGTCACCTACCTGAAAATGTACTATATTCTGTTTACTAAAGAGCAGGAGAGACCCCTGTGACCGAACTAACTCTCTGTAGCAATGATTACTATCAGAATGTAGTACTTTAACCTTTTAACAAAAAAACTAAAAAATATCAAAAATTTGGGCTATTTTTGAGTAACCCAAAGAAATCTTAAAATGAAAAACAGATGCGTTCCCGCTCTTAATGGGTTAATAAAGCAGAGAAAGGTGTGCAGGAGTATGCATTTTTTTTGTTCAGTATGAACACATTCAATTATGCAACCTCTTGGTCCTGATATGATAGATAGCTCAATCACATTTCGGCCACATAACAACATATTTGCAACGTCTCAGGTTTAAAACTGGGCTAAAGGTTGGACTTTTCCTGTACTAGCAATGGAATGAAAACAATCTGCAAAAAATGGAGCACATAATGGGATTTAGTTGGCCCATGCCTTTTTGCTTACAAATACAATTTTATTGGAAAAATACTTTGGAGGTATGAGAATTCCCCCAGCGTAGTGGAGTAACGGAGGAGGATATGAGCCGTCAACATCAAATAACACACAAACGCTTTCCGTTCCAGGAACTTGGGGGACGGCATGAATGGCAGCATCGGCTCCGGGGACGGCTTCACTTCCGACGGGCTGGAGCAGAGCACGGGCTCCTACTTTGAGCCCGGTTCCCCTCTCCCTCCGCCCGCCCCCGACGACTACCTGCCCCCACCGCCACCAGACATGTCGTAAGAAGAATGCAACGCACGCGCGCGCGCGCACACACACACACACACACACACACACACACACACACACACACACACACACACACACACACACACACACACACACACACACACACACACACACACACACACACTAGGGCTGGAAAGCAGAGTTGATTTTGACAGCAAAGTTTGATTTAGTTTTAGTCATAGTGTTTTGAATAAAATTCCATTTAGTCTTAGTCATATTTTAGCCATGTGAAATGTTTTAGTCTTAATTTCAGTTGACTAAATATAACATATTAGTCGACATATAAATCTACAGTTTGTTTGACTAAAATGTATTTTGGCGGTGCCTTGATGGCATCGTAATGCCTGGATTTTACACTTGGTTGCGTGCTGAAAATAGACGATCTACAAGCTCACAACGTGTCGCAGCGCGACGCGTTGTGACTTCCCCACTTCCCCCAGCGATTCCGACACGCTTCCTGTTACACATTTTGTGAGAGCGCCCCTGCAGGACATTGGCAGTTTTTGGATTCTGTTGCAAGTGCTTGCAGTTGCAACTTGTTAAACATAAAAAGTTGGTAATTTGGAGATACAAGGTTTCTGCCTGACAACAGCCACGATATTTTAAATAAACGTTAACAAAATGTGTGTGTTGAGCTATATAATAATATTATATAGCTCATCATATATATCATTATTATTAATATTATCTCTTTATTTTAAAATATATTATTTGGGTCTTTTTCTGCCTTTATTGATAGGATAGAAGGCTGACAGGAAATGAGAGAGATGGGGGGGGGGTGACATACAGCAAAGGTCGTCGGGATCGGGAGTCGAACCCGCGACACGCTGTCAAGCTGGATTACCAGCAATATGTGGTATGCGCCTGTACCGCTAGGCCCACGGACGCCCCAATATCATCTCCATCTTAACGTTTTCTTTATGCTTGTTTTTGTGTGTCTGCAGGTATAACGACGGCCAGTACGGCGCCCCGGCCGACCGGAAGCGCACCAGCGTGCTGAGCCCCTCCCACCCTCCCCCCGCACCCCCCATGGCCACCTCCCCTCCGCCGAGCGGCGGCCGTCCCAACGTGGCCCCTCCCCCCGCCCCGCCTCCCCCTCCCCCTTCCTTCGGGGGTCCGGGGGGAGCGCCTCCCCCTCCTCCTCCGCCCATGGGCGGCGGCGGCGGCTTCGACTCCTCCCACCCTCCCGCCCCTCCCCCCCTTGTCTCCGCCCCGTCCGGCTACCCCTCCCCTCCCGCCCCGCCCCCGCCTCCGCCCATGGGGGGAGGTGGTGGGTCCATGGCGGCTCCTCCCCCTCCGCCGGCCCCGCCCATGGGCGGCGCCGGTGGCCCCCCGCCGCCGCCGCCTCCCCCGCCTCCCCCCTGCCCTCCTCCCCCGGCCTCTGGGCCTCCCGCGCCCCTCCTCCCCTCCTCTGGCACCAGCTCCGCCCCTAAGCCCAAGCCGGTGCCCGAGATAGACCCCCGCAGTGACCTCCTGAGCGCCATTAGATCAGGTGAGTTTTTGGTTGATTGATTTTGTTTACGGCAGGGGTCTTCAACAGGGGGTCCGGGACCCCTAGGGGGTCCTCAGAGCTACTATATGGGGTCCACCAAATCTTTGTGTGATAGGATTTAGTTTTTTTTACATTAACCACTTGAACACTAGAATTCCTTTTCTGAGGGGAACATTAGCCGAAAATAGCAGATCTACAAGCTCTCAACGCCTCGCGCTGCGAGGCGTTGAGAGCTTGTAGATCTGCTATTTTTGGCAAAGAGGCTATAGGTGTAGAGGGGAAAAAGAGCAGACTAAGTAAAAAAAAAAAACTTACACTACAATATAGAGGGGGTCCCTGCTTCATCTCTCTCTCAGCTAGGGGGTCCTTGGCCTGAAAACGTTGAAGACCCCTGGTTTACTGGTTTGCAAAAAAACACAAATTCCGATTCCATTGTGGTCCTGTGTATTCAATTCATCAAGACATACGATGCCGTGCAAGAGACCATCGATACTCGTAGCAGTAAAAGTATATTTACAGAAAAACAGTGGGGGGGCGAGCTAGAGGACTTGTACATGTCCAGTTTCAAATTGTAGACAGGTGCTCTTTTATGCCTCATGGATACAGTCATGAAATTCCTGGAAATATTTTGAAATTTGAAAAAAACTTTTTCCAGTCCTGGAAAAGATTTGGAATTTATCAAGAGTCCTGGAAAAAATGTTTGTCTATCATTGGCAATATCGTAATGCATCGTTTTTTTTACGTAATTAACATTACATGAAATATGTAACATAAGTGTTTTTTCGCCGAACAGGCTGCGTGAACGCAGCCTAACATTTACCGGACGTGACAAAAAGAACAGATCTGCAAAATGTGTTCATATAGCATCACAATAGTTGTTACCACTTTAATCTTTTATACTTTGGCTATTCAAAAATAGCACATATACAAGAAAATGTGTGCAAACCTTTGAATATATATATATATATTTAAAGCGAACATTTTTAACTCAAATGTTTGCTTCTGGGGGGTCCCCGGAACAAAATATTTTGAGATTGGGCTCTGCGGCCAAATACATATCATTTTGCGGGGTCCTTGACATGAAAAAGTAGAGTCCCTCGTGTCTTTCTCTTGGCTAACTCTTGGCACATTCTTCTTGGCAAGGATGATTCATACTTGGCTGCTTGCACCGAAAATAGCCAGTCTACAGACTCCCCAGTGCGCCGTGTTCTCATGGCTACCTCTTGGCGTTCTCATCATCGAAAGGATTGATTTATAATTAGTTGCGCACCAAAAATAGCCAGTCTATGAGCTCACAACACGCCGCGTCCTCTTGGCTATAGTTCTTGACGTACTCTCAAGGATTTGTTGAGCACCGAAAATAGCCCAAGATCTACAACACAATGTGTAGCAGCGCGATGTGTTGGGGGGCTTGTAGATATGGAAGATATGTCTACATGTGTGTACAAGCACGTCTACAGCTCTCAATGCGTCAGCTTGTAGATCGGCTGTTTTCGGTTATTATATTAAGATCAGAGCATTTGAAGTGGTCAAACTTGCAATATGTTCAGGAGCATCTTCCATGAAATCTTAACACATTGACTGCCATAGACGCAGATCTGCGTTCTATTGAATTAATCGGTGGGCTGCCAGAGTTGCGTTCTGCGTTCTATTGTTTAATTGTGGTTTAACACATTGGCTGCCATCTTTTTTTTTTTTTCCCTACAGTAGACTGCCAGACTTTTTCAATGAGAAAAAAAAATTACTTGGGAGCCGAGATACAGAATCTTTAAGTTTTAAGTTACAAGGAAGTGGATGGGAGTCTAAATCTTTGGAAAATCATATCTCCTTGGTCTTTGGAAAGAACGCAGATCTGCGTCCATGGCAGCGTCGGGTCTTTTGCGCAAAAGAACGCAGATCTGCGTCCATGGCAGCCAATGTGTTAATAGACGATCGCGCTGTTTTCTGTACATTCCGAGATCAGGTTCCCTTTCCACTTACTTCTGACTCACCCAGATGCAAAATCCAGTGGATTCCGTTTCCGGTTTCGGTTTTAGCTTGAACATTTTGATTTTTAGGCAAAATAGGGCAAAACACGTTTTTTTCACACGGTATAAAAAACGAAAGCAGAGCTCCGGTTGTATATTTCTTTACTCTGGACGACGAACAGTTATCGTCGTTGTGTATACCAACGATCTGAAACCCGAGCATAAGCTAAGCTAAGATGCCCTGCGGCAGCGGGGCGGAAAAACGTCTACAGCCACCCGGATATGACGTTTGCAGCCTATTTGGGAGGCGGAGAGAGAGAGAGAGAGAGAGAGAATGGAGACGTAGAGAGAAAACTTAACTTCTCTATCTGTCGTGTGGGGAACATTTCTTGTAAAAGCAAAGGTTAAAGCCTCAATCTGTGATTTCTTCACCTGGTTGGGCGGGGGGGGGGGGGGGCTCCTTTCTGTCCATATTGTTTCACAAATAAGGACCATACAAACATGTTCAGTCGTGAGATTTTCTTTTGCTTTAACCCATGTAACATGTAAAGTATGTATAAAATGTACTATTTATTATTAGGATGGGCTTCTTTCATGCATTGGGACCTATAGCCTAGAGTGGAACATAGCTTGTAGATCTTCTATTTCCTGCTATATTCGGTAGGGGTGTCACGATTCACTTACCTCACGATTCGATTCAAAATCGATTCCTAGGGTGCCGATTCGATTAAAATTGCGATTCTGTGATTAATTGATATTCGATTCGATTCTGCGATTTATTGCGATTTTCTAGGGTGCCGATTCGATTAAAATTGCGATTCTGCGATTTATTGCGATTTTCTAGGGTGCCGATTCGATTAAAATTGCGATTCTGCGATTAATTGATACTTGATTCTGCGATTTATTGCGATTTTATATAAAAAAATAAAAATAAAAAAAAACGATTTTAATATTTTGAATCGATTTTTAAAATCGTGGCATTAAGAATCGCGATTTATTCATGAATCGATTTTTTTTGACAGCCCTAATATTCGGCAAGCAACTAAAATCTGTGTACGTCTCTCTCTCTCTGACCACCTCCTCCTCCTTCATCCAGGCTTAAACCTCCGCAAGGTGGAGGAGCAGCACGAGCAGGAGAAGAGGGACCACTACGGCAACGACGTGGCGGCCATCCTGTCCCGCCGCATCGCCGTGGAATGCAGCGACAGCGAGGACGACTCCTCCGAGTTCGACGACGACGATTGGTCCGAATGATAAGCCCCGCCCTCCTCCTCCTCCTCCGCCCTCGACCGGATCAACAGCAATGACATAATCGTCATCATCATCATCATCATCATAACTGCCAGGCAACACTGTCACCTCCATATCACAGCATTCCCAGTCCCATTCCTATCTTCTAACGCCAATGGAGTAGAGGTCCAGTGTGTGTGTGTGTGTGTGTGTGTGTGTGTGTGTGTGTATTACTTTACTTGTGAGGACCAAACGTTCCCTTAACCCATTAAGACCTGAGGCGATTCTTAAAAATGTTTTCTAAATTCTAATAGTTTTTTGAAAAAAAAAAATGTTTTCAAGATTTTTCAAAAATAGCAGATCTACAAGCTCATAGCGCGGCACTCGGTGCCGCGCTATGAGCTTGTAGATCTGCTATTTTCGAATAGCCAAAGAAATCTAAAGTGACACAGATGTGTTCCAGGTCTTAATGGGATAAGCATTGGTTTCTCAAAATGGGGTCCCGGCGACCCCCAAGGGTCCTTGAGGGGGCTCCCCAGCAAAATGTGTTAATATATTTTAACCCCTTTGATCCATAATTTGTACCTTTTTGGCTATTCAAAAATAGCAGATGTAGTGTGTCACTTGTACATCTGCTATTGTTTTTAAACATTTTCGTAAAAAAATCTTGAAAGTGTTTGAATAATTTTTACGAATTTAGCATTTTTTAAACGCAAATCTTCTCTTCTTGTGGCCCCTGGCACAAAACATTTTCAGATGGGGGGTCCGTCGACAAATATATATCAATATAGGGGTCCTTGGCATGAAAGAGTCTGAGAACCACTGCCATATAAGTATAGTAGAATTTGAGAAACGGACATTGTGAGGAGGACCGTTATCCTGGTCCTCACAACAGAAATTTTTGTTTTATTTATTGTAAGAAAAATATATTTTTTAGAGATTTTGGTTTTACATTTAGGAAAAGATTCAGGTCGGGGGTTGAGACTAGGATTAGATGTTTTAGTGGTTGGAATTAAGAGTTAAAACGTGATTTATACGTATAGTTGCGTGCCACCGTCATGCCGCGAAAAATAGCTGATCTATAAGCAAAGCTCGTAGATCTGCTATTTTTTAGGCTTATGGTTAAAAGAAATGGCGTTAAAATAAAATCACTGTCCTAAAATGTCCCAAGATCCTCACAAGTATAGTAATACAAACCTGTGTGTGTGTGTGTGTGTGTGTGTGTGTGTGTGTGTGTGTGTGTGTGTGTGTGTGTGTGTGTGTGTTATGTACACTTATTCAGGTCTCCTCTACTTTGATATATAAGAGTAATTACATTCCTGCCCACATTCTTTATTTTGTTTTTGCAATTTTAAGGCCAAAATTCCAAAGATCAAAGAAAGAGGCAGAAGTTCAAAGGTGTGTGTGTGTGTGTGTGTGTGTGTGTTGGCTTGCGGGCTGCATGTGTATTTCCTTATATTATTATCCTGTTTTCTTTCTGCTATTCGTGTACAGTTATTGATGCGAGAGGCGATGTCTGACTCTACTGTGTGCTGTATGTGTATCTATTTACTATTTACCGGAATGACTAGTCGCCCCATCCATCCATCCATCCATCCATCGTCGCTATTATTGGTTTAGCTACAGTACCTGCTTTTGTTTTGCTTTATTGTGTTATTATGATATTAGTCTGCGGTAGCCAGACAACTATTTCCACAATTTCCGAATGCTATATAGAGTCTACTACTACACCTCCCCGAAAGCCCGGAAAGGAAGCCGTATTTTAAAATATCTTTCCATTTCTGCTAAGCAGCAAGCTATTTAATGCCTCAATTACGGACACACACACACACACACACACACACACACACACACACACACATAAACGTCAAGACACGCGCGTTATCAAACACACCGGTTGTTTACAGCGGCTGCAGCCACACTGGAGGCGTCAATCGTAAAAATCAACACGTAAAAAAATAGGGTGGGTGGGGGGATCGCCGCCTTTTAAAACTGTAGCGACACAAAATCAATCATACTTACAGTATTGCGTGCATATTAATGTAGTGGTTCTCAAAGTGATGTCCCAAGAACCATCTGGGTTACTTGAGGGGGACCCTTCCAAATGGACCCTTACAAGTCTTGTACACTCTCAGATTTATGGTGGTCCTTAAACAAGTTTGAGAACCACCGGTATTGGCATTGTATAGCAGACGTGATAAGTCCACATAACCAGCTCTGACAGCGTGACTTTTAAAAAAAAAGGTTCCGGAAACTGTTCCAAATCATGTGATGGAGGCCGATTTCGGTTCCTCAATGTTGGATCCGGTTCCTCAGATTCCCGGATCCCATTCCTAATAAATGCGTCGAGACAAAAGAGCTGTTGTTGACACATCTTCTCACAGCTAGTCGGTTCTATTTTGGACCTTTTTGTGTATTTTCTCATGACACGTGTCGGTGCCGTGCTGCTTGCCTCCGTGACGCTTTCACATGGTGTCACGGCCTCTGTATCGTACATGCAAACTTAAAGTGCTCAGTATTTATAGCTACTCTCTCCGAGAATAGAGGGAGAGACGGCAAGGGCGGGAAACACTGACGTCAAATCATTCTCTCTCTCTCCTCTCGCTCACACACACACCTTCATGGACAATAGATGGTATTAGATGAGAGTTTATCTAAATCACATGTCTCTCTCATCCACTCCATGGTAATGAATGCAATCAGTTTTTAACCCATTGAGACCTGAAGCCGATTCTACATGTCGCCTAAATCTCAACAGTTTTCTGAAAAACGCATGTTTCTATATCAGTGGTGCTCAATCTTTTTCATGTCAAGGACCCCCAAAATTATATACATTTGGCCGCGGACCCCCATCAAAATATTTTGTTCCAGGGACCCCCAGAAGAAAAGATTTGAGTTAAAAATGTTCGCTTTAAAAATATATATATTCAAAGATTTGCACACATTTTCACTATTTAAAAAAAATAGCAGATCTACAAGCTCGTAGCGTGGCACTCGGTGCCGCGCTACGAGCTTGTATATCTGCTATTTTTGAATAGCCCAAAGTGTAAAATAATGCTTTTTAGCTCAAATCTAAAAATGACACAGTTCCAGGTCTTAATGGGTTAAGGACACAAGCACATAAAAAGACACACAATGCCGTCGGGCAGAAAAACCTTGTATCTCTTGTTTTTCAACTTTATATGTGTTTTTCATAAATCAATGCCCTACTTTGTCATACAGGAGTGTCACACAAAAGTAGCAAAAATACAAGCTCACAAACGCGTCTCATGTGAGCTTGTATATCGGGTATTTTTTGCTTTATTAAAAAAAAAAAAACGTGACTAATAACTACATTAGATCCATTAGAACACAGGTTATTTTTTTTCAATTTCTGAAAAGTAACAGTTTTGGACATACAAGGTTTCCTGTCCGACGACGGCGACGATATTAGAGAATTCCCCTCAAAATGATTGTCATGGAAACTGTTCACAGGGTGACGTGCGTCCTGTCAAAGAGGTGAATCGGGGTCGTTTGTGTGTTTGTCATCGTATGTGATTATAGGAGCTACTCGCAAACAATTATGTGTCTCCTGAAAAATCCCCAAGAAGCATTTTTTTAGGACAGAAATTCAAACATAACGGTATTATCATGTAAGACGGCACACAGGTTCATTTTGTCTCGGCTCTTAATGTTTGCAGATGTCTGCTTTGTTTGTTACCCCCCCTAAATTAAATGTTATCGTAAGAACGGCGAGAATTAATATATTGGTGGTTCCTCCTGACTCCGCGGTCAAAGGCCAGTGGTCCTCAACCCTATATATGCATACATCGGCCACCTGAAAATAACCTCCACAACACGCGGAGATGTGACTCGTGAGCTTGTAGATGGGCTATTTTCAAAGGGAAAATTTTGAATATTTTTTAAAACACAAATCTTGTATGGCACAAAATCTTTCCCGATGGGGGGTTGTCCGTGGTCAAATACATATGAATTTGGGGGTCCTTGTTTTGAGGACTACTGGTCAAAGTAAAATGCAGGTCTCGGCGGGTGAATCTGGTGTATAGGTGATCAGATAACTGACCTTCAATCATTTTGTGCTCTTTATTATAGAATGATCTACTTTTATCCCCCTTTTTTTCCCTTGTAAGTGCCTTTTGTACGTATGTTCTGTGTCGGTGTCTACAGGCCTTTTGTACATGTTCTGTGTCGGTGTCTACAGGCTTTTTGTACATGTTCTGTGTCGGTGTCTACAGGCTGAACTTGATTATTATGCACACCGGTCTGCGATCATCAGCCTAGCTTTCTTCCCCATGTTATTAACCGTTGCCATCGGCAACCCCAATGCAGAAGGGAGTGCTGATTAGCATGGCCGTTTATTATATATATATATAGTTCAAGTGCCTTTTTTTATTTTAAAACTAAAGTATTGCCTTAATTATTACTCTGTAGTATGACGGCGTCACTTTCCAACGACAACATATTAACGATTTTCTTTTTTAACCAAATGAACCCCTAGCGTCCTCCTTTTATTCGGGAAGGGCGAACATTCTGCGAATAATAATATAGCCAATCTACAAACGCGTGGCAACGTGACACTGTCGTACGATGTTAAAGAGTATTAATTAAGCTTAAATCTCTGCTGAGGATGCAATCAAGCAGCATGATTAGCCAAAGTTCTTTTTTTTTCTCCTGCCTTAAACTTTCTAAATGATGATAATTAATATCAATAAAATTTGAATTATATCAGACCTGTTTGGGATGTATTTTTTCCCCCCCTGCGGTATCTTATCTAATAAATGTACAGTACTGTGTGTGTGTGTATAATTATCGTTGCTGTCGGGCAGAAACCTCTTATCTCCATATTCTAACCTGTTGTGTTTTTTTTGTAATTTTAACACCATACTTGATCACACTACAGCGCCACACTAAAGTAGCAGATCTGCGAGCTCGAAGCGCAGCGTTGAGAGCTTGTAGATCTGCTACTTTTGCTATTTTTGAATATGAATCCTGAAAAGGATTATTGACACATGAGGTTTCCACCCGACAGACGATACACATACAGTATACTGTATGTCTCTATCTAATGTCATCCACCTTGAGAAAAACAATCCGTTGAGTATCTTGAATCCATGCAGTTAAAGGTTGATTTAACTGGCAAAATGAGACAAATATTTCTTTTGCCGTTTATATCAAAAGATAAAATGCAAAATTCTCAACTATACAAAATCAGGATGCTGTGTGTATGAGCTTCAACCTGCATATCGCATGAAATTGATCTTCAATCTTTGTATATAGCTATGTTCAGGGTTCTCAAGTTCATGAAATTCCTGGAAATATATTGATATTCAAAAAAAAAAATTTTTTTCCAGGCCTGGAAAAAGTTTGGAATTGATCAACTGTTTGGGAAAATGTTTGGATATCATTTGATTACAATAGTTACTTAGTTAGTTGTAGATTTGAATTATTATTACAAAACATACATTAACCACTTCAGCCCTGTTTAAACTTTGCCTATTTGAAAATAGAAGATCTACCAAGCTCACAACGTTGTCGCATTGCGACGCGTTCTGAGCTTGTAGATCTGCTATTTTCAAAAGATTTTAATACATTTTTATAATAACTTGTGAAACGGGACATTCTGCATAATGAGTGCTTTTACTTTTGGTATTTTAAGTACATTTTCATGCCAATACTTTTGTGCTTTTACTCAAGTACATTTTTGAATTCTGGACTTCTTCTACATTGCGGTATTGATACTTTTACTGAAGTACAAAATTTGAGTACTTTTTCCACCACTGCAAAATATATATGTAGTGTAACTAGGCTCTAATAGCTTGCATGTTGTGGAGCAGCCTGCAGTGGTATGTATGTATGTATGTATGCACACCAGAAGACATGTGCAGCAGCTGCCTGTGGATCACAGTGCAGACCGTGTTGTTCCTTCCATCTGATGGAATGTTGTGCGATGCCCCCTGGTGGTGCTGGATGCCCAGAAGACCTGGCACAACCCACCTAACCCACTGCATAAGCTGTGCCCTGGGCTCCATGTTGTTGCTACAATGACATCTGAGATTGCTATGGACTCCCAAGAGAACATTGTATTTTGTAAAAAAAAAAAAAAACTCAATTCTGTCAAGTCATCCAACCTTGCGAAAAAAAACATTCCATTGAGCTTCTTGAATCCATGGTAGTTGTTTTTTTTAGGTGACTTATGTAATGAACAGATGATATAGCTGACAAAAATGAGCAGATTATTTTTGGCGTTTATATCAAAACATAAATGTACAAAGTCAGGATAATGTTGTATGTGCTTCAACCTGTATATTGACCTTACATTTTTTGTTTTATCTAGCTACAGTATGTTCAAATGACACTTGTCAAAATATATCATTTTCATCTATTTATACAGTATATATCGCATCTGTCGGGTGGAAACCTCATATGTCCTGTTACTTTTCAGGATTCAAATCAAAAATTGCAGATCTACAAGCTCAAAACACGTCGCTTAGCGCCGCGTTTCGAGCTTGTGGATCTGCTAATTTTTTTGGGTGACGCTGTAGTATTATCAAGTAGGGTAGGGAGATAAGAGGTTTCTACTCGACAGCAACTATATCAATCTATTTATATATATATACATACATACGTACATATGTATATCTACTGTGCGGCAGTAGAAGTGAACTGTGAAAATAATTGAAAGCATTTGAGCGAGACATCCGCCTTGCGTAACTGTTCTCTTCTCCTGGTCGTCCCAAGACAACAATGTAGATTTAAAAGGAACTGAACTTGATGGCTATAGACTGATAGCGATGACGTCCAAGCTTCTTTTTATAAACTACCAAATCATTTAGCGTACAAGCTACAGGGAACACTCAGGGGGCTGTAGTTAATTTATTTTAAGTGTCTGAGGGAGAGAGATAGGCAGTAAGTAAGTAAAAACAGAGAGAGAGAGAGAGTGCTGACATTCGGTAGAAAAAGAATCATTTATTATTCATCACTATAAAACATTCAGTCGTTTTTTCAAAAAGGTTGTGCAACAAGAACATATTATCGTCAGAAGAATCGTTCAAAGTGCCTTAGCTGTCACAGCATGTGCAAAAAAATAGAATCTCTGAGACGTCTTTTTTTTTTTTTAAGAGGCATTCAAGTAAATCAAACAATTGGCCTTTGGATCAACAGATTGATATTACAACAATATGATAGTCCAGTGGTTCTCAAAAAGTGGGGGTCCAGGGACCCTCTCAGGATTCCTTGAGGGGGGGTTCCCATTCCCAACAGACCCTTACACAAGTCCGTAACTCTGAGACTTGTACAAACGGAACCAAATGTACCCTTATAAACGGGTCCATTTCGTTCTGTTTATACAGTCTCAGAGTTATGGGGTGTCCTTGAAATAAAAATAAAAACAAGTTTGAGAACCATCGTGATTAGTCCATCTCAAGTTCCATGTCGGCTTCCATATCAAACCCATAATGGTCTGTTTCTTTCTTTTTATCAGTTTTCTTTTCTTTTTTAAAGTGCAGACGCCTGTTTCGTTTCAGTTCCTATACTTCTCTCTCGGAGTGCAATCCCATGTAGACTTAAGAGGATTCCCCCAAGGATCTTCTTCGGTGGATCCTGGGGATCCGGTGGACGGACGTTACAATTGTCAGAGTATGATGAGGCACGAGTTTTCACGAGAGACGGTACATTCAGTCTCTGTTGCAATAGACAGATAGCACGGCCATTCCACGGTGGGTGGCTGGCTACCGGCCAGAAGGACAGTACAGTACAGTACATTCTGATTGCTTTCAGATATGCAGTTGGGATTCCATCACTCAGAGATAGATAGATGTGCGATTTGAGTGTGTGTGTGCGTAAACTTGTGTGAGGGCCAAATGTCCCCACAAGTATAGTAGAATTTGAGAAATAGACAATTGTGAGGATCAATTTCCCTGGATCCTCGCAGGATAAATAACTGTTTTATGGTTACAAAAATAATAATAATGTGTGGTTAGTTTAGGCTTTAAATTATTAGGGTTAGGAGGATTACTCTAGGCATTTAGAGATTAGGTTCAGGGGTTGGCACAGCTTTTAGATTGTCTATTTCTCGCTCAAGGGTAAGTAATACAAATACGTGTGTGTGTCTGTGTGTGTTGAACTTGTGGCTCCATTTGGCAGTCTTTGTAGCTCTGTGTGGAATCCTGGCATATTCAAGGATGATATGTCTGGCGTTGGGGTGTGGGGGGAGCTTGGGAGTTGGCAGTCAGTCAGTCTCTACACATCCACAGGATGGTTGTATGTCGATGCTGTGTGCGGTGCATCGGGGTGCGGGGGGGGAGGGGCAGCAGCAGGCCCTATACTACACGTCCACAGGACGGTGTATGTTCATGTTGCGCTGTATGCAGCGGTGCGGGCAGCACGCCTGCATCAGCACCTTGCGGATGTCCTTGTTCCGCAGGCTGTACAGCAGCGGGTTGAGCAGGGAGCTGCCGGCCGCCGGCAGCAGCGTGGCGTAGGTGTACAGCGGCGGGCTGGACGCGTCGCCCACCAGCCCCCACAGCGAGAAGGGCATCCAGCAGCCCACGAACACACTGAGCACCACCACCAGCCGGGAGAACCCCCGCCCGGGCCCGTGTCCCCCGCCGTGTTTGTTGCCGCCGCCACCGTACGCCGACGACGACTGCTGCTTGGCCGGGAGGAAGTGCCTCTGGGTGGCGATGGCGTGGGCGTGGCGCCGGGCCACGCGGCAGATGCCGGCGTAGAGCTGCAGGGTCACCAGGACCACCACCAGGAAGCCGCCGCACAGGAGCGACAGGTACGTCCGGGTCAAGGGTCGCGCCACGGAGCAGGACGAGGGCTCGCTGAGGCAGTGCCACCCCATGGCCGGGCCGGCGCCTATGGCGGCCGCCGCCAGCCAGGTGAGCGCCAGGAGGACGGCGGCGCGGTGCCGCGACTGGCTGGAGCCGTAGGTCAAGGCGTGGCTCAGGGAGAGGTACCTGTCCAGGGCGACGCCCATCAGGCTGCAGATGGAGGCGGTGAGTGACGTCACCAGCAGGCCCGAGGTCAGCAGCTCGGACCAATCGCTGGGCTCCACGCAGAACTGGAAGAGGAAGTGCAGGAGCAGGGCCACGCCCGCCAGGAGGTCGGCCAGGCCCAGGCTGGCGAGCAGCAGGAAGACGGGCGCGCGCAGCGAGGGCGTGGCCAGGATGGTGGTGACCACCACGGCGTTCTCGGCCACGATGAGCGTCCCGGAGACGCACAGGAGCACGCCCCACAGGCTGAGGGGCGGGACCTCGTACGGCGGCGGCGCCGCCGCCCCCGCGTGGCCCGGCGGCTCCACCACGAAGAGGACGGGGGCGGAGCCTGAGGACTCCTCCCAGTCCAGCTCGGAGATGTTCAGGATCATGACCTCACACACACACACACACCTGTGACACAAAGAGACAAAATGCTGCCGTTAGTTCCATGGGCCGGATTAACCCTTCGTGGTACCTGGTACTACAACACGTTTCGGTGCCCCTCGGGACCGTTTTGTCACAGCAGGGGGAGGGGGGGGTGCGCTTGGCGCTTCACCGGTGCGTTTCACTGTTTAAGCGCTCCTTCAGCAGCGGCTGCTTCTAAATTTTGCCGCTTTTCGGCGATAGCTCAGTCTTCTTTCACTTTCTACCCGTCGTTTCGCCCCCCCCCCAAAGTTGGTGCACCTAAAAGCCCTTCCGTTAATCCTGCACTGGTTAGTTCTAATAATTCAAGAAAGTCTTCAATCCAATAGGTATCACTTCCTTTGTTTCATCCTCTGTGTTGAGATTCTACAAGCCGGATGTACTGTATGTCTGTCTCTTCTTGCATAGCAGAAGAACAGCTATTATAGGGTGTTATTTAAGGAACTTCACACACTGTTTGTCTTATTTTTTTTAACCGTTTTTTTTCTATGGCAGCCATGCATGCCACATTCACAGCACATAGGGGTCCTCCAGGGACCCTCAGGGTTCCTTGAGGAGGGAGTTCCAAGTGGACACTTTACAGATCTGTAACTCTGAGAGCGTAGGAATGGAACCAAATGGACCCTTTAAGGGTCCATTTGGTTCCATTTGTATAGCTCTCAGAGTTATGGTTGGTCTTTGAAATTAAAACCCACTGAGAACCACTTGACCTATAATGCATTTTTATCGCTGCATGCATTTCCTTTTTCTGCTGACATTAGTGGATTGCAAGAATTGTAATAATGTTGTTTGTTTTAATTACTGGGTCTCTACAGCCTGTCTGTCTGTCTGTCTGTCTGTCTGTCTGTCTGTCTGTCTGTCTGTCTGTCTGTCTGATATCACACTGCCTTCCTTCTGTCTGTCTGTCTGTCTGTCTGTCTGTCTGTCTGTCTGTCTGTCTGTCTGCCTCATATCTCACTGACCCGACCCCCCGTGTCTTTCTGTGCTTTGTACCAGCGGCACGTGTTCTTCTAGTGCTGCGATGGATGCACATTATAGCCAAACTATTCAATGAATGAATGAAGATTCCACTCATCGGAGTCATAATAATAATAAATAACAGCTGATTCTGCAGCGCGCTTTTCTTTTAAGTGGAAAAACGTGGCGGGCAGTTGCTTGCTGTAGCCTATAACCACCATAGAACGCGTTTTGCGGTTCAATCAATGTAAAAATGAATTATGTATTCCATGCCCCTGCATGCGGGGTGGGTGGGTATACCCCAGCCTACCCGTGCGGAGAGAGGATCGAGGACACATGCACTGTGTTGTATAATAGAATTGCAGGTCCGCTGCACCAGAGGATGTCCCAAAGGTGCACGATCACGGCACATGCACGCACAGACAGACAGAGAGAGAGAGGGAGGGAGAGAATGAATGAGAGAGAGAGATGGAATGCACATGCAGCTTACCTTATGCAATAATCGCCGATTTCCTTTGTGCTTCAGTCTCAAAGATTCCTCTCCAATATAAAATCAGCACGACTATAGCCTAATTATCCGAGCCAATTAAAGCGATGATGGAGAGACGCGCAGCGATGCCTATTATAATTATTCACCGGGTCCGTGGTACTTCTTCTTTAGAATAACAATAAGGTATAAAATCCTGGCTCTTTAATTGTCTGTGATATCTTCGAAGCCTGATGCTGTGCCTTGTGTATCAAAGGTTGTATCAAAAGCTTATAGCTGGTTGTATCTCCTCTCCTCTCCTTATGTGGCTGCTTGTACAACCAGAGAGTTTCTCCTCTCTCTCTCTCTCTCTCAGGGCTCAGGGTTGCAGAATGAATGGATCTCTGGCGCGCCGTCACACATAGATGAGACCGAGCTCCTGACGTCAGTGGACTTCATGTGGGGGGGCTCGACCAATCAGGAGCCGCTACAGAGGATGGTGAGTAGGGTGGGGGCCAGACTGGAGTAATTTCATTCAGAAAAATGCGGCATCTGTATCGCTCCGCCCACTGCGGCTACTTTGTGACTGTGTGCCTCACTTCTTGTAAATAATGGGCCAGCCCCCCCCCCCCCTCATCTTGTACACACACGCACGCGCGTGCACACGCCTAGTGCCTGTTACTTTTACTGTAAAGGCCAGTGGTTATGAAACATTTTCATGTCAAGGACCGCCCAAATTGATGTGTACTGTATATAGGTGGCCTATTTCGTCCGCGGACCCCCATCTGGAAAAGGTACCAGGGACACCCCATAAAAAAAAGCTTTGTGTAAAAAATATATCCAAAATTCTTCACAATTTATAGTTTTTTCAAAAATAGCAGATCAACATGCTCATGCACAGCACATTGTCATGCAACACCTTGTGAGCTTGTAGATCGGCTATTTTCGAATAGCCTATAAAACAGGGTTAAAATGATTTTTATGCTATATTAACTAATCTTTTAGCTGGGACCCCCTGGAACCCCTTCAAGGACCTTGAAAAGTGTGTGTGTGTGTGTGTGTGTGTGTGTGTGTGTGTGTGTGTGTGTGTGTGTGTGTGTGTGTGTGTGTGTGTGTGTGTGTGTGTGTGTGTGTGTGTGTGTGTGGTTAAGAAGATACTCGGGGTCAAGGAGCTCTCCTTGGTTCTGAAACTAAGGATCAGCATCAACACAGCAGTGACTCAGGGACCTGCGTGGAGAGAGAGATGCTGCATGTATGACACATCTGATCTGCTGCACTAATTGCCCTGCACATGTTTGACACCATAGGAGAACAAACTACCCACACACATTAACACAGGAGGAAATAAACATGTTTATTAATCACAATATAAGCCACACTGGCCCGTTTGACATTAGTTTGATATTAGTTTAGACCCATGACATGTGTCATTATACAATTTACAAGGTAAGCGTTTAGCAGACGCTCTTATCCAGATAAACTTATACACAAGGTAAATAATCATATGAATAGGATGCCGAGAGAACAGTGTGACTCAGTGGCTCAAGAAATTAGGATACCAGGGAAACAATGAACCTATAACATCTGTGTAAACAACAAGATATACATATAGGCTACCAGGTAACCTTGCATCTGTCTAAATAACATGCTATCAGTTATTATTATTATTATTATTATTATTATTATTAACTATTAGACCCTCCAGAAAAAAAATTGATTATGCTATTTCATAATTTATCGCATAATCCGCGAAATGGCGCAGATTATGCAGGGGTAATTGCGATGGATTTTATTTTTGCACATTTCACATATTTCGCCACTTTTCGCATATTTCGCAACTTTCTGCATATTTCACAACTTCCCGCAATTTCACACATATTTCATTGATTTTAGCCCGCAAAATCAAGGATTTTAGCCCGCAAAATCAAGGATTTTAGCCCGCAAAATCAAGGACTTTAGCCTGCAAAATCAAGGATTTTTGCCCGCGCTTTTTGGAGGGTCTATATTAGACAGGGTCATTTGTTATTATTTGAAAGAAACGTAGTGAGTTAGCCTGCAAGGGTGGATTATAGTTTAACATAATGTAGTGGGTTAAAAAGAGAATTCACCTTTCCCTTGGTTGAAATGTAACGCTTATTTACATCTGTTAATATATATTTATGCTATGATCCATAATGCAGTATTGCACTTGTGTATAGTCCCAAGTCCTGCATACCAATGTCTTGATTGATTGATCGAATACTCAGTTTGCACAAAGTACAGAGGTACGATTATACAATAATGCTAAAAGGATAACACAAAAAGCCCTAGGGGCTTGTTTCCGTTGTGGTCCTATGTATTCAATTCATCAAGACATAAAAAGACATACAATAGATAGCCAACCAGCCTATAATATACAATAAATCATCAATAGGCTAGGAGCAGTAAGAATATTTACAGAAAAAAAGAATAAATGGTCTACCCTAGTATTTAGCTGTCACAGCAGCACTGGGTATCAAAAAGAAACGGCCTTGAAAACTAAAGTGTCTCTGACTCACATTGTGTGATTTATTCACAGGTGAGAGAAGACACATTCTCAGAGAGAACAGCATTCATCATTCATTCATCGACACTAGTGTGGTCTTCCCCCGTCTAACAGGGCATGCGTGGGTGCTGCAAGATGCCGTGCTGTGGTGGTCTTCTATCTACGTGGCCAGAATCAATGCGCATACCAATGGGACGATGGTGGGGGGATCTCATCCTGCTAATGCCATATAAGGACACACCGCTTCCGGTGCTCCCCGAGAAAAAAACAAAAAAGGGAAGAAAAAAAAAGAGGACTCGAGCTGAATAATTATTAGTTATTACGTCATTGGATGTTTACATCCCATAGTCCGGGAGGTTGTGCTGGTTGGTTGGTTGGTTGTCAGGGCAACAGCTTATATATAACAGGTCCCCAGCTAAATGATGGAGAGTTGGTAACCAAATGGACTTATTAGGTAGATCTTTAACTCTTGAGAGTGTAAAATGAAACCAAATGGACCCTTACGGGTCCATTTGGTTTCATTATATGCTCTCAAGAGTTACATTATTGTTAAACATCTGCATTACTTAATCAAATAATTGTTATTTTGATCAACGTTTGCCTGTTATCTCTCCCATGTTACCACATCCTTACAGCATGGAATTGTGGACAAAACAACGAAATATTCTAAGTCTTGGTTCTGAGAGTCTAAATGTCATCAAACGGTGGTCCTTAGTGGCTCATAATGCCGAATAAATAATGGACCTTGATATGAAAAGGGCTAAAAACAGCTGAACTAGAGATGGTGGGCAAAACGTCATCATAGGCCTAGATATTGGCAGACAAAACCAGCAGTTGCCCGGGGAACCAATTATCCAATCATAATGAAGGTCCTCCCAGGCGATAGACTCTACCGGCTGTAAGTGCAGAAATCTCGTATATCCATATTTAAACCTTTTTCCCCCCTCTTTCCCTGTACATTCATTTCCTAGTATACTGCAGTTTCATACAAAAGTAGCAAAACATAGCCGAAGTCGTGAGCTTGCAGATCTGCTATTTTAGCCATTTTTGTTTAAATGAATGTGAAAGTGGTTTGTGTGTGCTGTGTGCCTGCATGCACGTGTGTGTGTGCGCATGCGTGCGTGCGTGCGTGCGTGCGTGTGTGTGTGTGTGTGTGTGTGTGTGTGTGATAGAGAGAGAGCATGAGTAAAAGTATTAACTATTAACAAGAACATATTGAAATAACGACTGCATTGAACCCATTTGGAACACACCCTTTTCCCTCATTGTCTGAAAAATAACAGTTTTTTTTTTTTTACAAGGTTTCCACCTGACACGGCAGCGAAGACCTGGCTGGTCCTGCGTCCTTGTTGCCGGCAGAGGGCGCTGTTTGCTGCAGGAGACAGAGACAGATGAGGTTGGTGCAGTAGGGTTTACCTTACACGTCCTTTCACGTCTTCTCTTCTTTCTTTGTGAGAGAAGAGAAGAGAACCCCTCCGACCCCACCCACCTTATGTAAACCCTTTCTGGACGTGAGGCCAGACTATGTAACCTTATAGGCTTTGGAGATGGCGGCGCTGCCAAGAGAAATACATTATGCCCTGTGTCTCAGTGAAGGGGACACTTGTCTGAACCTCCACCAGTGTTGGTGGGATTGTGGTATTTATGTCATGCCCATGATTGATGAATGTGGGCCATTGGTTCTCAAAGTGGGGTCCTTGAGATGGTTCCAGGGGGTCCCTGGCAAAGCGAGGAACAGTTTAATCACTTTAAACCTATTTTGTACTTTGGCAGAAAAAATCAGAAAAAGCTGATATTTTTGAAACATTTGGAGAATCTTGTCAGATGATGCCATGGCGTCCGTGGCCAAAAAACATATCAATTTGGGGGTCCCTGAAAATGTTTGAGGGCCACTGCTGAAGGCCTACCCCTCACGTAAGACCAAGGCGTCAGGCTAAAAGACTTTGACCTCTTTAATGATAATAAACATGAACATGTACATTTACATAATAAATTATCACACCATTATGTTGTACATATGTGTAGGACATGTAGTGATACATGCAATGTGTGTGCATGTATGTCCAATATAGGTGCAAGATAGTGTCCCTGTGGGAGAAAGTGTGGGTGTGCCTTCCTTACACGGGGGGGAGGGGGGGAGGGGGTGACTGGAAAAGACGTGCATCATTCATCACACAAGCGCTGCAGTTTCAGTGCAGATCCAGTAATTGCATGCCATGCATCATGGATTTGCATCGTGTGAGCATGCGTGCATGCATGTGTGTTTGGACTTTGTGACCCTTTTGTGTTGCTTGCGTGCATTGTGTGTGTGTGTGTGTGTGTGTGTGTGTGTGTGTGTGTGTGTGTGTGTGTGTGTGTGTGTGGGTGTGTGGGTGGGTGTGTGTGGGTGACGTGTGTGTATGTTGTGTGTGGTGATTTGTGTGTATGCATGTGTCAGTGTGCGTGCGTGCGTGCGTGCGTGCGTGCGTGCGTGCGTGCGTGCGCTCGTGTGTGTGAACATGAATATCTTCAGTGTTGAGGTAAACAGGTGTCAGTCTGTTTCAGGGTGGTGTTTCATTTCAGGAGGGCAGTGCCGGTGCCGGCAGGTTTCCGGGGTAACCAGGTTCGGGTGTATAGCTCGTGTTACACTACTCCTTGTGTCTGCTGTCATTCGTCCCCTCTGTGCGTTACACCACTCCTTGTGTCCGCTGTCATTGCGTGTCTGTGTGCCCGAATCCATTTCCCCGGCTGTCATCTCCGCTGGACGGCTTTTGACAGCTCAATACAGCATCACAGAACCAACGTACCCAAAAACCTGTTTCATCCCGTATCCCTACTTCCCAGGTAAGGGCTGCAATTATCAACTATTTCTCATAGCAATTGATCGATTCGATCGATCAAACGCGATGCATTGTGAGGTCTTATATCTGCAATTGTCGCTATTTTAGAATTTCTTTGACGTTTCTTTAAACCTTTCGTCTATAATGACGTGTCAAAAATAGGGATGGATTATTAATCGATTCTTTTTTATTACATCATCGATTAGTTCTAGGGTTTTGTCCTTGTTGACTCCGCTGGGCCGTAGCTGTCAGGATGCGAGGGTTCGTCCTCCCAAAGGCCCTCTGCTCCGCGTTGCTGCTAATGACACTGGTGACCGCTGCGTACTCCCAGTCAGGTATGTACGGGGCAAGTCTATTCCATATCCATTGATTGCTTGAATACTTTGTCAGAAATGTAAACAGTACGTGGTTCAGTCAGACATTAAAGGGATAGTTCACCCCCAAAAATACTTCTTTTCAATCGATTAGTCATCCCATGGAGACATTGAATTCAATAATTTGACGACCGGCAGCGGTTCCGGTAGGAGACACAAAGAGTCTCCTTTGTGTGTCCTACCGGAAAATTATTGGCTATTATTGCCAATAATTATAATAGTAATATTAGCTATTATTGGCTAATATCGATGAATTCAAGTCTCCATGGGGTGACTAATTGATATATATATATATTTTTTTGGGGTGAACTACCCCTTTAAGGCTAAAAGGACAAAATAAAATCCGGGGGACTTGTTTCCATTGTGGTCCTATCCTGTCTACGTCGTGTCTGTATTTGCATTGTGATGTGAATCGGCTGTCTGTGCATTTCTTCTGCGAGTGTGTCCGTGGGTGTTGTTATGCTTCCGTGGCCTTGTTGTGTAAGGGGGTTCCGTTCCACCTTTCTGACATTTGCACTGGATTAATTTCCACCCGGCCGTACACACAGCAACCTTATCCGTCTCCTTTCCTTGAATTCCTCGTCTCTCCTACAGTATACGTTCTGTTTCCAGAGTTCTCTCTGTTCCAGAGAGTTCTTCTTCTCTCCCCCTTCTCTCCCCAGCTGTGAAGATATCGACGCTGTCGGTCAGAAACCTCTTATCTCCATATTGTATAATGTTTTGTGGGTCTTTTTCTCGTAAATTAACGCCCTATTTGATTATACTACAACAGCGCAGTGGTGGGGAAAGTACTCACGTTTGTTACTTAAGTAAAAGTATCAATACTGCAAGTAAAAGTCCAGAATTCAAAATGTACTTGGTATCAAAATATACTTATAGTACAAAAATAAAAGTATGCATCATGCAGAATGTCCCATTTCACAAGTTTTCAAATGTATAAAAAACTTTTGAAAATAGCAGATCAATAGATCGGCTATTTTCAAATGGCCGAAATGTATATAGGGCTGAAGTGGTTTATGTTTTGTAATAATAATCAAAATATACAAAGTAACTAGTAACTAAAGTAGAAGTAAAAGTACAGAACATTGGAAGTACTCAATTAAAGTAAAAAATACCTCAAAATTGCACTTAAGTACAGTACTTGAGTAAATGTACTTAGTTACTTTCGCGACGCGTTTCGAGCTTGTAGATCTGCTACTTTTGATGCTTTTAAATTTGAACCCTGTTCAAATTCAAAACAGTTTTGGACATATGAGGTTTCCACCCGACAAAGACCATAAGCTCTACTGTGTTTGATCTGTCTCAACATGTCTCCACAGAGAACGTGTTAGAGGCGAATGAGAATTAACCACCTGAACCCTCTAGCTATACAGTAGCATTGCTATTCTGGGGCTAACATTCTGAGAAGATATTTACTTAAAGGGATAGTTCACCCCCCAAAATGACTTTTTTTCTATTGATTAGTCACCCCATAGAGACTTCAATTCATGGATATATTTTTTAGTTTTTGTCACATTCCTAAGCCAATAATTCGATGACCAGCAGCGGTTCCGGTAGGAGACACAAAGAGTCTCCTTTGTATCTCTCCTTTGTACCGCTCTCTAACATTCAAGTGTACATGGGGTGACTAATTGATAGAAAAAAAGTAATTGTTTGGGTGAACTATCCCTTTAATGTAGAGTGGAAAAAGTACAGAGGCCTAGTATAGAGAGCCCTGGGGGACTCCAGGCAACTAAGTATAGGTTTCAGACAGAGAAAATTGCTTGATTATCTTTAGCTGTTAAGTGTGGTCCTCAAAGTGGGGTCCAGTGACCCTCAGGGTTCACCAAATGGACCCTTACAGGCAGTGGTGTAAAATAACCAAGTACATTTACTCAAGTACTGTACTTAAGTAAAATGTTTACTTTTACTTCTACTCCACTACGTCTCAGAGGCAAATATTGTACTTTGACTCCACCACAATTATTTGACAACTTTAGTTATTAGTTACTACATTTTGATTATTATTTCTTTCTTTCTTTCTTTTTCCTTTATTTATTCAGGGAAACCCATTGAGAGCAAGCTCTCTTTTTCAAGGACGCCCTGATAACAAACATTTGAATCACATTACAAGGCGGTGAATCAGACAATTCAGTGAGGACATGGATAACAACACAGAGATTTAAAATCAGATGCAAATAAACAGTGTTACATGAAACAGAGTCACTATGTAGTGTGTCCTCAAGAAGCACCCTGCATGTCTCTATTGAGACCAATCGCACCAGTTTCAGAGAGTCCTGAAGTTTGTTCCATTTGTGTGGAGCATAATACATGAATGCAGTTTTTCCATGTTCACTGCTCTTACGTGAACTGGTATATCTAGACTGGTATATTATTACAAAACATACATTTTGGTACTTTTAGTACATTTTGATACCAAAACTGTTGTACTTTTACTCAAGTAAATTTAGAATTCCAGACTTTAACTTGTATTAAAAAAAAGTATTTCTACATTGCAGTATTGATACCTTTAGTTAAGTAAAAAAGATGAGTACTTTTCCCACCACTGCTTACAGGTGTGTAGCTCTGAGAGTGTTCGAATAGAACCGAAACGGACCGGTAACGGGTCCTTTTGGGGGTCCCGTTCCACTCTCAGAGTCATGGGGGTCTTTGAAACTAAAAAGGTTTTAGAGAGCCATCGGCCTGTGTGGCGATTAGCTGTGTCTCATTGGAGCCGCCACTCGTCCCTTTGCTCGTTTGAGTCAGTCAAAGTGATTGACCAGCGGCTGTGACTCACTGACAGGCCCGTTCGTTCTCTCTCTCTCTCCGGACAGACTGTTCCCAGGCTCAGTCATGTGACATGTGCGTCGGAGAATCCATCCTGAACCTGACGGGCTGCGTCTGGAGACTCTGTCCTGATGGTATGCACAACAACACGCACACGCACGCACGGCACGCACACGCATGCAACACGCATGCATGCAAGCACGCACACACACACACACACACACACACACACACACACACACACACACACACACACACACACACACACACACACACACACACACACACACACACACACACACACACACACACACACACACACACACACACACTACAGTATCTCTCTCTTCCTCTATCACACACACACACACACACACACACACACACACACACACACACACACACACACACACACACACACACACACATGCACGCACGCACGCGCACATTAAGCTCTGATGGTAACTGGATCGTTGCTGTAAAGTATAAGATTGCCTGGTCCGTACTAAAGAGATACATTATTCACTAATACCAGGAACACAGGCAGGCACACACACACACACACACACACACACACACACACAAACACACACACACACACACACACACACTCACACTCACACACGCGCGATAATAACGATGCACACTAAATGCTCCGTCTCCATGTCTCAGGTAACGATACAGGCTTGTGCGTGACGGATCAAGGCGACCAGACGGACACTTCCATGAACTGCAGTTGGACCAGAGTATCGGAATTGTGCTCAGGTAACCTGCTACACATCACCGTCCAAGTTCATATGAATTGTGCTCAGGTGACCTTATCCAAAACATCACAGTCCAAGTTCATATAACACTGGCTCAACTCAACTCAAATTGTATTTATAAAGCACATCGTTTATTTATAAGCCCCCATGAGCTCAGTTCGGGGCTCCCCCCAGGCTGGCAGAGGGAGAGTAGCGCCCAGGATTACAGCAAAGGCTAGATTTCCTCTAGTCTTTAATCCATTGGACCGGGAACGCATCTGTGTCATTTTTCTTGATTTCTTTGGGCTATTAAAAAATAGCAGATATACAAGGTAGATTTATGTAGATTTGCTATTTCTGAAAAATCTTTTTTTAGATGGGGGTCCGCGAGGTCCTTGACATGAAACGTTTGAGCACCACTGATATTATAGCAACTTTATGTATAATTCTTTCAAAAAACTGTTTTAGAACAGTGGTTTTCAACCTTTTTTGCGTCAAGGACCCCCAAATTGACACACATTAGCCCAGGGACCCCCATTTGAAAAGATATGCCAGGGACCCCCAATAAGAGACGATTTTTACGGCTCTAGCAGTGATTCTCAACCATTTTAATTTCAAGGTTTGACATGCATTAGGCTATGCATGGCATTTCTATCTCTGGGACTCCAATTCATATTATAAAATCAATGTTAATTTAACTCTGAGAGTGTACAAATGGAACCAAATGGACCCTAACGGGTCCATTTGGTTCCATATGTACACTCTTAGAGTTACAGACCCATAAGGGTCCATTTGGGGTTCCTATCCATCATTTAGCTGGGGACCTCCTGGAACTCTCTCAAGGACCACTGGTGGTACCCGGAACACTGGTCGAAAACCACTGATTTAGAAGATATTTGTAGAATCCCCAGAAGCAATAAGATTATAGTTACGGAGGGTGATATTAGTCACTGCAGGTACAACAACAGGCTGGGGGTGGGGGGGGGGGCAGGTGAGTCAGTAGGTGATAACAGCAGTGACAACACACAAATGTGTGTGGGGAGGAATTCATTGGCATAATGAGAAAAATATTCTTGTAATCACGTACAGAGCTCTCCACAATCAGGCGCCTGCATGTATCGTATAATCGTCTCTGTCGGGTTGGAAACCTCACATGTCCAAAACTGTTACTTTTCAGGATTCAAATTCAAAAGCATCAAAAGTAGCAGATCTACAAGCGCGAGACGCGTCGCTTCGCGCCGCGTCTCGAGCTTGAGGATCTGCTACTTTTGATGCTTTTGTGTGACGCTGTAGTGTAGTATGATCAAGTATAGGGCGAAAAAATAGGATAAAATATAGGATTAAAAATATGGAGATAAGAGGTTTCTGCCCGACAGCAATGATATGCGACCTCCGCCATGCGTACGTCGCCAGCAGGTCACTGAGACCCTCAGCCCAAGGCTAAAGACCAAAGCTATCCGAGCCTTTCCGTGCGCTGCTCCCACCGACTGTGGAATAATACTGTAACCTCCCCCCCTGGACCTAAGAGTTGAGCCCTCTGTTGACAGTTTAACAAAAAAAAACTGTTAAAGGCCCACCTGTTCAGACAGGCGTTTACGTAATTCTACGCGCAACTCTTTTGTGTCGTGTCACGTCCTCGTTGCCATGTCCTCATTATTGGATGTTCGACTGCTTATTTCATTCATTTGTTTTATATACAATTGTGTTTTAAACCTGTCGTTGTCTGTGAAAGGCACGATTTACTTACTTACTTACTTACTCACTTACTTACTTACTTACTTACTTACTTACTTACTTACGTACTTACCAGGGCTCCATTTTGTACTTGAAATTAACACTGAGACCTTAACCCATTAAGACCTGAGGCCATTCTTTAAAAAAATCTAAATCCTAAATGTTTTTTGAAAAAAAAAAAAAAAAAAAAAAATGTTTTCAAGATTTTTCAAAAATAGCAGATCTACAAGCTCATAGCGCGGCACTCGGTGCCGCGCTATGAGCTTGTATATCTGCTATTTTTGAATAGCCAAAGACATCTAAAGTGACACAGATGCGTTCCAGGTCTTATGGGTTAATGTAGATTGGGGTCGCAGAGATAGCAAATCGTATCAAATTGGGTGGTCCGTGGCCGACTGCATATCAAACTGGGGGTCCTTTAAATGAGAAAAAAAGCTTGAGAATCACTGAAGACCCAAGGTCTGATGTTCAAGGTTCAAGGATGTACTTTGCCGCTACATCTTAAGGCACATAAGAGTGACACTTATTGTGTTCAGCTTCCTTCAGACAGCGTGCAGCATGCGTAGGTAATAAAAAAAGAAAGAGACAGAGAGGAACAGCACGAGCTGTCTAATAGGATGCTAATAGGACAATAAAAATACATCAGTGTACGTATGTACAATGTACGTATACGCTTGGCATATTATCACCATTAGAGACACGCTTCGAGACCCCTGTCCTGTCTGTACGTCACTGACCAACCGTTGACTCACACAGTATTCTAAGGCTTCTGTCACATATACATACATGTGACATACACACACACACATACAGTACACGTGACATACACACACACAGTACACGTGACATACACATACACATACACATACGCATACGCATACGCATACACATACACATACACATACACATACACATACACATACACATACACATACAGTACATGTGACATACACATACATTACACGTGACATAGACATAGACATGGACATACACACACACACACACACACACACACACACACACACACACACACACACACACACACACACACACACACACACACACACACACACACACACACACACACACACACACACACACAGAGGTAAGTCTGTGTGCAGACAGTTACTCCCAGACACACAAATATGAACAGACATATACATATATGCATGTATGCATGCACACACGCACACGCACGCACACACACACACACACACACACACACACACACACGCACACACGTTATGCACACACATTCTGCACACAGACATGTGCATTGCAAACACACATTAATTCAACAGAAGAATTCATTAGAGCAGGTCACACATTGCTGTCAGGCAGAAACCTATTTTAACTTTTTGTGTTTTCTTTTGTAAATGGACACCCTAGTTGATCATATACAGCGTCACACAAAAGTATGAAAAGTAACAGATCCACAAGCTCGAAACGCCGCGCGAATCCTGAAAAGTAACAGTTTTGGACATATGAGGTTTCCACCCGACAGAGACAGAGATACACGTGTACACACGCGCGTCATTCAAACATTGTTGAGTATAGCTGTCAGGCCCGGGAGACTAGCCATTAACCTTGTCTTCTGTGTGTTCCTTTTTGTGTGTGCAGTGGTAGAGACCGGGGGTGACGGAGCAACTGATGGTGACTCAGGTAAATTATACCGACCGCTAAAGTGTGCTGGTACCCACCACCTCCATCCATCCTCTTCCCGCTATTCTCTCTCTCTCTCTCTCTCTCTCTCTCTCTCTCTCTCTCTCTCTCTCTCTCTCTCTCTCTCTCTCTCTCTCTCTCTCTCTCTTCCTCCCTCCCTCCCTTTCCCCCACTCTCTTGCGTCAAACATCTGCGTAGTGAAATTGTTCTCATAAGAGCAGCTGAGTTTCTTACAATAAATGGCCCCTACAGCAATACAGTCATCTGCTATGACTGCTGTGATTAGAATTCCAGTCACTCGTAGCCGAATAACAATAGAGACTGAAGCCTCTGCAAAATCAGCCTCAATTCATGAACGCAGCGTTCGATTGCCTTGAATCTTTGCACGCACATTCCCACTATAGGGCCAGGATGAAATGCCCAACATGTTTCAAATCGGCCTCATGGTGGCGCTATAACGTGACGATTCACGTTTTGGCCCGTAGCTCTTGAACCGTAGGTCCTACAATCAAAATTATTTTCCCTTGGATTTCTTGGATCATTACGGAACTCCCCAAATAAGCCACGACCATTTCCACATGACAAGTGTTCCAACATGTTGCGTTTTCCTCGCATTATTGTTTTACCTATGGGGCGGAATCTGCCAATGCTTTTTCAATGAGAACGTGTGGATTCATGGTCTTGCGCATCTTTCCGCGTGTCGCGCACACCTATGCTGCTTTTCCCCCTCTGTCCAATTGGGTGAGTCGAAGGCGGACCGTCCCAAGACTCAGGAAGCGACATGGTTCTTGCGATAGAGAAATTGGTTGTAGCTGTTGCATGGGAGGGTCCTGAAAGTGAGTGACAGGTGGGTCACTCCGTTTTTTTGAATGCGCTGGCTGCAAAAAACTGTCAGCCGCGCACAACCTGAGTTTAACAGCGGGCAACCATTTTTTGGTGGGACCGCGCCCTTGCACAGTTTTTGCTGCTACTCCTACCGATTTGGTCCAAACCTCAACCAAATTGTAACACATTATCTCTGTAGTCATGTGATCAAGATGTATCTGCCAGATTTTTTCGAATTCCGTTTTGTTTGGCAACGATTTGACAATTGACAAGTTTGTGGGAGGGGCACGTTTGCACATAATGCCACAAGCATTGCTGGACCCATCAGTGAGAGACTGATGGGTCCAGAGAATGCACACTCCCAGTAAGCCAAGGAAGAACCTCCATTCAAAAGTATACACATTGTCCTGGTATAGCGCCACCATGAGGCCAATTTTATAATAATTACATCAACATTCATTTTTGGAAAGTCTTTTTAAATAATAATAAAATAATTGTAGGAAAAAGGAGTTATGTATAGCGCTTTAGCAGACCCTCTCCTCTCTCTCTCTCTCTCTCTCTCTCTCTCTCTCTCTCTCTCTCAGGTGATGGGAGTGACTCCAGTGGCGGAGGTGAGTTCTCCCAGGCCAAGTTCGACATGTCCAGCTTCATCGGCGGCGTCATCTTGGTGCTGACCCTGCAGGCGGGGGGCTTCTTCGCCATGAAATTCCTCAAATCTAAAGAGCAAGCAAACTACGACCCCATGTGAGTGCATGCATGCATGGACACACAGAGTAGTAGTGCATGGAAGAAGCTAGAAGTACACAGAATTTAACCTGACACCCATGCATTATTCAGTCTGAAAGTTCCTCTCAGTAGCAGCCGTTTCCTGAGATGGGGGCGTGGCCAAAGTAGGACTCTTTGGCGATTGGTTCATATACTGGATCATCCCCATCCCCATTGGGCCGGTTAGATTCAACCGGGGAAAAAAAAAGGCCTTCGACAACGTCACCAGACCCCTGAAGCGTGGCTAGCGATTCAGGGTCTGGAGCCCATAGACATATAAAGGTAGACGCCTCCTTCGGCTCTGAGGCATTGGTATCTCGGGCGCCATTTTCGCGTAGGCAAGCTGTAGGCAAGCTTCCGCGTGTGTCACAGAAGGGCGGCGTTCGGTAGGCCAATCAGAGGCAGGTGGGGGCGGGACAAGTAGATTCTGACGAGTCTTGTAAAAGACGCACTGTGATTGGCCAGTAGTCAACGCCCTGTGAGCGCTGTTATTGGCCAGTAGTCACTTGTTTGCCTACGCTAAAATGGCGGCCGCGATACGAGTTGCTCCAACGAACTGCAGAGGCCAATGAGGTATCTAGGTTTCTATATCTATGCTGGAGCCAGGCTATGCAGAATTTGTACCAAAAAAAAAAAGTCATTTTTGGGGGTGAACTATCCCTTTAAGTAAAGAATACCAATACCACAATATGAAAATACTCTGTTAAAAGTAAAAGAAAGTCCTGTATAGTAATAGTTGAGTAGAGTAAAGTAACTATCAAAATATACTTGTTGAGTGTCTACACCAACACAATTGGCCTGACATGTTGTGGGGAGAGTGATGTTTATCACTGCATGTACTCCTAAGGGCTGGGGGGCAGGCTGGGCAGCACCTGTCAGGGCAGGAGGAGTAGGACGGAGTCTCTACGTCCTCCCGCTGGGGGCTCCTCACTGGCAGGTGAGTCAGTAGGATACAACAGCAGTGGCAACCAGGGTTGCCAGATCTGCTCATTAGAATTTCCCCGCAAAATTTGATTTGGAAATAGCAGATCTACAAGCTCACAACGCGTCGCATCGCGACACGTTGTGAGCTTGTAGATCTGCTATTTTCAAATAACTGATGTATATGTTAAAGTGCAGATGTGGCCCATAGCAGCTTCTTTTGGGCTGGTTTTCCTAGACCTGGTTGCTTGTTTCTCTCACAGAATCTGGCAACACTGGTGGCAACACACAGACATTGTGAGTGGGGAGGAATTAGTATACTATACTTAATTGAAAGTACTCTTTTTTTTAAAACAATTTTTTTAAACAATTGTCAAAATAGCAGATCAATAAGCTCACAACGATGCGGGATTTTGTGAACTTGTACATGGGCTATTTTCTAATAGACAAAGAATAAAACGAGCTTAATTGGTTAATAGTGTATGTTTTGTGATAATAATCTATATCTCCAAAGTAACTTATAACTTAAGTTCAGTCAGATAACGTCACAAATAGATTGAACCAATACTACAGAATGAGAATACAAGTAACTGTGGCTTAAATATTTTATCTTGGCGTTCAGGCTCTGCTAAATTTTTCTCCCTGCTCAGCACAATTAGACAACCATCATTAACCATGAAGAGCAAGGGGATAGATATACAATAACAACCCCCCATGGTGAACAGAACCAATAGCAGAGCCCACTGGTGGTGGGAGCAAACAGCTATATAGCAACAACCAGGGACACAATACAGCGGAAGGAACGCAGATGTAGGTGAACTTAAATAACCCGCCCAAATGGTCAGCTGATTGCCATGTGTGACGTATGGGTCTTGCACCCACATAGTGATGAGCATGTGTGTAACCTCTCGAGTATATACTGCCTGAACTAACCTCGCAGGCTACGTATCTTTTTTCAAATACTTGCAGTGGAGTAAAAACTATAACGTCTCTGTTGGGTGGAAACCTCATATGTCCAAAACTACTTTTCAGGATTCAAATAAAAAATGTGCAAAATAGCAGATCAACAAGCTCAAAATGCGTCGCTTCGCACCGCGTTTCGAGCTTCTAGATCTGCTACTTTTCAGAATTTTGTGTGACACTGTAGTATGATCACGTAGGGCATTTATTTACGAAAAAACAAACAAAAAGTTAGAATAATATGGAGATGAGAGGTTTCTGCCCGACAGCGACGATAACCTAATGAAGATATTGAGTGGAGAGAGAGAGAGAGAGAGAGATGTCCTGGCATGACACAGATCTGTCCTGTCTGACCCGTCTGGCCACAGCAGCCTCTGGTGGCGCGAGGAATGTACTACATTCCTCACGATCCACACAGTACAGCACGCTCACTTCTCTTTCTGCTGATGGATGCCCCCCTCCTCTCTCTCTCTCTGTTCCTCGCTTACCCCATCTGTTTCCACTATCTCTCTCTCTCTCTCTCTCTCTCTCTCTCTCTCTCTCTCTCTCTCTCTCTCTCTCTCTCTCTCTCTCTCTCTCTCTCTCTCTCTCTCTCTCTCTCTGCAGAGAACAGCCAGGAGCACAGTGAAGGAGGATGAAGGACAAAGTGGTGGAGAGAGAGCAGAGGAGTGACTCATCGTGTGCTGACTGACGATAAGGAGATTTCTTCCACCCACCCACCCCCACCATCCTATCTATCATATGCGGGATTTGTACACATTGGTGCCCCCCCCCCCCCACCCCCACCTCCACCCCTGTGTGTGTGTGTGTGTGTGTGTTAGACTGGTTTATTACAATGGCTTTTGGGAAATGACTGGGGCGTTCGTCCGTTTTTTTTTTCTTACAGTATTGCATGGTGCAACATTAGTGTTTGTTCTTGTGTGTTGACAGTGTTCATGTGGTATGTTACTTTAACATTTAAATGACGCTTTTGTCCTTAGTATTCCCATTGGTTTATCCACTTCTTCTTTGTACCAAATTCTTCTGCGAACCCAATGGGTCCAAATGGATCCTTTAGATTCCATTCATATACACTGTCGGAGTTACAGAACCCGTAACGGGGTCCATTTGGTTCCTAAACTATCAATCATTTAGGGTGGGGACCCCCTGGAACCCCCGCCCCAAGGACCCCCCCCCCCCGGTGGTCCCCGGACCCCACTTTGAAAACCCCAGTGCTGTACTGGACCCTATTTGTCTCTGCCGAACCAAACCTATCCCACCGGTCTCACCAGAGACCAGACAGTGAGAAAAAGAGAGAATACAGAATGAGCTGTATGGACGATTCCGTGATTCATGTTACATTTTTATTACTGCACAAATGCACCTTGAGAGGGTCACACTCCGTTAACTTGTTTTTAAGCTTCCATTTATGCCTTTCGACAAATCAGAGAACGTTTTCCGGGCTATATCCAGCCTTCACACATCCATGGCCTTTATGTCAACCACCCCAGCATCTGTAATGTGGCGACGCGTGAGCTTGTCCATCGGCTATTTTCAGCGAAAGCTTTCTCCACATTATCAGAAAACTGAAAACTAGTACAGAGCCCTGAGGCACTCCGCTCAACCATATGGGGTTTAAGTGGTTAAAGGTTTACCAGGACAAACACACCAGAGGACGTGGTGGTAATACACACACATTTGCAATCTGATTCTGCTGACATGTATACACGTTCTGTACAGATAGTGATTTTTGTAAAAATGTTATAATCCGGTTAGAAAATGAATTGACAGACACTGATAAACATTAGATGAGACTGATGAGTCCGACAAAAGTCGGAGTCATCAGTTGGAGAAGATAGTGGATAGCCACTGGTTCAGGGACCGGTTCACACTAGTTGAAATACTGTTAACTCTTCATTTCCCTTCAGTGTAAGTTTAAAAAAAAAACATGATCGTAGTATTATAGTGGCTCAGAGCTTTTGCCTGAAACCTAATATCTCCCCCAAGGCCAAAGGGGATTACCCTTTATAGGCTTGTGGGTTGAAATGTTTGGCTTTAGTGTACCGTCCTGCACGGGAGACGGGTTCGAATCCCGGACTTTCAACAAACAGACATTCTATTGACCTTCAAATCAGTCAGGCACTCCATCTTTCTTTGGTGTGTCGCCCAGGTGGTGCCTAAACCATAACCTTTAATTTAACAAACAACACTATGCCTGAACCTAACCTTAACCCAACCCCAAACCTCACAAACACTATGCCTAAACCTAACCTTAACCCAACCCCTAACCTCACAAACACTATGCCTAAACCTAACCTTAACCCTAACCTCACAAACACTATGCCTGAACCTACCCTTAACCCAACCCCTAACCTCACAAACACTATGCCTAAACCTAACCTTAACCCAAACCCAAACCCTAACTTCACAAACACTATGCCTAAACCTAACCTTAACCCTAACCCTCACAAACACTATGCCTAAACCTAACCTTAACCCAAACCCTAACCTCACAAACACTATGCCTAAACCTAACCTTAACCCAAACCCTAACCTCACAAACGCTATGCCTAACCCTAACCTTAACCCAAACCCTAACCTCACAAACACTATGCCTAACCCTAACCCAAACCCTAACCTCACAAACACTATGCCTAAACCTAACCTTAACCCTAACCTCACAGAAACTATGCCTAAACCTAACCTCATAACCCTGTCTACCTGGGCGAAAGTGTTTCTCTACAAGAACCCTTGGCAGTCTGAACACAACTGAATAAATAGGCATAGACACACAGTCACACTTGAACAATTATTCGCAGCTAATCTGTCTCTATTAAGACTTCCAATGTGGCCCTTGCACTATTCACTTGGTTTGCCTTTGTGTGTGTTTTGTTTGAAATTGTCCATGGACATAATATTTGAGTCTCTTTTTTTATATATATAGACTTTCCATTTTGAACTCTCACAGTTATATTTATATGGTAATGGTATGCACATTAGTTCCACTCTGTCTCCCTCCATTTAAAACCTGAAATTATTGTGAAGCCTCAAAAAGCACTGAACTGGCCAGTTCAGTGCCCCGCTTTTCACCAGCAGATGTCAGGCTTCACACAGATTTTGGGTTGTTTGGGTTTTGTTGCACTTTACATTAAATACATCAAAGTCATTTGATGTGAGGCTGGTTAAACATAGTATATATAGTATATATTTCTATTCAAGGCGTGTTTGGCTTTTCTTTTTCTTTTCTTTTTTTTGTGATGCCACAAAAATAAATAAAAAAACCTTGCTTAAAATGTGTTGTCTGCCTGACTGACTAAACTCATACTTTGGGGATTAAAATGGTAACATAATCCTCTTTGTGTCTGTCTTTGCATTTAGACAAGGAAGCACTAACATTTTAACAACAGGCTCTCTCTCTGTGTGAGAGATTCAGGAGAACATGCAGTAGGCGTGTTGTGTGTTGTGTGAATATTTGCTGAGGTCAAGCTGTGCCAGCAGTGATTAAACAGATATGGCTGTGGTGTGGCGTATATGGCTGCCACCAAAGAAAGAGTTACAGGACTTCTGATTAGACTTAATCTGTTTCCCCAGAACATACTGTAAATTTATAACACTTCTGTTCCTCTTCTTGATGATTCATTGAACTTTGTACAAAGCCTATGGTAGATTTGATCTCCCTGCTGCGGCCAGAAAGAAACATGGGCAGGCATGTCACCACAGCTGCTGTTTTGTTGAGTTTTCAATTCTCTTTTTCTGCTATTTTCTCCTAAGGTTTTGCCCACAATACGGATGTTGGGGTTTAAGTGGTTAAAAGATTGAACATTGAAGAGGTACAAATGTTGGTGTGACATGTTCTGCAGACCAGTGGTTAGGCCTGTCACAATTACATAATCGCCTAAATGCAATTCTTTGAGATAATCACAGTTATTTTTGCACAATCAGCCCTACATGTGGTTCTCAAAGTGGGGTTCTTTGAGAGGGTTCCAGGGCGTTCCCCAGATAAATGAGGTGTGTTAGGAACCAAAATGGACCCTCATGGGTCTGTAACTCAGATTGTACAAATGGAACCAAACGGACCCGTAAGGAGTTATGGGGGTGGGTGGGCAGGGGGGTTAAACAGGTTTAGAAATGTGTTAACAAGACCAACAAGATGATAATGAGAATACTGGATGTAAACAACAACAAATAAATAGAAATAGAAGAATAAAGTTTAAAATAAAGTTGGGCAGTGCAGCTAAAGGTAAAAACACCTTTAGCAGCAGTGGAAAAATGTGCAGAATATTTTGGGTGGGGGGGGGGGGTTCTATGTGTAATCCTGTCCTGACTTGTCTCCTTTCTGCTCTGCTGTAATCTCTCTGCTAAGTGCTAACTACAGAATCTGTCAGCACCACTGCCTCAAACACGTAGTGTTGTTGTTCGTAGTAATAAACACAGAAGCACCGGAGAGGAAGTGGACTAAGAAAGGGGAGGAGCCAATTCAGCCAAACCGAGTTCCTGTTTCTACACAACAAAGGAGGTGGTGCTGGCGCCTCCAGAGGGAAAAAAAACATTTTTTAACGAATGGGTTCCCAAATTGGCTCTGCTGTGATGACTGATGACCTGAACTCCCCTGCTCGGACTGAGATAAACTTGTACATCCTGTGATGATGGAGGCCAGCTGGGGTACCAGTACCACCGGTACGGTACGGTGCCGGTACAGGCACCGCCTGCCTGTTTGGACCCACGTGTCCACTGAACCAGGCTGGTTGAGGCTGACTGGGCCCACATAAAGGAATCCCTACTTGGCAGACCCATGGCAACAGCATGGCTGTGATCCAAGTCTGTTGACAAAAGGCTGAATAGGTCTTCTTTCTCTCCCCGGGATGAGGTGTCCCTCTCCCTCCCCCCCCCCCAACAACACACTCACACAGACACGCACGGAAATGTCAATTCTATAGGGATACATCATCATCACATGTTCAAGCTGGTTTTGCTGGTTAGTTTATGTACATTTCCACCATGCAGCTGTGCGTAAATTGTGCGAAAAGCTGTGTGCACGCGCAAGCAATGCTTGATATGTGTATTTAGCTTGCAGGTGTGGTCAACCGCAAGGAATAAAATGTTAACATCCCTCCCTGTGGAAAAACATCCGTGTGTGTGTGTGTGTGTGTGCAAGAGCCACCCTATAGCAGACTGGCTGCCCTGACACACACACACACACACACACACACACACACACACACACACACACACACACACACACACACACACACACACACACACACACACACACACACACACACATATATAATTGCCTATGTCATATTTTTTAAGTTTTCAGATAATTAGAAATGAATAATCACTATCCTAAGTCATAGTTGACTTAGGTTAGGCTAAATTTGTTTTTTTCCTAATGATTGAAGTCATTTATTTCTGCCTAACTCTACTCTCCTGACACTGCTGCTTCCCCCTGCATCACGAATTGTTACATTCAATAATTTCTGCCTAAGTCAAAAAGTTGGTAACCGGAAGACTTGCCCCAAAACACGCTCGCCCCAATTTTTTGGCGGACCAGCGGTTCTTGTATTTTTGTATTTGTTTTAGTGAGGATAAGGTTAGAAATAAGTTTGTTTAGGGTTAGCGATTAGGCATAGTTTTACTGAGGTTAAGTTTAGGAATGAGGTTAGGTTTTGGCAGCGTTTTAGTGAGGTTACGTTTAGGAATAAGGTTTAGGCATAGTTTTACTGAGGTTACGTTTAGGAATAAGATAAGGTTTAGGCATAGTTTTACTGAGGTTACGTTTAGGAATAAGATTACTTTAGGCATAGGTTTGTTTTACTGAGGTTACATTTGGGAATAAGGTTGGTTTAGGCATAGTTTACTGAGGTTACGTTTAGGAATAAGGTTAGGTTTAGACATAGTTTTACTGAGGTTACGTTTAAGAATAAGGTTAGGTTTAGGGCATAGTTTACTGAGGTTACGTTTAGGAATAAGGTTAGGTTTAGGCATACTTTACTGAGGTTACGTTTAGGAATGAGATTAGGTTTAGGCATAGTTTTACTGATGTTACGTTTAAGAATAAGGTTAGGTTTAGGCATTGTTTACTGAGGTTACGTTTAGGAATACCAGGTGAATTTGCCCCGGGGGCGAGCGTTTTGGTATTCAGAAAGTTGACTTATAATGAGTTAGATTTTGGAATGTAACTGTTTTACATTCCAAAATCATAATTTTAACATTGTAACAAGCATTGATAGCCTGAGGACATAGGCAATAAGGCATAATGAAGCAGCAGGGAGAGTAGAGTTAAGCAGAAATGTCAATTTGCCCAAAAAATTACTTGTGCTATCAGAGGCTAACGTTTTGTTTGTTCCTGAGTTCCTGCCTCATGTTTAACAGCTCCTGCCTGAGCTAAGCTTGCACAGAGAGAGAGAGAGAGAGAGAGAGAGAGAGAGAGAGAGAGAGAGAGAGAGAGAGAGATGGGGGCGTGTTCTCACTTGTTGAATCGTGTCAACTCAAACTTCAGCCCAAGCACTCTGTCACTGCTAGAGAACCTTACTTACTTATGAATGTATGTATGTATGAATGCTTCAATACAAACATAGTATAACTTCATACATAGATGTGGCTCCAAGCGCCGTGACGCAACAATAAGGTAGGCCTAGTATTATTGTCCTTTTCTTCTGAATGTGACTTTACATTTTAGAGAGAGAGAGAGAGAGAGAGGGAGAGCAAGGTAACAGGTGTCCTGTCTCTCGCGGTGTGAGTGTGTGTGCGTGCGCGTGCGCTGCAGTTGACTGTCCTATTTACCAAGGGAGTCTACCAGACACAGTGGTGGAAAGTACTGAAGTACTTTTACTTTTTGTACTTTAAGTATATGTTGATACCAATACTTTTGTACTTTTACTCAAGTAACATTTTGAACACAGGCCTTTTACTTATATTTTTATATTTTTGTGGTATTGATACTTTTACTTAAAATATCTGAGTACTTCTTCCACCACTGACTAGACACCTGTGTGTGGACAGAACAACAACGTGTTTAACAATAATCCTTCTTCTTGTGTTGTGGTGCAAGTGTGCTGAGTTTGTGAACTGTGTGTGTGTGTGTGTGTGTGTGTGTGTGTGTGTGTGTGTGAGAGAGAGTTGCGTTCAGATCCTGTTTGATAAACACGCCTCACTAACAACCGCTTGTCGAGACACATTTTGGGCGCATGCGCTACACACACACACACACACACACACACACACACACACACACACACACACACACACACACACACACACACACACACACACACACACAAAACAATTGTATCAAATTCAAAACACAACACCAAAGAATGTAGACATACAACATTTGTCACAGGTAGCCTATTTTGTATTTTGTTTTTAAACCAAAACATAGAAAATACACTTTTGACATCTTGTAATGAATGGCAACTTAAAATGACCAAAACTGGGCCACACAATCTAAAACACTTTGGGGAGAATATTTTATTGACAAATTGGAGATGTTTGTAGAAACAACATTTGGTTTGCCTTAGATTATTGGTTCTGAAAGTGGGCAAGTGGACAAGCCCCCCCCCCCCCCAGCAAAGGGGGTCCCCAGCTAAAAGTGTTAATACAGCATCACAATCATTTCAACCACTCCATCAATTTATACGTTGGCTATTCAAAAATAGCAGATATACAAGCTCACAGTGCGTTACTTCGTTCCACGCTGCGAGCTAGCTTGTACATCTGCTATTTTTGAATATTTTTTGAAAAATCTTGAAAGTGTTGAATAATTTTATATATTTTTATAAACACAAATCTTCTAATCTGGGGGTCCCTGGCACAAAACATCTTCAGATGGGGGTCCGCGGCCAAATATTTACCACTTTGAACATGTTATCTTCACCTGTCCACTACAGTGATGGAAGTGACATTTAATCATAACAATATACAGTAGGCTATGTTGTGAAATAGAACACTGTAATCGGCACTGCTGTGGGCCCCCTGCAGCCAGGTGTGGTCACATCCTCCACACTAGTGGTTCCCAAACTTTTTCATGTCAAGGACCCCCAAAAATGATGTGTATTTGGCCGCGGACCCCCATCTCAAATATTTTGTTCCAGGGACCCCCAGAAGCAAAGTTTTGAGTAACAAATGTTTGTTTAAAAATATATATATATATATATATTCAAAGGTTTGCACACATTTTCACAGTTTTTCAAAAATAGCAGATCTACAAGCTCATAGCGCGGCACTCGGTGCCGCGCTATGAGCTTGTAGATCTGCTATTTTTGAATAGCCAAAGTATGTTAAAGTAGGTTAAAGTGGTTAAAACTATTGTGATGCTATATTAACACATTTTGCTGGGTACCCCCTGGAACCCCCCCAAGGACCCCTGGGGGTCCCCGGACCCCACTTTGAGAACCAATGCTCTACACAACACCAGTGGTTCTCAAAGTGGGGTCCAGGCCAGGGAGGGGACCCCCATGTCTCTCCCCATGCAGCAAAATGAAGAACAGTTAAACCATTTCAATTCTATTTTAATACTTTGGCTAAAAACTCTTGAATTGATTTTTTTTTTTTAACAATACAGTTGTTCTCTCATGGGGCTTCCTGGGCCTGAGTCTTACATTTAAACCTCTAATTAGAGCAGGGGTCTTCAACGGTTTCAGACCAAGGACCCCCTGGCTGAGAAAGAGATGAAGCAGGGACCCCCTCTATATTGTGTAAAATTGCGTTTCAGATTATAATTAGTTTGTTTAAATGGTCTGCTCTTTTTTTCCTTCTGCACCTACTGTATACCTCTTTGCCAAAAATAGCCAATCTACAAGCTCACAACGCCTCGCGCTGCGAGGCGTTGTGAGCTTGTAGATCTGCAATTTTTGGGTAAAGTTCACCTCAGAAGAGGGATGCTGGGTTAGAGGCTGGGTTAGAGGCTTTAGTCAAGTACCACCTCTAGCGCTGAACCGGAAGAGGAGCTGACCAGTGTTGATTTCGTCCACTAAAACTATGACGAAAAATGTTCGTCGACTACCTTTTTTCACTGACGAAAACTAAATAAAAACCTAAGCTACGATGACTAAAACTAAGACTAAATATATTGACAATTTTGTCAAAAAAAAACTAGACTAAAATGTTAGGGAGGGACGAGTGGAGAAGAGATCCAGTAGAACTAAAAGACAAGTCATTTTATGTTTGGTTGCGCTCTGGTGTTGTGCTCAGCTATTTTCAGCATGCAACCAAGTGTAAAATAAGGCATTATGACGCCATCACGGCCCGCCAAAATACATTTTCAGACTCCTGGCAGATGATGTGGACTGAGTTCATTTCATAAATAGTCCAGAACCTCCTCTGGTAACATACACACAATATGCAACAAAGAGATACACACTTCCTATTTTATGCTTTGCTGGTTCTTACATTGAAAGGACCAACTATAACTAAATACTGTTGATACAGTTAAGCTATTTGGGGGAAATGTTAACTGTGATTTGTTGTTTGCTTTTGTTTATTTTGTTCATAATATGCGTGCACACATGCGCGTAAGACACACACACACACACACACACACACACACACACACACACACACACACACACACACACACACACACACACACACACACACACACACACACACACACACACACACACACACACACACACACACACACACACACACACACACAGCTTCCTCTTTTAGCACATATGCCCTGATTTACCTACAGTACTAAGCTATCCAGTAAATGCTAATGTAGGGCTTTCAATTTGTATGTAAAATTGTTGAATGTAATTCATATTTTATCATATTACAGTTTAGTACACTGTTCTGTGACAGGAGGACTGTTGGTGATAAAGTAGCTGACGTGCACCAGAAGTCTTTGACATAAAATCATGTCATTTTTTTTATCATACAAATACAGTATGAACATTTCAAATGAATATTGTTGTCAGGCAGAACCCTCTTATCTACATATTCTAACTTTTTGTGTTCTTTCGTAAATTAATGTCCGACTTGATCACACTACAGTGTCACACAAAAGCATCAAAAGTAGCAGATCCGCAAGCTTCGCGCCGCGTTTCGAGCTTGTAGATCTGCTATATTTGCTATTTTTGAATTTGAATCCTGAAAAGTAACATACTGTATGAGGTTTCCACCCGACAGAGACCATATGCTATATTATATAAGAGTAGATGAAACCAGAACAGAAAGTAACTCAATTATGTGTCTTCATTAAGCACGTGTAAAATGTGCAGCCTCAGTACAGTAACAATATTGAGCATATAGTATACACTAAAATATCAAACGTAACAAGGTTGCACCATAGGAACCGCGTTCTTCTGCTTCTGCTTCTTATTCCTGTGTGTGTGTGTGTGTGTGTGTGTGTGTGTGTGTGTGTGTGTGTGTGTGTGTGTGTGTGTGTGTGTGTGTGTGTGTGTGTGTGTGTGTGTGTGTGTGTGTGTGTGTGTGTGTGTGTGTGTGTGTGTGTGTGTGTGCAAACAAAATTGCTTGCTCAGGGTGGGACTGTCGGGTCTCTGCTCTACATGTAAAGTGTCTGGAGACAACTTGTTGTGATTTGACACTTTAATAAAATTGTGTGTGTGTGTGTGTGTGTGTGTGTGCGTGCGTGTCAGGGATGGAGGGAGAGGGGGAGGACGTCCTGGACCTGAACCACCTGACGGAGGAGGAGCAGGCCTCCATCTTGGCGGTGTTGACGCGCGACGAGGAGCTCCGCCAGCGCGACAAGGGCCGAGTCAGGTGAGAGGTCAACGTTTATCCCTCGCCCCCCCCCCCCCCACCTGATCCATTCAGCAATGCTAATCAGCAACACCCACACAGACTATATACGTTAATACGGTTACAGTCATGTGGTTCTGAGGAAGTATGAACATTCCATATGTCTGGTGTTAAGCAAAAACAATGAATGGACCTTTTATTGTGTTTGGTGTGTGTGTGTGTGTGTGTGTGTGTGTGTGTGTGTGTGTGTGTGTGTGTGTGTGTGTGTGTGTGTGTGTGTGTGTGTGTGTGTGTGTGTGTGTGTGTGTGTGTGTGTGTGTGTGTGTGCAGGTTTGGATTTGCTAGGGGGTTAGGCTGATCATTAATTGTTATGGCTGGTGGCTGCCTGGTGGGGATCTATTTTATCCCTACTTCTGGTAAGACTGACTTAAATACATATACTGTATACATACATGATACGTAAGTAGACTGTCCGATCCAGGGTTGGAGTACCGCTACTTGGCCCAGGCCCAGGGGCCCAAGAGCTCAGGGGGCCCCCCGAGATCTAGCCATGAGCCTTTGCATGTATTGTCGCTGTTATTAATAATTTTGAAAGACTACAGTGAGCCCTTTGACAAGATATGCAGAATACAGTATGTCAATAACTGAGCCCCAAGGCTCCTACTGAAAACTGAAGGAATATCCTAATCCTTGACTTTGTAGATGTCATGAATCATAAGTAAGAAACCATCATAATGCCTTTTAAGTGCTTGTTTATCCAGACAGTTTATCTATAGGACATTAGAGGGGCAAAAAGCAAATGCAAAACGGCATTGTTAATATTGTTATCTGTAAAATATTGCTGAGATGCTGGTGTGTTAATAATATGGTGTTGGTGTTCTGTGTAGCCTATATGCGTGTGCAGGGACGTGCACAGATAGACTCTAGGTGGTGCTAGAGCACCTGCCCTTTGTCCTCTTGACCAGGGTCTTCAACAGGGGGTCCGGGACTCCTAGGGGTCCTCAGAGTTACTACAGGGGGTCCGCCAAATCTTTATGTGATATGGCAAGTTTGTGCCAGGGGCCCATTGTTTCATAATCCGCCTACGGTTCGTTGTTTCTAGTCTACCCTTAACTAGCTGGCTCTTAAGGGTAGCTAGCTTGTTTTATGTGTTGGGTATTGTTTCTATAGTGTATTGCTGTTTATTATTTTATTGTGAATTATGGTATATAAGTGGTTAAGAAAATGTCCCCCCTTCAATTTAAAATTGTTGTGTGTGTAAACACATACGATACCACTGATTGCAATGAGACCAAATCTGATAATAAATGATTTCAATAATCCCATATATTATTGTATAATAGATCAGACAGCATGGCAATTCATTCCGGGAACACATCTGTGTCATTTTAGATTCCTTAGGCTATTTTTTAAACATCTTCAATGTCATCAAATCATCAAATTTGTGCAAATCTTTGAATTGAAAGCGAACATTTGTAACTCAAATCTTTGCTACTTGGGGGGGGAACAAACATTTTGAGATGGAGGGGGGGGGGGGGGGAGCTAGTGAGCTAGTAGATAGGCTATTTTTGAATAGCCAAATGAATCTTAAAATGACACAGATGCTTTCCCAGTCTTAATGGATTAATCACATCCGCCTCATACTGGGTGTTATGGGCACCTGGCTGTCACAGCAGGTTTCAGCTTGTACGTTTAGGTGTACACAGGTTCTCCATGTCATGGGTGTGGTTCTGCTCTGGCTGTCGGCCTGTGTTACATGTCAGTCATTGTCTCTGGCCTATTTCTTCTTGTCTTTAGCATTGAACTTATCACAGTATATTATGTGCTAAAAATCTACTTGCTTCCCACCATCAAATATAGGCTATAAGACAGTGTGAGGGCTATTATCACTACACCCATTTATCAGCTTCAATTTCATAGTGTTCCACTTCCAATCAGTGGTGGAAAGTAACAAAGTACATGTACTCAAGTAAGTACAATTTTGAGGTATTTGTGCTTTACTTGAGTATCTCCAATTTACGATACTTTTACTTCCACCCCACAACATCTCAGAGGCAAATATTGCTCTTTGAGGGGGTTCCAGGGGGTCCGCAGTTAAATGACTGGTAACTGGGGGGGGGTCCGTAGCCTAATGCAAAACAAACAGGGGTTGATATAGCAATGATTACTATGAGAATACAGAGCTATTTAACACTTATTTTAACCCATTCAGACCTGGAACGCATCTGTGTCATGTTTTAGATTTCTTTGGGCTATTCAAAAATAGCAGATATATACGTATAAGTGCTGTGCTATGAGCTTGTAGACCTGCTATTTTTTTTTAAAAACATGAACATTTGTGCAATTTGAATATATATATATATTTTTTTAATGTGAACAGTTGTAACTCAAATCTTTGCTTCTAGGGCAAAATATTTTCAGATGAGGGTCCGCGGCCAAATACATATCATTGTGGGGGTCCTTGACATGAAAAAGTTTGAGCACCACTTATATATAGGAACATATGTTTTTTTCCAGAAAAATGTTAGGATTTAGAAGACATTTGTAGAATCCCCAGAAGCAAAGATTTGGGTTACAAATGTTCGCTTTAAAACATATATTCAAAGACTAGCAAAAATGCAGATCTACAAGCTCATAGTGCGGCACTCGGCGCCGCGCTATGAGCTTGTATATCTACTATGTTTTGAATAGCCAAAGAAATCTAAAATGACACGGATTGCATGGGGTTAAAAAAACAATGTCACTTACTGTACCTTTAAACATGTGTGTGTGTGCTTGCTTGTGTGTGTGTGCGCGTGCGTGCACCCCTGCAGTGAACTGGAGCAGAGTGAGAAGGACCCGATGCGTCTGCGCTCTCTGTCGGGGGCGTGGTTCAGCGAGGAGCGCAGCAAGCGGCATCGCAGGCAGGCCGTCGACCTGGTGCAGGCCTCCATGCGCCGCCGCAGCACCAGGACCAAGGGCAAAGGTCAGCCTAGAGAGACTGAGAACCAAGATATGGCTACTGTGTGTGTGTGCCACACATGCAGGCGTATCTTGGTCACTGTTTTTTTGTTTCTTGTGTTAAGAATGTATGTTATTTAGACAGATGCTACTGCTAGTGCATTGTTAACCTGGTATCCTACTGTAGTTTCTATGAGGCACGGGGGGGGAGGGGGGCACTCGCACTTGGCTGTTGTCATAGTGATATTCCAGTTTTAAGGCTGTTACCTTGGTAACCGTACCATGCCAGCGGTGCAAGAAGTATTCTCTCTCTGTCTTTCTCGACTTTGATCCTTCCCTCTTTGTCGATTTCCTCAATACAGAAATACTCTGTTAGGTGTGAGGGCACGGTCACACCAAAATATGGTTGCCCGCTGTTAAACTCGGGTTGTGCGCAGTAGACAGTTTTTTTTTTGCAGCCAGCGGCCCAGCGCATTCTAAAAAAACGGAGTAGCTGGCAGCGCATTCTGTCCCAGTAACCAGTGACCCACCATGTCACTCACTTTCAGGACCCTCCCCGTAGCCACCTTCGACTCACACGATTGGACAGAGGGGGGGAAAAGTAGCATGATCTGTCTCGAGCAATTTATCTGCTTCAAATAAACGCGAGGTGTGCGCGACGCGCGGAAAGATGTGCAAAAGACCATCAATCCACGCGATTCTCATTGAAAAAGCATTGGCATATTCCGCCCCTTAGGTCAAAATAAAAGTGCGGTGTGACCGCGCCATTACAAGTAAAAAGTCCTGTCGGTGCTCTTTTTTTCTCCCCAATTTAGTCGTGATGCCAATTAATTCCTCCCCACACGCATCTCTGTGTTGTCACTGCTGTTGTATCCCACTGACTCACCTACCAGTGAGGAGCCCCCACCAGGAGGACGTAGAGCCTTCGTTCCTACTCCTCCCGCCCAACACTCCCCCCCCCCCCCCCAGCCCGTAGGAGTATGTGCAGTGACGATTATCACCCTCCCCGTCCGGCTTCCCTCCCCCGAACACGGGCCAATTGTGTTCGCATAGACGCTCGACAAAGCCAGATGCACCACGGTGGATTTTAACCCATGACCTCCGCGGTGGTGGGCAGGGACGTTACCACTGCGCCAACCGAGCGCTTTGATTTGAATTTGACTTAAATGTAAAGTATTGGCATCCAAACAAACTTAGAGTGCCAAAGTCAAAGTTATAAAATCGGGTTTCGAAAATAGCAGATCTACAAGCAAGCTCACAAGACATGCCACAGACGTGGACAAGCCTTGCCTTGTCCATGTCTTTGTCCATGGACAGACACAACAGGACACATGGAGGAGCCCTGCTGCACATGATGACTGTACTGTACTGTGATGTGTCCCTATACAGACGTACCTCTGAATCAACTGTTCAACGGACAGACGGAGGAGGCCGCGGTCAGAGCGCCCCCTGGTGACAGCCTCTCTCCTGAGCCGGAGTCCACCAGGCTAGAGGAGGAGGACGACACGACAACAGCGGGGTCAGTGACGTCTCTGACAGCGTAGAAACCGTTGCTCTCGGACAGAAACCATGTGTCTCCACATTTTTCATTATATAAGAGTGTCACACAAAAGTAGTGAAAATAGCAGATCTACAAGAGATAAAGTGTAGATTGGCTATTATAGGGCTTGGTTGGTATATTGAGGATTTTTACTGCAATCCATAGTAGAATAATTATTATATTATACTTTACAGTCGCGCAAATTTATCCTAATATAAATACAAATCATCTAAGTATATGTAGCTTGCTGCTTAGCAGAAATCGAAATTAAAAAGTAAAATGTAAAGATATTTTAAAATATATTTTTGTGAACGGAAGTGCCAGTTTCCTCTCTCGGATTTTGGGAGTTGTAGTTCCAGACTCTATATAGCATTCAGAGATTGTGGAATAGTTGTCTGGCTACGCGAGACTAGTGTGTGTGTGTCTCATTTCCAATCTTCTTACATCCATCTGGTGTTTCAGGGCTCATGAGCGACTCCCACCTGAACCCTCGCCCAGAACTAAAGGCCCACTACCCAAGGTCTGTGCCTTCCATTTGTGACCTGTAAAGTGTTTGTGTGTGTGTGTGTGTGTGTGTGTGTGTGTGTGTGTGTGTGTGTGTGTGTGTGTGTGTGTGTGTGTGTGTGTGTGTGTGTGTGTTCACATGTGAAGGAATAGTTCATTGTATCAGTAATGTCTCTCACTTCCAGCTTCATAAGGACGTGAACGGCAACTCCTCATCCACAGGTATGAAGCACACTGTCTGTCTGTCTGTCCGGCAGCGTGATTCGATCACGGAGGGTTGGGGGTCGGCAGTCCAATGCTCAGCGATTTACGCCTCCACTAGACCAGTTGAAGAATTAGGGTTTTGGGCTGTCTTTGTCTTTGTTTTTGCATTTTTGCATTCAGTCAATCGAAAGGCAGGCAGGGCGGGGCTTGGTAGAATCTAGTTACCATTAAATAATCGCTCGTCAGAAGGGTAAAAACATGGCATGCCAGTGAGCAACACAGCTGCAACCACTCACATTAATAATGAGGTGTGTTAGATTTTGGCATACCCATGGCCTCGGTGTGCCAGTGGTCAGCCTAATCTAAACACACCCATTATTCATTTTGATTAGCTGCAGCTGGTGTTGCTTACGCCAGGTCAGTCTTATTATTAGCCAGCCATAAGCTCACCTACTGCTGTGGTTTTCACTTTTCACCTGAACTGGAAAACTAAACTCATCCCCCTTTAATTAAATCTCATCATTCCTCTCTCACCAGAGTGTGTACAGTAAGCACCTCTTTTCTTGTCAAAGATAGCCTCCAACATGTCGAGGAGCTTGTAGCCAAAGTTATAAAATAGGGCTTAAGTGGCTAATGCATGTTTTTGTGTTAATAATCCCAATCAAATCTACAAAGTAACTTGTAACTAAAGCTGTCAAATAAGTACTTTATTTTTCCTCTTAGATGTATTGTGGAGTAAAAGTATCAAGTACAGAAAACAATATATTAAAGTTCTCAGTCACGATTGATATCAGTTATTTGGATTCCATAGAAGCCAGCGTGTCTTCTATGGAAGTATGTTACGCAGCGAAAATAGCTAAAAATATCGACAAGCTCTAAATGCGTCTGTAGCTATTTTCGGTTATTATTTTAAGAATAGACCTTTTGAAGTGGTCAAACTATAGCAATTATGTTCAGAAGCATCTTCCATAAAACCTTAATGGTCTCCGATATTTCATAAAAAAACTTGAAAGTAAACTGGCAGATCATCCTGGGGTTTCACCTAGCTGCAAGCAGTGGTGGAAAAAGCACTCAAATGTTTTACTTAAGTGAAAGTATCAATACTGCAATTTAGAAGTACTCCGTTACAAGTAAAAGTCCGGAATTCAAAATTAGCTTGAGTCAAAGTACAAAAATATTGGTATCAAAATGTACTTAAAGTACCAAAAGTAAAAGTACTAAAATGTTTGAAAATAGCCGATCGACAAGCTCTCGACGCGTCGCGATGCGACGCGTTGTGAGCTTGTAGATCTGCTATTTTCAAATAGCCTAGGTATAAAATAGGGCTAAAGTGGTTAATGTATGTTTTATAATATCATAATTTATATCTGCAAAGTAACTAGTAACTAAAGTTTCCAAATAATTGTAGTGGAGTAAAAGTACAATATTTGCCTCTGAGATGTAGTGGAGTACAAGTAAAAGTACTGAAAATTGGAAATACTTCAGTAAAGTAAAAGTACCTCAAAATCGTACTTAGGTACAGTACTTTAGTAAATGTACTTAGTTACTTTACACCACTGGCTGCAAGCAACTCTTAGATCCTATTTTTAATATCTGGAATCTAGAGTTGCAATACCAACCGTTGACAGCCTACACATCCAAGCAGAAAAGTCAGATCTGATTCTGTTAACCCATTAAGACCTCAGACCGATTCTATAAAATGTCTTCTGAATGTTGCTGTCAGTGGTTCTCAAACTTTTTCATGTCAAGGACCTCCAACATTATATGTATTTGGCCGCCGACCCCCATCTCAAAATATGTTGTTCCAGGGACCCCCCCAGAAGCAAATATTTGAGTTACAGATGTTCACTTTAAAAATAAGACCTATTTTAAGAGCTATTTTGTAAAACCGTGAAAATGTGTGCAAATCTTTGAATATATATGTATCTTTTAAAATTTAGAAAACTTTTTTTTCATCGGCCTCAGGGTGGATTAATGGGTTAATGGGTTAAACAAAAACTTGGCAGATACAATGAGGATAATTCAAGCTGCAATGTTGGTGAGTTTTAACATTGTTTAATACAATCACATCAGACTTTTCTGTTTGGATGTACAGTATGGGCTGTCAAGGGTTTGTATTGCAGCTCCCAGATATTAAAAATAGTATGTACTGTAAGAGTTGCTTGCGGCAAGGTTTCACCCTCCTCTAAATCTCATCCTTCCTTTTCTCACCAGAGCGTATAAGCAGAAGTAACGGCCACAGAGGAGAAACAGAGGTGATTGCGTCACACACACACGCACGCACGCACGCACGCACGCACGCACGCACGCACGCACGCACGCACGCACGCACGCACGCACGCACGCACGCACGCACGCACGCACGCACGCACGCACGCACGCACGCACGCACACACACACACACACACACACACACACACACACACACTCGCACACGTTCTAGATCAGGGGTGGGCAACTTTGATGGTGAAGAGGGCCACTATATTTCCACACTCACTCCAGAGGGCCACATTGCATTCATCTTATCTCCGTATTTTAACTTTTTTTGTAAATTAATGCCGTACCATTGACCTAATTCACACAAAAGTAGCAAAAATTGCCGATCTACAAGCTCAAAACGCGTCGCAGCGCGACGCGTTTTGAGCTTGTAGATCTGCTATTTTTGCTATGTTTGAATTGGAATCCTGAATTTCTTTTTGCTATTTTTGAATTAGAATCCTGAAAAGTATCATTTTTATTTAATTTCAACACACGCGCGCACGGTCAACATCATGTGTCCCTGTCTGATGTGTCCCCCCAGGTCATATTCCATTCCGGCGCCCCTGCTAACACGTATATCGAGGTAACCATAGTAGCCACACGATAGATTTCGCCAATGTATCTGAGAACTGTGTGTGTGCGTGTGTGCGTGTGCGTGTGTGTGTGTGTGTGTGTGTGTGTGTAGGAAGACTCTGACGGTCATGATGCAGACACTGACTCTGTCTCCAGTGGTGAGACACATCTGGATCCATCTCCCCTGAAAACAACCAGCTCTGTCGGTAGCCTACACTCCAGTTATATGGTACACACACACACACACACACACACACACACACACACACACACACACACACACACACACACACACACACACACACACACACACACACACACACACACACACACACACACACACACACACACACACACACACACACTTCTTCATTTATTTCACTGTACTTGTGAGGACATTGATGGTGATTTTATGAATGCCATTAAAATCCCATTTCTAACCTCAAATCTAAAACTGAAATCTAGTCAGTCTACAGTATGTGTGTTGGTGAGCTTTTAGATCAGCCATTTTCTGTGCACGACACCAGCGTGCAACTTAGTGTAAATCAGGCATATCTCTATCTCTAATCCCTAGACCTAACTTCTAAACGTATCTCTAAAAATCTTTTTTTCAACCATAAAAAAATGTCTATTTCTCATATTCTACTATATTTGTGGGGACATTTGGTCCTCACAAGTACAGTAATACAAGTACGCTCACTCACATACCATTGATGTACGATGACTCTGCAAAGGACAATGACTCAGGATCTATTTGCCCCTTGGGCACTCTGTGTGTGTGTGTGTGTGTGTGTGTGTGTGTGTGTGTGTGTGTGTGTGTGTGTGTGTGTGTGTGTGTGTGTGTGTGTGTGTGTGTGTGTGTGTGTGTGTGTGTGTGTGTGTGTGTGTGTGTGTGTGTGTGTGTGTGTGTGTGTGTGCGCACACAGCTCAGTGGCAGCATGATGAGTCTGTTCAGCTCCGGGGAGTTTGGCACGGTGGAAGTGAGAGGTCGCATCCAGTTCTCATTGGTCCACGACGCGCACAAGGAGGAGCTACGGATCCGCGTGTGTCGCTGCGAGGACCTGGCGCCCGCACACAAGAACCGCTCCGACCCGTGAGTCACTGCGCTTTGTATGGCTATGCTTGTGACTGGGCTTAGATGTCCCCACAAGTATAGTAGAATTTGACAAAGAAGATGAGGACCATTTTCCTGGTCTTCCTCGGAGGAGAAATGGCAGTTGTTTTATGTTTATCCCATTAAGACCTAAGGCCGATTCTACAAATGCCTTAAGGGTCAGATTTAAGGGTTATGTCTGATTTATACTCGCGTGTTGTGCACCGAAAATGGCAGATCTACAAGCTCACAGCGTGTGGACGCGTTGTGAGCTAGTACTGTAGAGCTAGGCTGTAGTTAAGCTGTGTGTTCCCACAGAAATAAAATATTTCGAGCTTGAATAGGCGCTTGAATCGCTGCTTCACTTTGGTCGCTGGGCGTTGTGACAGGACAACACCAAGCCTGGTTCCAGACCAATCTGCCATTGCAAAAAAAAAAAATCCCTCGGCAGATTAGGTCTGGCCCCTTCTCAATAGAGATTTAATTGCTCTCCCTCCGAAGTTGTGAGAGACCAATCAGAGCCCAGTATTTTTTGAATTTGCCCCTCGGACATGCAGGTTCCACACAGAGATTCCTGACTAATAGCTACGCAGTGATATTAGTCTGACCATGCCAGGCTAGACAACACCCAGTGTGTTCAACTAATCGACCTCATGCATGCTGTCAATCACTGTACACATACAGTACTATGGAAAAACAGCACCAAATTCTAAGCACAAAGTTTTAATCTAGCAGTTTTATGTGTGAAAATAAGAAAGATTGAGCAACTATGTTCTATTTCATGACTGTACATGTATGCCCGGGGACGACTGATGTCACGTCGGGAGAAAGAACGCAGTTTGTTGACTCAAATACCATTTTACGAGGTTTGTTTTGTCTGCAGGCACGTACAACAGACATCAAATGAACACATGCAGGGACCCCTCCAGCGTTAATTTACCAGTGTTAAACTCTGGGAGTGTGATTCAATGACTTTCAAGAGCCACCCGCTTATTACTGTTGAACATAATTATTCTGTGGATTGTCTGCAGTTTGATTTGTAAAAAATATAAATAAATAGAGGGGGGGCATAATTGATACTTTTCTCTTTTGGGTCTAGAGATGAACACGTTTTGGAATCCCTGCTCTGCAGTGCCAGTATTTCACTCACATTTGCCCCCAAAATGTGCGAACTGGAAAAATAAATTACGCACACAGTGTGCGAGTACAGATTACCAACCTACCATTATCTTTTCAGTCCAAAGTAAAAAATAATTCATTCAAAGTAAGGGCACAGTCACACCGCACTTTTATTTATATACTGTATACCTATGGGGCGGAATCTTCCAATGCTTTGTCAATACAATTGTGTGGATTCATGGTCTTGCGCAACTTTCACTCGAATCCACGCATTTGCATTGACAGAGCATTGGTAGATTCCGCCCCATAGGTAAAATAAAAGAGTGGGAGGGAGAGAGAGAGAGAGAGAGAGAGAGAGAGAGCTTGCAGCCACAACAATGACTTTTTTCTATGAAACACTCATTTCTAGTGAAAGAACCTCATGACAGATACGATGACTGATATCCTTTTATTGAGAGTTTTGTTATTATCTGTGTTGAACGTGACACACTTGAAACGAAAACAAGACAAATTTTAGTGGGAAAAGGAGTCAATCGCCTATTTTGGTGGGGTTTCCTACAGTACATATCAAAAAGCTGCATATGTCCTAATTGTGGTGAGAAAATGCAGTTCTTTCCCAGTATGGTATGGAGATTTATTTGCTCTCACTCAGCTGACCCTCAGCTGTAGTCAGTGTGCGGTGTGTGTTTGGAGGAACGTTTAACCCCTTGTCTTTAACCCCTTTACTTCGTTAACCGGAGTCCCCCAGGGGCCTTTAAATGCATCTGTGTATACGTCGGTGTGTGTAACAAGCATTTACTGTGAATACTTGAGCATAAGTGTGTTTGTGTTGCAAGGATTTACTCTAAATACTTGCAGAAGTGTGGCATTGAACTCATGCTGACAATATACATCACATTTCCGTGTGTGTTACAGATATGTCAAAACCTATCTGTTGCCAGACAAGTCGTCTCACAGTAAAAAGAAAACGTCCGTCCGGAAGAAGACATTAAACCCAGTCTACGACCAGACACTCAGGGTGAGGCTATTACAGTGTATAATAATATAGTCCACACTCCTTTGTGGTATTTGTCACTGTATATTTGCATACAGTGAAATTAGGTATCTGCATTTAAGCCATCACGCTGTGAATCACCTTTTTATACGTAACATGATCCGTTCCTACATTGACACATCGTGATGTGTTTACAGTATAGCATGAGCGAGGCAGAGATGAAGAGTCGCACGCTGAACGTTTCGGTGTGGCACGCGGAGGCCCTGGGCAGGAACGTCTTCCTGGGCGAGGTGGAGCTGACCCTGGCCTCCTGGGACTGGACCTCCACACAGCCCCTCTGGCACGACCTGCAACCACGGGTAGGTGCAGTGGTGTAAAGTAGGTAGAAAGTAGGTAGCTGATATTATTGCACGTTTACCTTAGCGCTAGGTATGCTCTTAGTTGCTTGTTTTAGAAGAGAATGCTCTTAAGACTTCTGGTGATTAGTAGTTTCGTTCCCTACCTATGTTGAATGCACTTATTGTAAGTCGCTTTGGATAAAAGCGTCTGCTAAATGACTGTTTTGTAATGTAGTACAAGTACATTTACTTAAGAACTGTACATCATTTGTTCTTTACTTATTTCCAATTTTCCAATACGTTTACTTCTACTCCACTACATCTCGGATCCAAATATTGTACTTTTAACACTACAATTATTTGAAAACTTGTTGCTAGTTACTAGAGACAGAGAGAGAGAGAGAGAGAGAGAGATGCGAACGGAACCATTATATTATTATTATTATATTCACATATTTTTCCTGTCCTTTATAATTGTGTAGGCTACACGAGAGAACATTCAACGATACAGCGAGTGGCCTAGACATAAGGGACATTCAAATAAATAAAGTTGACCTGCAGCGGGGATATCATTAGAGGCAGCTGTGCATTATTGATCAAATAAGCAACACATTGAACACAAGCTCATGATTCCAGCCCAGGAGGAGAGAGACGGCATAGGATGAGAGAGGGAGAGAGAGATAAAACAGGGGAGAGAATGCTTTTTCTTTTCTTTTTTTTCGTGTATTGACCCGCTCCGCCCGCCCCGCGATAATTACGTCTGAAATCTTGACCCGTCTTGACCCGTTGCCCACCCGCGGGCCTGCGGGCAACGGGTCGGCCCGTGCATCACTAGTATAGTGGCCACCTACGTCACACATATACAGGACGTAAACCGGAGATGGCGTGTCTTTCTTCTTTTTTTTTTGTCTTGAGGCGTACCTAATAATAAAGAGGTTGTTGAGTAGGCTATACATTTGTGTACAGACATGATGCACGCGACCTGTAGGTTTCAGATGTTCTCTAGCTCAGTGGTTCTCAACCTGTGGGTCGGGACCCCCAGGGGGATTTTTGGGGCGTCCCCAGATGACAGTAAAGTGACAATGTAAGGACTTTTAAGACCTTTTTAATACCCAAAAAAAAAGGACGGAAAAAAAAGAAAGAAACAAAAAGAAAACTGGTCAAACATTGGCCAAATTGTCAAATAATAAAAGACAAGCAAAAATTGTGAAAATAGCAGATCTACAAGCTTACAACGCCTCGTGTTGCGAGGCGTTGTAAGCTTGTAGATCGGCTATTTTCACAATATTTATCTGTGGAACCAAGTCAAACTAAATGTAATACCTCAAATCAAATATGATTATTTTAGGCGGTCCCCAGTTTAAATATGATTATTTTGGGGGGGGTCGCGGCCTGAAAAGGTTGAGAACCACTGCTCTAGCTCACTCAACAGGACGTCCAGGTATTGGTAGTAGCGGTTGGTTGTCTTGGTTTACACAGACGTCGTGTGGAAGACGAGCTGTACTAGGAGGTGAGCTCTGTCCGTCTCTCTGTCTGGGAGAGACGGAGAGGCACGCTGTGTGAATTACAACTAAGCTTTTATGTAACCTTAGTCTCCTCCTCCTCCATGTGTTCTCCACTTTTTCCTTTGCTTTCCTTTCTTGTCTTTTTCTCTCTCTCTCTCCCTGTGGAGTCGGTGCTGTCTTGCTTACTCATGCCACCGCAGTAACCTCTCCCTCTCTCTCTCTCTCTCTTTCTCTCCCTCTCTCTCTTGTCCCCACCCCCCACCTCCTTCTTCCCATCAGGTTCAGTTGAACCCAGACTCCATTAGCAGTCGTGGGACCGTCTTTCTCTCCATCAAGTTCACCCCAGCGGGCTCGGAGGGTGAGTGTGAATGCAGTGCACCACCACCATAACTACTGCACGTGCGTCATACAGACGCGTTAACCGCATCGAGCTGCTTGAGCCTATATAACACACTCACTGCCTTTTAAGGTTTTGGGGCGATATGACGTCAAGTCATTGTCACGATTTCCGCTCGGTATATGAAATGTATCCGTCTGCATTTACCCAGCCAAACTATCAGGAGCAGTGGGGGCTGTTAATTAAGAGTTAGGCTTATACATTTATGAAAAGGATTCCGGTTGGGATTAGGCATTTCGTCTCTTGTCGGGTGTGAACCTCATATGTCCAAAACTGTTACTCTGCAGGATTCAAATTTAAAAGCATCAAAAGTAGCAGATCTACAAGCTCGAAACGCGTCGCTTCGCGCCGCGTTTCGAGCTTGTAGATCTGCTACTTTTGATGCTTTTGTGTGACGCTGTAGTATTGTAGTATACTACTTCATACTAGTGTAGTATGAAGTAGGGCGTTAATTTACCAAAAAACACAAAAAAGTTTAAATATGGAGATATGAGGTTTCTGCCAGACAGCAACGATTATAGGTTATATTTAGGGGTTATTATGCCTGACACCACTGCGTTGCTAAGGTATAACTCTGGCTTTAGGGTTAGCGTTAAAATGGCTAAAGAATGATACAAAAAATGGCATCTCTAGAACTGCCATCAAATGTTGATGTCCTGTGTGTGTGTGTGTGTGTGTGTGTGTGTGTGTGTGTGTGTGTGTGTGTGTGTGTGTGTGTGTGTGTGTGTGTTGTACACATGTGTGTGTGAAGGAGGTGGTGTTCCTCAGACAGGAGAGCTCCACATCTGGCTGAGGGAGGCGCAGGGCCTCCTGTCCGCCAAAGGAGGACCGGTGGATTCATTTATCAGAAGGTGGGTGAGCGAGTGTGGAGGTCTGCACAGTGGTCATATGACTCAGAGGCCGGGGTGTACAAAATTCTACGAAATTGACCCATCCATTTGGTTCTATTTGTACAATCCCTACTGTATATTGTTGCTGTCGGGCAGAAACCTCTCACACAAAAGCATCAAAAGTAGCAGAGTTCGAAACTTTGAAACTTTGAAACTTTGTTTGAAACTTTGAAACTTTGAAACTTTGAAACTTTGAAACTTTGAAACTTCGAAACGTGACGCGAAGTGACATGTTTTGAGCTTGTACAGTAGATGTGCTGCTTTTGCTATTTTTTGGGGACGTAATGAGGTTCCCACCCGACAGAGACAACATACAGGTACTTCATTGACCCCAAATATCTTCACTGAAAATAGCAGATTATTGTGAGTTGGAGATTCAAATGTAAGCCTGTGCTGAGCCATGAAACCGAGTGGGTCATATCACAAAGTACTTAAGATTTATCAGCTGTAGGGGGCGCAAGAGGGTTCACTGGTCTGACCTTGATGGATGGTGTTGTGGGCTTAATTCAGCCACACTTCTTTGATCAGAGATAATCCTGCTATCACCAGGCCACCCTCTTCAGCTAGAATCTAAAGCAGCTCCTCACATTGGTGCCATCCTTAGTTTAAACCCTATAGTGTCCCTATTCTGGGCAATTGGAAAATGACGATGTGTTGTGAGACAAAGTACAGACCCCTGGGGGACCCCGGTCAACTATGGTTTAAGTCTTCACATAATTGGTCCTCACTAATTCTCAATATAATGGCCCCCCATTTCCCTGTGCGTCTCATTGGTTCAGAAACCTTGCCTACCAATGACGTCATCGGTGGGGGGATTCCAAGCTATTGGAAAGTAACAGCCTTTCTCTTCCTGGAAAGTTATCACGCTGAAATAGAAGCCATCGTTCTCACGTCGATACAAATCGAATCATGTAGATCCTCGGGATCCACATGGGACCGGCCGTGGCTCCGATTTTAAGCCACGCCGAGAATAGCATGTGTAAAAAAGCTCACAAACGTGTCATACTTTTCACAGAGGGACCCCTGCTGTAAATGAGACCATGTGGCAAAAGCTTAAGCTTCCTTTAACCCATTAAGACCGGGAATACATCTGTGTCATTTTAAGATTTGTTTTCCATTCAAAAATAGCATTTTTAACTCCGATCTGTGCTTCCGGGGGTTCCTGGAACAACATATTTTGAGATGGGGGTCCACGGCCAAATACATATCATGTAGAAGATGCGTTCCCGGATTGAATGGGTTAATTACAGATCTTCCTCCTCCACCCAACACACACACACACACACACACACACACACACACACAGTCTGTTGACATTTTGAAACGTCTTCTTGTTTGTGAGGAAAACACTCGGGTGTCATGACTCCTCTTCTTCTCTCTTCTCCGCTTGCGGGAAAAAGGAGGCTCCATTCTGTCCTGGAAGAGGCAGTTATTTCTTTTTGAGGTTCCCGTCTCTTCAAGGTCCCGTGACTGACACAGGCTTTTATATTACGGGAACTGGGTTTAGTTCAGAGAATTCTGAGAGTTTCAGTCGGGAAAAAATAATGTAACATGTTCGATAAACGGGCATAATTACATTCTGATAATGTGAACTCATGGTTGAATCGTTTTGATTAAAGCCCCATTCCGCTTCTTAACCCATTAAGACCGGGGAAAGCGATCTGTGTCATTTTTTTTTTGATTTCTTGAGGCTATTCAAAAATAGCAGATCTACAAGCTTGTGGTGCGGCACCGAGTGCCGCACCACGAGCTTGTAGATATGCTATTTTAGAAAAATCATGATTTTTTCTCTGGGGATTCTACAAATGTCTTCTAAATCCTAACAGTAAAAAAAAAAAAATATGTTGCTATAATATCAGTGGTTCTCAAACTTTTTTCATGTCAAGGACCACCCAAAATGATATGTATTTGGCCGCGGACCCCCCATCTCAAAATATATTGTTCCAGGGACCCCCCCAGAAGCACGGATCAAAGTAAAAAATGTTCGCTTTAAAACATATATATATATTATATTCAAAGATTTGCAAAAATGTTCATGATTTTTCCAAAATAGCAGATCTACAAGCTCATAGCACGGCACTCGGTGCCGTGCTATGAGCTTGTATATCTGCTATTTTTGAATAGCCCAGAGAAATCTTAAAATGACTCACACAGATGCTTTCCCGGACTTAATGAGTTAATGTTTGACATAGTGCAGAGCACTGCCTGAAAGAAAGAGAAGATGGATGGATAAGATAAAACAAATACTAATGGCTGTCATAACTTGAGTGCAGTATTATTATGGCTTGATTTATACGTTATTGTGCAATGGTGTCGAGTGCCAAAAAGCGGATCAATAAACTCACAACACGTTCTACGAGCTTGAAGAGCTATTTATGACGCCATCAACTTCCAACATCACAGGTTTACAGGTGTGAATAAGTGGGTGAAATTCGTTTTCAATAAAGGTTCCCATCATTTGTAGTTTTCAGGAAAGGGAAGAAGAATATAGAATATAGAAAAAGCAGAACAGGTAAATATTACTGATATTAGTAGAGTAAGATACATATATGCATACATACCTACATATGTAGCCATTTTTTAAAAAACTATTTTTAAAAACATTTTCAAATAGTTCAACTAGCCGATGCACATCGACACGTTGTGAGCTTGTAGATTGGCTATTTTAACTATTTGAAAATGTTTTGAACTCATTCACTGCCACTGACGTAATAAACGTAATTATTCCCGTTTACCAATACTGCCACTGACGTAAAAAACGTAATTTTAATTTTTCAAAAAGAAAAAAAAGGAGTATCTCGGCTCCTGTGTACTTTTTTTTTTTACAATGAAAAATCTGTGGCAGTGGGCAAACGCAGCCAGAAATAAGTCTAGCAGAAAAATGGCAAAGAAGTTTAGGGATAATGGGTAAAACGCACTGGCGAAAATAGGCCCCATTGAACATAGACCTTTATGCATCTCGTTGCTGTCGCGCAGCTCTGATCTCCATATTTTTAACTTTTTGTGTTGCCCTAGTTGATCATACTACAGCTTCACACAAAAACAGCAATAGTTGCAGATATACAAGCTCATATACAATGGCAAAAGTAGCGGCAAAAGTAGCAGATCTACAAGCTCTAAACGCGTCGCTTCGCGCCGCGTTTAGAGCTTGTATATCTGCTACTTTTGCCGTTTTTGAATTTGAATCATGAAAAGTAACACATTTGGACTGATTTGGAGGTTTCCACCCGACAGAGACGATTATAGTCTTGCGTGCGTCATACAACAAAGTTTTTAAAAAAAGGCTTTAACCCCACTGTTTTTCTCCTCCTCCTCCAGCTACATCCTGCCGGACGCCAGCCGCCAGAGCGGCCAGAAGACGCGGATGGTGAAGCGCTCCATCAGCCCCACCTACAACCACACCATGGTGTACGACGGCTTCCAGAGCGGCGACCTGGGAGAGGCCTGCGCCGAGCTGACCGTGTGGCACCGCGAGGGCCTGAAGACGCACTGCCTGGGAGGGATGCGCCTCAGCCCCGGGACAGGTGAGGAGGGTGGGGGGTGAGGGGGGGGGGGGGGGGGGGCTGTAGTGTGTTCTATGAATATAGGCTATATAGGGCATAGCAGTGGCGGCCATTTTCTGGTTCCATCGTTCCAGACCCCATTCATTTTTCCCATAGGGATTTCCAAAAATATTTATATAAATTAATTTAAGCCTAGAATCAAGCCATCCAGGATCCTGGTGATTCATGACCATAAAATATTAGATTCTGTGAAGAAAAAAAAAGTCATTATATGATATACTATATTTAATAAATACCCTTTGTTTTGCGGTTTTCCATTTTTTTCTTCTTCACAGAATCAAACGTTTTATGGTCATGATTCACCATGGCTTAAAATAATTGATATAAATATTTTTGGAAATCTCTATGGGAAAAATTAATGGGGTCTGGAACGATGGAACCAGAAAATGTCCGCCACTGCTATGCCCTATATACACGTAGTATGCCCTCTGAGAAAATTTGATATACGAAAAAATACAAGCTAGCGTTTCTGAAACGCAGGAGGAAGGGCTGGAGCTAGCAAGAATGTTCACTTCAGTAGCCTGTTCAGGTGATAATGTAGCGTCCGACGGGAAGGCTTAGGTGTGTGTCTGTTCAGGTGTTAATGACCGCTGGCCAACACGTCTAAAGGCTAAAAGCAGCTCCAAAGTGGCTGAGCTACAGGGTGATTAACATTAGAAACTGTAATCTGAAATCAGATTACAGAAATCTGTACAAAGCATATCGTTATTGTAATTGTACCCAGTCTTACTACTGCATGCTCTCTCTTATGTGTGTGTGGGTGCATGTATTATCCCATTCAATTCGGGAACGTATCTTTGTCATTTTAGATTTTAGCCGTAGTCATTATTTTATACTTTGGCTATTCAAAAATAGCAGATATACAAGCTCATAGCGCGGCACCGAGTGCCACGGTATGAACTTGTATTTTGAAAAATCGTGACATTTTATATATATTTATAAAAATTTTTAAAGCGAATATTTGCAACTCAAATCTTTGCTTCTAGGGGGTCACTGGAACAAAATATTTTGACACCCACCAGCGGGCCGGGCCCGTTGTTTTTAACCATATCCCTAAACCTATCCTCAAACCCCTAAATGCCTAATGCTAACCCTGACCCCAACCTGAATCTTTCTCTAATTGGAACCTTAGCTCTAAACAACTTCCTTGGCCATGAAAATGTCCCTTTTCCTTCAAGAGGACCAGAACAGTGTTGAGTTTTTTTGGTCCTCACACTGCCCAAACCTGGTGTTTCACTCCCTCTAGTGGGCACCAAAGGCCATGACGTGTAAAGTCATGACATGCAAAGCATGATAACAAATAACATAATCACCAGTGTTGTGTATTGGTGATTTGGTTAGTGATGCTGGTGGCTGGTGGGACGCTATTTTAAAGACGTCACGCGCACGTCACTTAACACCTACACTACAGGTCACACAATGGACAATTAATATGCATCTATGCTCATTGTGCAGTACAGAAGAAAAAAACCTGTACTACACAAGTTGTTAGTATTAGGTTAATAGTACACAAGAATAACAAACAGGAAATGATTTTGTGGGAACATAACTTTCACATCATGTTGTGCTGATGTCTACATACAGTACATTGTACAATATCCTGTACTTCCTCTGTGTTAAGCAGTGTGTGTACTGCACAGTTAAATGCTCACTGTTAACCACATTAACCCTGTAGTCACGTCTATTTTCGGTATTCGTAGTACACCAAAGCACGCGCGCGCGCACACACACACACACACACACACACACACACACACACACACACACACACACACACACACACACACACACACACACACACACACACACACACACACACACACACACACACACACGCACACACACTTTCCCCAAATTAGTATTTAAGACACTTCTGGGTTAATTTTAACTCAGGTTAAATTAAACTGATAGTTATGGGTCCATTTGGGCCTATTTTTAAATGACCACAGATGATTTTATTCATTGTGTGAAATTGTGAAAGCACAGCATCATTCTGTACCGTATGAAGTCACCAGAAGTTGTTGATCTACAAGCTCTCTTTGTGTCTCTCTTTGTGTCTCTTTGTGTCTCCTACTGGAACCGCTGCCGGTCATGAAATTATTGGCTTAGGAATGTGACAAAAACAGATATCCATGAATTCAAGTCTCCATGGGGTGACTAATTGATTGAAAAATACATTTTGGGGGTGAACTATCCCTTTAAATGTGTGTGTGCATGGTGCGTGTGCGTGTGCTTGCAGGTCAGAGCTACGGGCAGGACGTCAGCTGGATGGACTCCACGGAGCAGGAGGTGGCCGTCTGGAACTCCATGATCGAGAACCCCAACCACTGGATCGACACCACACTAGCTATCAGAACTAACCTCACACACAGGCCTGAGTGACGCGCGCGCACACACACACACACACACACACACACACACACACACACACACACACACACACACACACACACACACACACACACACACACACACACACAAACGGAGAGAGAAACAAAAGATTGAAGGACCCTTTCGGGTCGATTTTAACAATGGATTTTATCGTGCTAAACACTGCAAACACAATTAAGCTCGCGGACTACTGTACATAAACTCTCTCTCTCTCTCTCTCTCTCTCTCTCTCTCTCTCGCTCTCTCTCTCTCTCTCTCTCGCTCTCTCTCTCTCTCGCTCTCTCTCTCTCTCTCTCTCTCTCTCTCTCTAGCTCTCTCTCCCATACATCATGTACATCATCACACACAATACACATTCATTTAACTCAGAGATTCTCTGAATTAAACCAACAGTAAGGATTCTTACAGTGTACAAATAGCTATAGTAGAAGGTGAGTGGGGGGTTGTGATAGGAATCAGTGGCCATGGCTCAGGAACAGAACAAATTTGTCACTGTCGGGGTGGAAACCTCATACTGTAGGTCCAAAACGCGCACCAGCTTATCCTACCTGACCGTAGGGACGCGCACCAGCTTATCCTACCTGACCGTAGGGGCCCTACAGGGCGCGGGGCTTCTTTCGCTCTACATTAGAAGAGTTGGGGAACGGTGTGCGTTATCAGATTCTAATAACAGCCCGAATACCCGATTTCAGCACTGGCCTCAGTGGCTCGCAGTGCCTCGTTAATCATTAAACTCCCAACAACACACACCTCCCGGGCTCGACTCCCGCTTAAGACATGACTTTTTCAAGCAACCGCGGACTACTTTTTCTTTCACCGATTAAAGTATAGTTTTGGACCGCGACGGAGGGGGCGCAGTCTCAAGCGAACTTGAGCCACGAGAGGCACCACCGAGCGTGCTAAGTGCCATGCCGAACGTTGCCAAGGTCGCTTGAGCCTACTCAGCCCCGTCCGAGTTATGTACCGATAGGCACAGAATCGTAAATTATCGCCCGACTAGGGGCGAAGGGGGGCGTGGCCCGGAAGGAAAACAGGGCTTGCATCCAAAACTGTCACTATTCAGGATTCAAATTCAAAAATAGCAAAAGCAGCAGATCTACAAGCTCGAAACGCGTCGCTTCGCGCCGCATTTCAAGCTTGTAGATCTGCTGCTTTTGATGCTTTCGTGTGACGCCGTAGTATGATCAAGTAGGGCGTTAATGTATGAAAAAACACAAAAAGTTAGAATATGGAGATGAGAGGTTTTCGCCCCGACAGCGACGATTTTAATCAAGTGTCAGGAGGAAACCTTGTATGTTCAAAACCCTCACCTTTCAGGGAAATGGGGAGTGGAAAAGAACCTGCGTTCCAATGGCTCCAATGTAGTTATTATTTCATCACAAGCGCTTGTTAATACTTTTCATTGGTTAGATATTTGTAAAAACCCGTCATACCTTTAAGCACTTTCACTTTCAAATTGTTCAAAAAACAGTGCAAGCAGCAGATCTACAAGCTCACAGCTTGTAGATCTGCCTTGTTGTGTGTGTGTGTCACTCTTGTATGATGAAGTAGTAAGGCATAAATGTTATTGAAAAAACAAACAAAAAAACATACGTTTAAATATGGAGATACAAGGTTTTTCTGCCCGACGACGGCAACGATATGCATTTCACTTAATAATTCACATTTGTCTATTGTGTAAGAATGAATTAAGGCTGAAGACGTGTTTGTAATCCTACTGTAAATTAATGAATAAACATGGACTGAAGAACAATATTCTTACTGTTTTTTCACCTGGTGGTATTGGGAGAGAATATGAGTTTGGGATGCTTTTTTTTCTTCTTTAAAAAAAAAAGTTTTATTTATTTATACAGGTAAAATCCGTTAGAGGTACAAAATCTTTTTTTTTTTCGAGGAAGCCCTGTCCATTTAAAAAAAATGCATTTGTGACATTACAGTTAAATGGTTCATCATGGTAACAATTTCACGCTTGGAATGCCCACGGACATTTTAATGTGGTCCTGAGAAATTCAGAAAATTGGCCAGTATCCATTTATTAATATCTCTGCAATTTCATTATGTCAATACATTAGATTAATGAGGCCTATACAGCCATTCTTTCAACCAGTATTTTGTCAACATTTTTAAACAGGCAGGTCTACCAAGCTGATAAGAGGTAAGACACTGACTCGGTTGAAAATAAAAGTTGTTTTATACACATCTCAATAACACAAACTAAGTGGCCTGTGTGCAATGTAACTATTATATACTAAACTAGTTGAGCCATAATTGTCTCATGCCTTTCTTTTGGGGTGTATGGTAGTTTTTGTGTATTCAGTACCCTCTGCTGGGCAAAATACTGTACTGCATGTGGACCCTGACGTCTCTAACGTAGCCGTAGACGTAGAGGGCGCTGTTGCCATGGTGAAGGAACGTAAACAAGTCTGCAGCATTCAGCCACCGCCGCGACTATCCTGATCATTCAACAACCTACGACCCGACGTAAGATGAAAGAAATGTCTGCTATGAACAGAAAGCTGATCCAAAACCTCGCTGAAAGGCTGTCTAAACAAGTCAAACACTGTGAGTATTGAATTGATTGATTGATTGATTGATTGATTGATTGATTGAATACTTAATTAACAGTTTGCAAAAAAAGGTCCAGTGGTACAGATTTATACAAAAGGGTCCTAAAAGGATAACCCCCAAAAGCCCAGGGCTTATTTCCATTGAGGTCCAGGTCCTGTGTATTATTTGACCTTTGTGTTTTTAAAGTATTCAATATAAGCATGTGATGGTGATTAGTCAAGCTTTCACATCAGCAAGATTACCATTGTTCCTTTTTTTTTTTTAAATTAAAACCACCTATTATATAGTCCCCACTCCCCAGTGCTTTCCAACTTGGGGATACAGAAGTACTCACATTTCTTACTTAAGTAAAAGTATCAATACTGCAAGTAAACGTCCGGAATTCAAAATGTACTTGAGTAAAAAGTACAAAGGTGTAGAAAGTAGAAAGTACTAATTATGCACAAGTTTTCAAATGTATAAAAAGCGTTTGAAAATAGCAGATCTACAAGTTCACAATGCTTAAGTACAGTACTTGAGTAAATGTAGCCTACTAGTAACTTTCCACCACTGGCTATTATAGTCCCCAGCCCTTTCCAACTTGGGAATACATACCTTTTCTTTTTCCTTATTTAGTTAGCGATTTATTTAGTTAAGATGAGTGTTAAATGCATAGTTATGGGTTAAATGGATCTATGCTGATAGCAATCATTCATTGATGTTATAGAGGCTGTTTGTAGCTCTTTATTAAGCACTAAACAGTAGGCTATTTCAGGTCAGGACACCAATTGTATCCAACCAGGAGAGAGAACACATAATGTAGGCCTGCAGGATACATGATGAAGTGGAATTGGAAGTGAGGACACAAAGAAATGAGCAGACAAATTAAATTGAAAGTGGAACACTGTGAAATTGAAGCTGATATATTGGTACTTTTTCTTCTGATTGGATGAAATTGGCAGCCCATCTGAACATGTATTTTTTGTTTATTAACAAACAAGCTGGAGAGTAGGGTATAGACCGCTGTTATTGAACACACACTCTTGTAGCAATCAGAATAAAGAGCTTTAAGATTTTAACAAAAAACATTGTTTTTTATTTAAAAACAATAATTCCTTTAAGTAGCTATATTTGTAATGTACAAGTTTAACCAATTTAACCTGTTTAGACTGATGCTAGGTTCTTGTTTTACTCGTGATCCTATTTACTGAAGCAATACACTGTCCCTCTGCATTTGAACGTATGCGTTTACCCTTGCTTAATGTAAGTCATCTGCTAAATGCCTAAATTGTAAATTGTCTGTCTGCTTGTGTGGATGCAGTCAATAAAACGGAGGCAGAGGGTCTGATCAGGCTGTTCAATGGCCTGGTGGGAGATCAGAGTGTGTCGGGGAGGACGGTCCACGGTCTGGACAGAGGAAAGTTCAGAAACATCCTGCACAACACCTTCCAAATGACCGACGACATGATCATGGATAGAGGTACAACAGTACGCCTTGTCTGTCTGTTGTCCAGTTTTAAACCTTGACATTTGATTTTTGAATGTTGTCGCCATTGGTCAGAAAACCCTGTATGTCCAAAACTGTATGGACATGTTACTTTTCAAGAAATCGGGAAAAGAACATTTGTTTCCAGTGGATCCAATGTAGTGATTACGTCACACATTTTTGTTTATCATTGCTGTCGGGCAAAAACCTCTTATTTTCATATTCTAACCTTTCTTACGTTTCTTCGTAAATTAACGCCCTATACAGTGGATAATACTACGATGTCACACAAAAGTTTGTGCTTGTAAATCTTCTACTTTTGCTATTTTTCTATTTGAATCCTGAAAAGTAATAGTTTTGGACATATGAGGTTTCCACCCGACAGACGTTATACTTTTCATTGGTTAAATATGTATAAAACCCACATACACACACTTACTGTAACAACTTTCAACCTTGCATCTCTATTTTGGCCATGTCATTATAGGCAAAACGTTTCAAAGATGTGACATGTGAGCTTGTAGATCTGTTATTTCAGATACTTTTGCGGGACACAAACAGGGCATTAAGTAAAACAATTAATAAAAAGATGAAGTATGGAGATACAAGGTTTCTGCCCGACAGTGAAAATGTGATCGTTAAGTGCTGCAAAAAGACAACTCAAAACTGAGTTCTTTATCATTATGCCTCCCAGTCTTCCATGCATTTGACAAGAACAATGACGGCTTTGTCAGCGCCAGGGAGTGGATTGAAGGACTGTCCATCTTTCTTCGTGGGACCTTGGATGAAAGAATTAAATGTAATGGACCAATCTTACTTATCAATGCACCTGCCTATACTTTCTCTCTCACACACACAAACGTTTTTGGACAAAAGCAATTTTTAAATGTCTTGCCATTTGTAAAATCGCTGATCTACAAGCTCACGACGTGGCGAGCTGCAACGCGTTGTGACCCTGTGGCTCAGCTATTTTCAGTGTGCGACACTGCCGTGCAACTATTTATACATCAGGCATTACTCCAACTCTAACCCCTAAACTTAACCTCTAAATGCGTAATCCTCACCCTAACCTGAACCTTTTCCTAATTGTAAGCCTAACTCGAAATATATATATATTTTTTTATTTTAAATTTAAAACCATAAATCAACCTTTTATCCTTCTCAAAACCTACTATATTTGTATATACTGCATGACCCTCACAAGTATAGTAATACAAGCAAACAGACACACACACACACACACACACACACACACACTATTGTCTAACAACAGTGGTATTTGCGTGTGTCAGATTGCTTCCAGGTGTATGACTTGAATGGCGACGGCTACATCTCCAGGGAGGAGATGTTCCACATGCTGAAGAACAGCCTGATCAGACAGCCCACGGAGGAGGACCCTGACGAAGGAATCAAAGACCTGGTGGAGATCACGCTCAAGAAGATGGTGAGGAGGACTACGGGAGAACCAATCAAAACACACTAGTGTCATGTAAACATTTTCATGTTAGGCGTTTGGCTGATGCTGTCGAGAGTGACGAACATGAATGAACAGGTCGAGGGTTCAGTTCCTAGCCAGTTTGACAGGACACATAGTGAGTCCATAATCTTTCGGGTAGGGGTCTAGGCCGGGGACAGTTATAGTAACAGATCACCACTGCATATCGTCTCTGTCGAAAATGTCAAACTGTTACTTTTCAGGATTCAAATAAAAAAAAGAGTTGACGTTTCGTAACTTTTCTGTATTCGTGTTCACAGGATCACGACCACGACAGCAGGCTGTCTTATGCAGACTTTGACAAGGCAGTGAGAGAGGAGAATCTACTGCTGGAAGCATTTGGAAACTGCCTCCCCGATGCCAAGGTAATGATACAGTAAATCCTCCAAGTTGAAAAACGGAATAACTGAATTATTTTATTCAACAATATCATGAAAGAGTTCTCACACTGTTTTTTTCCCCTTCTATTCCAGAATACACTTGCATTTGAGCAGCTCGCATTTCAAACTTGAAGACAATAGTGTATTTTCATCTATTTAATAGAAACATACCTCTGAAGCCACACTCCCATTTGTAAATAAAATATTTTGACTAAAAGAACAAATTACAAATGTTGATTATTATTTTTTCAACCAAAGATCTCTGTGAAATGTCCAGCATTGAGTCCTCCTGAACGAGCCTCATCAATCAAATCCGACGACGTGGTTTAATCTTTTTCGGCGCCGGCTTGATGTCAGGAACTGACGCCACCTAAAACACAATGAGAGAAGTTCTCAATCAAGTTCACGCCAAGCATGATAACTATACATTGGTTAAAATCATTGTAACTGAAGTTCATACCACAACTATAATGAGCTGACAAAGCAGATGCCTTGTCAGCTTGTAGATTGCTATATTCGGTACGTGACATGATGCTGGCATCCACGTAAAAATCCGGTATACTAGTAATGAATTCACATCAGAACGTCAGGCACAAAAAGGCTACCTGTTGCAAGGTGCTCCGGATGCGGTCGACAGTGGTGTTCAGCGAGGCGTCCTCCATGTCCATTCTCGGGGGTTCGGGTAGCTTTGGCCCGATCAGCGGCCCCCCGCTGTCCCCCGTAACGTCACACGACGGCGACAACGACGACAAGTGGCTCTTGGCTTCTTCTTCCGTTTTACGCTTCCTGTTCTCCAAGTGTGTCGTCCTCGGTACGAATCTGATCGACGGGGGTTTCTCTGGGGTCGGCCTGCTTTTGCTGCGGCCTCCGTCTCCTTTACTAAACGGCGTATGATGACCCGTGCTGGGGCTCTGCGTCGGCGGCTGTTTTTGATCAACGACGACGGCGTTATGTAATGTCCCCATACTGTCCTCTGTGGGTAAAGTCCTGTGTGGGTTCGTCTGTGGAGGCAGGTGGTATGTTGTGCTGTTATGTCTGTAATGATACTCTTCTTGAGGGGGGAGAGGCAACAGAGGAAAGCCTCCACAACGGCTGGACGACGTCGACGAACTCTCTCCTGCAGCGTTGCGGACGGAGCTACGATCTACGTGGCGGCTGGAGCTGGAACTCTGTCTCGTACCGTTGTCGTCGGACCTCGGATGGTGTGCCGCTGACGCTGTCCTCTGTGGTGTTGTGGTCTTGTCCGACGCCGTGGCCTCCTTGTCCCCTTCTGTACACTCGTTTTTTTCCCTTGCTTTGTAGACAAAATGAGAAAACCACAGTGTCAGTGACTCATGAATAGCAAGCATACGTTTAGCAAATGGTTGCTGTCGGGCAGAAATCTCCATATTCTAAATGTTGTGCTTTTACGTAAATTAAAGCCCTACTTGATCATACTACAGCGTCACACAAAAGCATCAAAAGTAGCAGATCTACAAGCTCGAAACGCGGCGCGAAGCGACGCGTTTGGAGCTTGTAGATCTGCTACTTTTGAATTTGAATCCTGAAAAGTAGCAGTTTTGGACATATGAGGTATGGTTCAAGTCGTTCAGTTACCTATCATTTGAGTAGTCCTGTTCACATAGCGCCTTCGGTCTTGCAGCTTCAGGCGGGTGTCCTCCACGGTCTCGTGCTCAGGAACGTAGCACACATGTAGCACGCCGCCGTAGAAACTGGTCTCGTCCATGCGCCGTTTGGCTGCTCTGAAACAGAGGACGACAACACTCACTTTACTTCTTCAAGTAGACTAAACAACATGTGCAAATCACCTGTTTAGTTGACAGTGCCCCGTATGTCCGAAACTATATGGACAGTGAAAATCTGATTCTTTCCAAAATGACAGGTCTCTCTTAATTAAATCAAGCTGATATGGCAGTCTTTATTCTTTATTTCTTCATTATTCTCCATGTGACTGTCAGGTGACAAGAAGGTCAGTTGGCTCTCATGCATTGAAGGAGGCATGAGCTCGGCCCTGGCCTCCCTAGGCTGGTGAGGGGAGTGTAGTGCCCAGGATCACTTAGAAAATTGGCACCGGGTGAAAAATAAGGGTTACAAAATCGTGGGTTAAAAAAAAAAAAAAAAAAAAATCTCCATGTGATAAATATCAGGACCATGACTTGCATTATTATTTTCTTTGAATTATTTTATTATGTGCATTTCTCTTTGCATTGTTTTTGATAGTGTGCAAAAGAAGTGAAAAAGAGCATTCAGTGTTGCAGGTACAGTACATACTTTCATGTACTGTATACTGTTGTATATTTTTGACTACTGTCATGTAATTTGCTCAAATAAAAAAAACATTTGAAACTATTTATCAGTATCAAGGTTTTAAAAGGAACAAATACCAAAAACATTTTAGTTTTATATTACATTTTTAATATTACATTATCATAAACAAAATGTGTGTTTTGCCAATTATTTGGAGGCCTAATTGCAATATCCTGGAATCGCTGGGTATATATATATATATTTATTTATATGGCTTACCTTGCACTGGTGAGTTTCTGGAACTTGACGAGGTAAACCTCTGTGAACTCCTCTGCAGGGTACTCGTCCAGCGGTCGGTACTCTTCCACCACGCCGTACAGAGCACACAGCTGCACCAGTTCTGTCATCACGCCGATGGCCGGGACCCCCTGCACCATCACGTAGCGGGACTCCAAGTTGATGGTGTACACCTGGGTGTGGGCAGAGACATCGTATGAAATAAGACGGTTCACATACATCCTACATGATCATTACAAAGGCTTTTTAATAGGCATGAAACGATTTATCGTACATCAATTAAAATCGATTCAAACTGATGACCATTTAAATCGATCTAATAAAAAATGTATCGCAATGCAAACAGCAGGAAAAAAAGAAAATACAGGATCTTTGTAAGAGAATTGATAAAAAGAGTTTTCAGTCATTTGCTACTGTATTGAAAAGAGGATAAGAGAAAACACAGTATTGTAAAAAACAAAACAAAACAAAAACATGTTTCAGTCAATTTAACTCCGAGAGTGTGCAAATGGAACCAAATGGACCCGTATGGGTCCATTTGCACACTCTCAGAGTTACAGACCCGTAAGGGTCTATTTGGACCCCTGGTGGTCCCCGAAACCCTACGTTGAAAACAGTGAAATAAGATGTATTTAATTATGAGAGTCTACAAATGGAGTGATCTATGGCTGTGTATCTGGAATACATGAAATGTATGTAATATCACAGCCAGTCTAGGGATATATGTTCCATGTGTACTCTCTCAAGTGTTCCACCACACCTCTATTCCATTTGGACCCCTGGTGGTCCCTGGACCCATGCAGCATCGAGAACCAGACGTTTTAAAGAATGTTGTTATTGCCTCAAAAAGACATCTTTAGCAGGCAAACAACAGCATTCAACAGACATAATGAATTAGCAATAACATGCAGAAAGAATCCCCTTAAAGACACAATTCCACTGCAATTTCAATGTCAATATAGATGGATGTGCATAATTCATTTTAAAAAGGCACTACAATGCTCACTCATCTGTAAAATAGCGGTTTACTATAATGGAGAGAAAAGCATGTATGCCATAAAAGTGCCGCTATTATGGGTTGTCACGATTACAAATTGAAGTTGCCGATTAAATATAGTCACTCAAATAATTGTGATTTACGATTCCATTGTATTTGGCATTGAACATTGGAACATATGAAGCCTTTTAGGCTTCCTCATCAAAAAATGCACAGGACAGATATGACAAATAACTGAAACATACACAGAAATTGACATATTATTTAATCATTTTACACATGTAGAGAAAAGCAGATCTACTACTAGCTTGAAGATCTGCTTTTTTAATATTTGAAAATGTGAAACATTTTTCAACATGGAAACGATTAGGCAAAAAAATAATTGCGATAATATCTCAAATAATTGCGATTAGACGATTATGTAATAATAGTGACAGACCTACTACAGCAGGGGTTTTCAACCAGTGGTCCAGGGACCACCAGTGGTCCTTGAGGGGGTTCCAGGGGGTCCCCAGCCAAATTAATAGTTAGCAACCAAATTGACCCTTATATGTCTGAAACTGAGAGTGTACAAATGGAACCAAATGGACCCGTTAGAGTTAAATGAACACTGGCCTCGTAGTGCGTTTTTTTTGGCAAAGATTAAGCTATTTTTGGCAAAGATGTAGAGGTAAAAAAAAAAGAGGTAAAAAAGCAGAATGAACAGTGATGATGGTGATACAGTGTAGATTGGGACCCCCAAGAAATCTAAATGGTTGAGTCCCTGCATGGCATATCTTTTCAAATGGGGGTCCCTGGGCTAATATTTGTCAAGTTGGGGGTCCAAAAAGGTTGAAAACCACTGTACTACAGCAACACACATTATTGCGTTTCCATTGTCACCTACACGTTCTCACCTTAACGGCTCTATCTTTCCTCCCCTCTCGGTACTTGGGTCTTGAAATGCAGACTTTATGTTGTTCATGGTGTTTATAAACCTCAGGAGTGTCCCAACAACTGGACTTGTTGATGGGCGCCGCCATGTTTGTTTGTGTAAGAGAGAAAAAAGGAAAACAAACCTTAACTTCCACCTCACATTTCAGAGTAAGAGCCTAGTGACGTACAATGGCCGCTGATTGCGTTGCATGTTCGGCGGGGAAAAGCTCTTATTCTGAAGGACTAGTCTTTAGATCGTCTGCTTTGGCCTTGACCGCTGATCACATCGATCGATCATTGTGTGCTCTCTGTGCTGACTGTGATCATGTCAGCTAGCTTGGAAGGAACAACAATGACAAACATGTGTTAATAATAATAATAATGTTTGTTAATCAGGGGATCCAGCCCGTCACGGTGGTCTTTAATAACACTAAAGACTGCTTCATTCACCTGCCATCAAAACTGGTAGCACATCTTTCCCTGAACGAGGTATGTTTTCTAAATATAATATAATAATAATAATAATAGGCACCTTTTGTGTGTTAGCTTTACGTTTATTGACACCAGTGTGGTGGTAAAACTACTCAAATGTTTTACTTAAGTGGAAAAGTATCAATACTGCAATGTAGAAATACTGTTACAAGTATAAAAGTCCAGGAATTCAAAATGAACTCCAGTAAAAGTGCAAAAGTATTGGCATCAAAATGTACTTAAAGTACCAAAAGTAGAAAGTATTCATTGTCCAGAATGTCTCATTTCACAAGTTTTTCAAATGTATAAAATATTTTGTTTTTCAAAGTTTATATCAGGACTGAAATGGTTAATGTTATGTATGTTTTCTAATAATCAAGATCTACAAAGTAACTCACTATAAGTTTTCTAATAATTGTAGTGGAGTAAAGGGTTAGGTACAATATTTGACTGAGATGTACATACTGAAAATTGGAAATAATCCAGTAAAGTAAAGGGGGGTCCTCAGCAAAAGTAGTTATAGCGTCACAATAATTTTTTTAATTCTTCTTAATACTTTGGCTATTCAAAAATAGCAGATCCACAAGCTCATAGTCACTTCGTGCCACGCTGCGAGCTTGTAGATCTGCTATTTTTGAAAAATCGTGAATTTCTTTTAAAATATACAGTATACATATTTTAAGCGAACATTTTTAACAACATTTTTTGCTTCTGGGGGTCCCTGGCACAAAATAATTTTTAGACGGGGGTCCGCAGCCAAATACATAATATATCAATTTGGGGGTCCTTCCTTGACATGACAAAGTTTTGGAACCCTTGTTCTAAAGCAGGGGTCTTCAACATTTTCAGGCCAGGGACCCCCTAGCTGAGAGAGAGATGAAGCAGGGACCCCCTCTAAAATTAGTTCTGCTCTTTTTTTCTTCTACACCTATAACTTTTTGCCAAAAATAGCAGATCTACAAGCTCACAACGCCTCGCAGCGGACCCCCTGTAGTAACTCTGAGGACCCCCTAGGGGTCCCGGACCCCCTGTTGAAGACCCCTGTTCTAAAGTGTGTGCATCATGTTATGGTCTCCAGAAGCATGCTGTGGAGCTGTCCTGGGACCATGGCTCTCCTGTCTTCCTCGGTTGGACTCGAAGTGGAAACTCCTCCTCCTCCTCCAGCGGGGAGGACCACAAGGTGGCGCTGTGTCGCCACCTGGGACAGAAGCTGGGGCTGAAAGATGGAGAGCAGGTGGGTGGTCACTAAGTATTTAAATTCATTTAATTCAGTGGTTCACTTCTCACTCAACCTTCCCACACCCAGTTAACCCATACAATACGGGAACGCATACAAATGTCTTCTAAATCCTGACAAGTTTCTGAAAAACGTATGTTTCCATATCAGTGGTTCTCAAACTTTTTCATGTCAAGGACCCCCAAAATGATATGTATTTGGCCACCGACCCCCATATCAAAATATTTAATTCCAGGCATCCCCAGAAGCAAAGATTTGAGTTACAAATGTTCGATTTAAAAAATATATATATACAAAGATTTGCTGATTGATGATTTTTCTAAAAATAGCAGATCTACAAGCTCATAGCACGGCACTCGGTGCCACGCTATGAGCTTGTAGATCTGCTATTTTTGAATAGCCAAAGTATAAAATAATGGTTATAGCTAAAATCTAAAATGACACAGATGCGTTCCGGGATTGAATCATGGGTTAAAATGTAAGCCAAGTTCCTGCTCTGAAAATTCATGTTTGTTTATTATTGTATTGCTTATATGATTCAGACAACATCTCGCTGAATGCCAAATAACTAGATTTGACATTTAAACGGGACTGTTCGAATGTGATTAAATTACTTCCCAGGAGGAAGATAAAGGTTTTATGGTTATGTGTCTGAGTCATACTGACGTGGTCGTGGTCCTGCCTATATATGGGTGTGTCAGGTTTGTTTATGGTTATGTCTGAGTCGTACTGACGTGGCCGTGGTCCTGCCTATATATGGGCGTATCAGGTTTGTTTATGGTTATGTCTGAGTCGTACTGACGTGGTCCTGCCTATATATGGGCGTATCAGGTTTGTTTATGGTTATGTCTGAGTCATTCTGACGTGGCGTGAAAATCTGAAAATAGGGCTAAAGTGGTTTTAATGCGTGACGCACAGCTGTAACCATGTACAGTATGTACAGGCAGGTCACACTTTACGTAGGACATGTTCTAAATTAGTTTAGTTCAGTGGTTCTCAAACTATTTGGGCCAGCACCCCCCAATATCAAGGTCCATTAAGCCCCCCCAACAGCACCTCAGTGCCCGCCTTTCAGGAATATAGCTTCCAGCACCTCCCGATATTCTAGGGCATTGTTTCTCAAAGTGGGGTCCGGGGACCCCCAGGGGTACTTGAGGGGGTTCCAGGGGGTCCCCAGCTAAATGATGGATAGGAACCAAGTGGACCCTGGGTCTGTAACTCTTAGAGTGTACAAATGGAACACTCTCAGAGTTAAATTAACATTGATTTTACAATATAAAATGGGGTCCCAGGGATAGATATGCCATTAAATAGGGGTCCGTAGCCTAATGCATGTCAAACTGGGGCTAGAGCCGTAAGAATCTTCTCTTATGGGGGTCCCTGGCTTATCTTTTCAAATGGGGGTCCGCGGGCTAATAAGTGTCCAATTTGGGGGACAAAGTTTGAGAACCACTGTTCTAGGGGGCAGTACCGCCCCTCCCCGTTGAGAAACACTGATTTATTATAATAATTTGACCAGGAAGAGACGGTTGTCTGTATTGAATTGGTGATAATCCTGATGATTTCCTCCAGGGCTTCCTGAGGCCATGTCATCAAGTCTCATCGGTGCATCAAGTGTTCGTGGAGCCTGTGTCTTCTGATGACTGGGAGATCTTGGTAAGCAGTTTAATCCATGAAAATATAAAATTGATATAATATTGATATATTGCCCAAATGTAAATTAGTAACAATATACCCTCCCAGGAGCTCCACAGTGCAGCTCTGGAGCAGCAGCTGTTGGACCAGATCAGAGTGGTGTTCCAGGACGCTGTGTTCCCTGTATGGGTGGACCAGCGCACTGTCATCTACATCAGGATAGGTCAGTATTACTGTATGGGTGGACCAACGCACTGTCATCTACATCAGGATAGGTCAGTATTACTGTATGGGTGGACCAACGCACTGTCATCTACATCAGGATAGGTCAGTATTACTGTATGGGTGGACCAACGCACTGTCATCTACATCAGGATAGGTCAGTATTACTGTATGGGTGGACCAACGCACTGTCATCTACATCAGGATAGATCAGTATATGGGTGGACCAGCGCACAGTCATCTACATCAGGATAGGTCGGTAGTAGCGTATGGGTGGACCAACGGACTGTCATCTACTGTACATCAGGATAGGTCAGTTTTACTTTATGGGTGGACCAACATACAGTCAAGTCTCAAGGCACACCTGTATTCGGTGTAGTCCCTAGGCTAGTCCCACTATGAATTTTTTATTTAATATTCTCTCCGAGAATATTAAATAAAAAATTCATAGTGGAACTAGCCGCGTTGTAGATCTGCTATTTACAAAAATAAAATTTGCGCCTGTAATGGCATGCCTGGTTGAAAGTGATTCAAATTTTATAAATTATATATATTTAAGGAAATAGAATTTGCCTATTAGGAAATGAGTAAAAAGTATATATATTATAGTAAAGAATTTAAATTAAAACTATCAAGTAGGGCGTTAATTTATGAAAAAACACAAAAAGTTAAAATATGGAGATAAGAGGTTTCTGCCTGTCAGTGACAATACAGTCGGAACGACATTCATGCACGGCACATAAATATACTCTTTTCTCTCCATCACCCCCTGTAGCATCTCTCTCGCCATCCGTACCCTACGGCCGCCTAGAACAGTTCACAGAGCTAATGGTCTCTCCAAAGATCCGCACGGGAGGGGGAAGTGGCCCCCCTCCTCTCCCAGCCGCTCAGGGGGGCCAGCAGCCTCCTCCTCCTCCTCCTCACAGACGCCGGTCCAACCTCGACTTCCCCACCGGCCCGTCGACGTCATTCCAAACCAGAGATCATCATCAGGGACACAGTTCTTCTTCTAACTCTTCCATTAGTGCCTCGTCGTCTACCCCTCCTAACCACCAGTGGGCAGTGGGCGGCATAGCTGACCTACAGAGCCTGATGCGTTACATACTAACGGGCAGCTACCCCGTCAGGGACCTTCCTCCCCCCGTCCCTGCCATCCCGGCCCTCGTCAGTGACTCCATGTACAGGGTGTGCCGCGCCCCTCCCGGCTACGTCTGCACCATAAGCCCCCACGGCGGCGGTGCGGCGGCGGCCGGGGTGGTTCATCTGTTCCCCTGGTGGCGGGGCACGGAGGACGGGACGCCCGGAGGAGGAGGCCGCCGCTCCTCCGCGGTGACCTACGGCCTGCTCTCTAGGGTCCTCTCTCCCAAAGAAGGGAGGGAGAGGGTTAAGCGGATCACGGAGAAAAAGAAGGTTGTTGGGAGTGCCTCTTCCAAGGATCCCGCAGGTGCAGGTAGGGTGGGAGAGGAGAAGGAGGAGGAGGATGAGGAGGAGACCGTGGTGGTCCGCGTGGTGTGTCACCACATGGAGCAGCTAGGAGGAGGCCTGCAGAGATACCCTGACATGGGGGAGATCCACTGTGGAAGAGTGTGGGTGAGTGTGGCAAACCGCATGTGTAGTAGGACTGTCCAGACTGACATTTTACTTGACGATTAATTGTCACTCAAATAATTACGATTAACCATTTAATTGTGTTTCTGTTGTTGAATATTATTGGAACATTATGAATACAAATAAACATTTCTGTTTGGCTTTTAGCCTTCATAAACAAAAAGTTTCACATGGCAGATATGACAAATAACACATTTAATTACTTTATACTTAAAAATAAACATTAATAGTGGAAATAGCCGATCTACTGTACAAGCTCTGCTATTTCCACTATTTCTTTTATGTTTTGGAAAATATATGAACATTTTTAACATGAAAATGATTATGAGGATTATTCCAAAAATAATTGTGAGTATGTAATAATTGTGACAGGCCTATGCAGGTGACGGAAGGCATACTTGCATGTGAACTATGAATATGCTTACTTTAACCACTTAAGCCCTATATAATTTGTCATGTGATTAATAGTGAAAATAGACGATTTACAAGGACACAGCGTGTCGTGGTGTGGCGTGTTGAGAGCTTGTAGATCTGCTATTTTTTGCTATTTTTGAAAGTCATTTTTGGAAAGTCATCGCCTACAATAATAATAACATGACCAAAATAGGGCCGGCAGATTGAAAGTGGGGTAATGTGGCTCTTTCCCAGTAGTTCAATCAATGGTCAGTGGAGCAAAATCTTACAAGAAACATGTATTTTTTTAGATGCCGGAGCACTTGACGACACAACTGAACATCAGCTCCCACTCCACGGTGAGGATCAAGCCCGTTGAGACCACCTGTAAAGTGGCCTTGAGTATTCGCCTACAGCCCTTAAAACCAGCGGTGAGTTCCAGATCCTCTCATGAAAGGGATAGTTCACCCCCAAAATGACATTTTTCTATCGATTAGTCACCCCATGGAGACTTGAATTCATGGATATTTATTTGTTTTCGTCGCATTCCTAAGCCAATAATGTGATGGTTGTCAGCGGTTCCGGTAGGAGACACAAAGAGTCTCCTTTGTATATCCTACCGGAACCGCTGCCTACCGGTCCACTGGTCATCAAATGATTGGTTGAAACTATCCTTTAATGAACGTGCCCAGTGCAGTTCCAATGATGGCTCACCAGTCATTTCATCTAGTTGGTGTGTATAGTGTAACATTGTAACAGTTTGCCAAGTGTGGCAGCAGCAGATAAAAGCTTGTTGCCATTGGATGCTTTGAGAGCTTTTGTCACCCTGTCTTGTTGTTGTAGTCACAGCCAGACGAGAGTGACGAGGACATCCAGGCGGCTTTCTTGGATTGGCTGCACACACAGAGCCACCAACCGCTGGCCTGTCTGACCACACGCTGCAGCGTCATCCCTCTACACGGAAATGAAGGTGAGTGGAAACCGGTTTGAAGGATAATTCATCATACTGATAAGTTACTACTCCTGGAGTTTGGAAAATCAACAACCATGAAATTTACTGTACATAGTACATACTGGTACATACAGTAGATATCGAACAGGGGCGCCGCTGGCCTAGTGGTTAAGGCGCATACCACATATTGGCTCTAATGCAGCCTGACAGCACGTCGCGGGTTCGAGTCCTGAGCCTGACGTCCTTTGCTGTGTGTTTCTCTCTCTCGGTTTCCTGTCACTCTCTACTGTGTACTATCATTAAAGGCAGAAAAGCCCCGCAAATATATCTTAAAAAAGAAATGTCTAACCTTCTTTCTTGTGACTATTTTTTTAGCTAAGCTGGAGCTTGCGTTGACTGTGCTTAAGCCAGAGCCAGAGAGCGATCCACCCGACCAGCTGTTTCTGCTTGCTCCAACGGTCCTACGCAAGGCAGCCATACAGGTACTGTTCATACTGTTTCTGCTCGCTCCTACTGTCCTACGCAAGGCAGCCATACAGGTACTGTTCATACTGTTTCTGCTCGCTCCTACTGTCCTACGCAAGGCAGCCATACAGGTACTGTTCATGCTGCCAGATTAGTCACATTTATAATCTTTGTCACCGTTTCTTCAACATTCACATTACTGTTTGTCAGTGTTGATTTTTTTGACTAAAACTATGACGAAAAATTTTCGTTGACTACCTTTTTTCACTGACGAAAACTAAATAAAAACTAAATACTTAATATATTGACTAAATATATTGACAATTTTGTCAACAAATAAAGACTAGACTAAAATGTTTGGGAGGGAACTAGTAGAAAAGAGATCCAGTACAACTAAAAGACAAGTCATTTTATGTTTGGTTGTGCTTGGGTGTTGCACTCTGAAAATAGAAGATCTACAAGCTCTCCACGCTGCAAGCTTGTAGATCGGCTATTTTCAGCAGGCAATCAAGGCCCGACAAAATACATTTTAGTCGACTAGATCAACTGTAGATTTAGTCGACTAGATCAACTGTAGATTTAGTCGACTAGATCAACTGTAGATTTAGTCGAATCTTATGATATTTTGTCGACTAAAACCAGACAAAAACTAAAACATTTCAGATGACTAAAATATAACTAAAACTAAATGGGATTTTATTCAAAAGACTATTGACTAAAACGAAATCTAAATTTGCTGTCAACACTGCTGTATGTACAGTATAGTCCAGGGGTTCTCAAAACCTTTTTTTGTACCAGGAGGATCCCATTTTATGGGGGACAATTTTCCAGTTTCAAAGTTATAGAATACAATAAAATGACCCGCACACCGTCTACTGTACACTTGCACAATAAGGGCAACTTTATTTAGGCAACGTTTCAGTCAATAGACCTTCTTCAGGCATCTCAAAGACGCCAGATGCCTGAATGAGGTCTAGCTTGCCTAGATAAAGTTGTCCTTATTGTGCTTAGTGTGTAGACGATGATGTGCCGGTCATTTTATTGTATTCTATACGTCTGATCCCTGCCTACGCACCCGTCTCTGAGCTGATCAGGTGTGCATTACAAATTGCTGATTTTGTGTCTGATCAACATAGTTTCAAAGCTACATACAAGTGTTTCTGCCAGAATCTTCATTTAAATAAAAGAGTGTATTCAAATCAATAAAAACAGACTTGATAGGAAGGATACATTTTGTCTTTTTTCAGTTGTCAATGTGCGACCCCACCGTCACCTTCCCTCAACCCCACTTGGGGTCCCGACCCATAGTTTGAGAACCTCTGGATAGACATTTTGACGGCAATGGGTGAAAGTGAATTTTGTTTTAAGTCTGTTCTGAAAGATCACAGTTGTGTTATTGGTCACATCCAGGTAGACAGACAGCCGGTCAACACACCACCAGCAGTGAAATCCCCGGGCGACGCATTCCATTCAGATCTTCCCTGTCTGAGTGCTCTCGGGTACGTCGTCTGGTGCAATTTATTGCTTTTACAGTACGAGCTCTGTGGCTTTGTTTCAGACAGCAGGCCAGTCCCATTTATTTGTGAAATACATGATATGGAAGTGTAAATCAGTGTCAGGTGTACAGTCTGAGACTTTAGAAATCAGACTTTAACCCATTAAGACCTGGAACTGTGTCATTTTTAGATTTGAGCTAAAAGGCATTATTTTACACTTTGGGCTATTCAAAAATAGCAGATATACAAGCTCATAGCGCGGCACCGAGTGCCGCGCTACGAGCTTGTAGATCTGCTATTTTTGAAAATTCGTGAAAATGTGTGCAAATCTTTGAATATATATATTTCTAAAGCCAACATTTTTAACTCAAATCTTTGCTTCTGGGGGTCCCTGGAACAACATATTTTGATGGGGGTCCGCGGCCAAATACATATAATTGTGGGGGTCCTTGACATGAAAAAGATTGAGCACCTCTGATATAGAAACATACGTTTTTCAGAAAACTGTTGGGATTTAGGAGACATGTAGAATCGGCTTCAGGTCTCAATGGGTTAATTGCATTTAAAACCACCAGGAATGTGGTTCAAATCTGATTTGTAAAAATGAGTTCCCATGTGGTATACTTATAAAAAATATATCTATATATTTATTTCTGTAAACAAATTCAACCCTCCCCCACAAAACATGTAAGTCACTTTGCATAGGAGCATCTGCTAAATTGTAAATTGTCTCTGATCCCAGTGGGATGAAGGACCTGATCACCACTGGGTTTGAGTTCATCTACTACAGCCTCCAGGCCGGTCCGCTCTCCCGAGAGCTGGTGTCCACGGGACGGGGTCTCCGGGGCGGGGCGCTGCTCGTCACCGGAGGCAAGGTAACCTTTAACCCCCCCCCCCCCCCCCCATCCCGAGAGATTGACAAGAGATTGTCCTTTAGCTGGCATGGTTAGCACTGGGCTAACATACTGTACACATGGTGTGTTATGTGTTTCTTCTACAGGGGAGTGGGAAGAGCTCTCTGGCTAAAGCCTTGTGCAGGAAGGCTGGGGAAGACCTGGACGCACATGTGGAGGTGGTGGACTGCAAAAAGCTCAAAGGTAGGAGGATACGCACGCACGCACGCACGCACGCACACACGCTCGCTCGCTCGCTATGGCTGTCACAATTACAACATTTAAGTTGACGATTAATTGTCGCACAAATAGTTGCGATTAACCGTTTAATTGTGTTTTAGGCATTGAACATAGGAACATAATTGTTTTTTTTTTAAATTGCCTTTTAGGCTTTGTAATAAAAAAAAACGTGAAAATAGCAGCTGATCTACAAGCTTAAAACGTGTCACAAAGTCACACTTTTTAAGCTCGCAGATCTGCTATTTCTGCTTTTTTCAATGTATGTATACATTTTTTTCAACGTGGAAAGGATTATGACCATTATGACAAAATAATTACGATTATCTCAAATAAATACAATTAGACGATTATGTAATAATTGTGACAGGCCTAATGCTAGCACGCACGCACGTACAGTAAATGTACAGTGTGTGTTGAAGGTAACCCTATGGATTTTACTGTGTAACGGATTGAGAAAATAGCAGATATACAAGCTCACCACATGGAAATATTAATGACTATGCCCAATATAGGGATGCCAGGTTGAAAGTGGTTAAACCACAATCCAATCATTCATTGCCCTGAATTGATTCAAAACTTGTTTTTCATTTTTTCATGTCGATCAAACGTATTTACTCTCCAGGGAAAAGGGCGGAGACAGTGAGGCAGACTCTGGAGGAGGTTTTTGAGCAGGCGGTGTGGAGGCAGCCCTCCGTGGTCCTACTGGACGACCTGGATCACGTGACGGGGGCGCCCACCTCGCCGGAGCACGAGCACGGCCCCGAGGCGCTCCTACGGAAACACATCGCACAGAGTAAAACGTCACTTTTATACATTGTACAAGCGTACTAAAATGTTGATGTCCTCACAAATGTATTACGGTAATACAAACGTGTGTGTGTGTGTGTACGTGTGTGTGTGTGTGTGTGTGTGTGTGTACGTGTGTGTGTGTGTGTGTGCGTGTGTGCGTGTCTGTGTGTGTGTGTGTGTGCCTGCCTGCCTGTCTGCCTCCAGGTCTCATGGACATAGTGGATGAGTTGGTGCAGCGCTCCAGCCTGGTGTGTCTGCTCCTCTCCAGCCACAGTGAACACTCTCTGCACCGCTCCCTGACCCAGGTGCAGGGCTCCCACTTCATCCAGGGCTTCCTCCACATACAACCCCCTGACCAGGTACACAGCGCACACACACACACACACACACACACACACACACACACACACACACACACACACACACACACACACACACACACACACACACACACACACACACACACACACACACACACACACACACACACACACACACACACACACACACACACACACAATTAGGGGAGCAACAGTTACTTGAACTGATTTAATTGATTATCTCTTTTTTGAATCAATAATCCATTTTAATAAAAGTAATTTATTTTAAAGGGAACAAATCTGGCCATAATATTGACTGTTTCTGCAATTGCTGTGCAACACTGTTGTGCGACAAAGTACAAAATAGGCCTTAAGTTGTTAGTCAGACTAGTCAATGTATTCTATTATAAAAGGTACACATGTGTACATGTGTATGAAAATGTATGAAATCAACACAAAAGAAAAAAAACAAAAACTAAGAGAGGCACTCACGCCAGCGTCCTCTTATCGTAGAAGTGTACCTGACAGAACTACGTCCAGGGTCTGTCAACAGACATATTATTCCATTCAAGGAGCAATCCAGTCTGCATATGAATTTGTAGGTCAGGTTCCTCAGCAGAGCCAAGAAGGTGAACCCAGAGTACAAAAGAGCTCACTGGCTCTAGTGCTCCTGGGCTTCTTTAACAGAATTCATAGACGGTCATTATAGGCTACTTGCAGTTTGAGTAAGCTCTCCTTCTTATATTTCACCCACTGTGGGGCTATATAGAGAGGGGTACAGTAAGCTCTAAACAGGTTTACCTTAACATCAGTATTACAGTGTTATTTTATGTAAATGCGTCGCAATCTGCTACTTTTGATGCTTATGTGTGACGCTGTAGTATGATCAAGTACAGTGTTAATTTATGGAAAAAAACACAAAAAGTTAAAATAAGGAGATATGATGTTTCTGCCCGACAACAACAATATACTGTATGTCTTCCCTCAGACGCAGAGAGCAGAGATCCTGCGCTGTCTGATCCTCAGGAGGACCGGCCTATCAGAGGAGACCCTACGCACTCTGGACCTGGGGATGGTCGCCAAGGAGACGGAGGGTTACGTGCCCCGTGACCTGGCTCTGCTGCTAGAGAGGAGCTTGCACGCCAGTGTTGTACGCACTGGACACGGTAACCAACCACCGTACTACTGTACATTAACACATTTTAATGTTAACTTTCAGCCTGGCGGCCCTATTTTGAGCATCATTACATCCAGTATCTATTATCACTTTTGCATTACACTGGCGTACAATAAAGTATTAAATATGGCTTGAATAATTAAGGCTGTCCAGGATTGAGCTTCTGGTAAGGAGATGTAATTCAAACATGGTAACGTTTCTATAAATATGGTCTGTTCAAGAAGACAGACGTTTCATGGTTTCACGGCTATTTGGGGAAGAGATTTGATTTTAACACATTGATTGCCAAGATATTAAACATAGTTTTCTATCCCCTTGCCAGCGTAATTACCTCAATCCGATCATATTTGAAACGCTGTGGAAGTGACATTTGTGTCCCAAAAGAAATAGTCCCCGTGGGTTGGCGGAGATATCTGTGTATCCATAGGAATGACAACATTCCAACCGCGATCCGCCATTTTGGGGCTACGCCCCGTTGAAAACGGGTGGTTTTCAATGCAAAAAAAAGAAACTGAGTTATAGCTGTTTTTCTGAAAATCCCATCGTTGGGATGAACGGATGTGACGTTTTTTGCGACGACGTTACATCCACATACTACTTCTGGTAGTACAGTAAACTGTATGCTGTAGGGTTTAAGTGGTTAAAGGGCCATATCATCTACAGTATATATCACTAGCGTCACTAATACAGTAGTCTTGTGTGGCCACACTGTTGCCTCTGATCATGATTAAAATATAAAGCGGATGTGAAGCCTCCTCCCCACTTCCGTTTTGTCTTTACAGTCGCGCCAATTTATCCTAATATAAATCAAAATCATCTAAGCCTACAGTATACAGCTTGATGCTTAGCAGAAAAGGAAATTAAAAAATAAAATGTAACGATATTTTAAAATATATTTTTGGGAACTGAAGTGCCAGCTTTGGCTTTCAGGAGGTGTAGTTCCAGACTCTATATAGCATTCAGGAGGTGTAGTTCCAGACTCTATATAGCATTCAGGAGGTGTAGTTCCAGACTCTATATAGCGTTCGGAGATTGTGGAATAGTTGTCTGGCTACGCGAGACTACTAATACAGTGTCTGTCCGTCCTCAGGTGTGTGTCTGTCTCAGGAGGACTTCCAGCAGGCTCTGGAGGGCTTCACGCCCCCCTCGCTGTTGGCCATGGACCTCCACACCCCCCCCAGCGGGGCGGGGCTGGACAGGGTGGGGGGGCTGAAAGACGTGCGACGGCAGCTGATGGACGCCATCCTGCTCCCTGCCAAGGTCAGCTGCACAACGGTCAAACCATGTGGGATATAGCTGTGGTTCTAAAAAAATGTCATGTCAAGGACCCCCAAAATGATGTTTTTTTTTTGGACTGCCCTGTCTCAAAAAATATTTTTGTGCCAGGATTTTTCAAAAAATTGCAGATCTACGAGCTCATAGTGCAGCACAGAGTGCTGCACTATGAGCTTGTAGATCTGCTATTTTTTGAATAGCCAAAGTACAAAAGGTTAAAGTGATTCAAATTTAGTGTGATGCTATATTAACACATTTTGCTAGGGACCCCCTGGAACACCCCCAAGGACCCCTGGGGGTCCCCCGACCCCACTTTGAGAACCAACGGGATATAGAGTGTGTGGGGGAACCACCAGGGGTCCTTGAGGGGGTTCCAGGGGGGTCCCCAGCTAAATGATTGATACCTCCTAATGGACCCTTTACGTGTCTGTAAGTTACATTGATAATGAGGGTTTCACAGTATAGATTGGGGCCAGACTCAAAATCATATAATAAATGGGGGTCCATGCCATAATTAATTAATATCATGCTGGGAGTCTTTGAAATAAATGAAAGGGGTTGAGAATCACTGCTTTAACCCATTTTAGACCTGAGGCCGTTTCTAAAAACGGCCTCTAAATTCTGACAAACTTTCTGAAAAAAATATTTTTTATTCAAACTTAAAAAGAAATGTTGATATACGATATATAGCAACAACTAAAATTACACAGAGGTGTTCCTGCCTTGAAAGGTAGAACAACGTATAGGTGTTCCAGGTCTAAATGGGTTGGATAATGTGAAAATGTTAAATACTAAGATATCAAAAGTTCCCTTACTGTACAAAGGGGGGAAATTACTTGCAAAAATCAACTATTTTCTTTACTCGGACGTCTGATTTCAGTAAACACTTACAGTATGAGAACACGCTGCCCTCTTGGCCAGGTTTTATATTTCTGTACAAAAACTGTCCCGAGAGCAGATTTTGGGAACTCTTGGTATTTTTAGGCCCGGAAACAGGTATCCTCTTTATTATTTTTGTCTCGTGTGAAACTTTAGAAAGCTAATTTCTCGGCTTCCGAGGAGTTACAGTAGATCGGTGGGACAAATTCTCATGTTCTCTTGTAAGAAAGAAACGTGTCTGTCTGTCTGTCTGTCTGTCTGTCTGTCTGTCTGTCTGTCTGTCTGTTGTCCGTCTGTTGTCTGTCTGTTGTCTGTTTGTCTGTCTGTCTGTCTGTCTGTATATCTACAGTAGCTGAAGTAAGACATGACATTAAAGCAGCACTATGAAACTTTCTTTTAATGAATACATTTTAATATTGTCCAATCTGTATGGTAGAGTATGTTAATACAATATAACTTTACAATTGCGGTGGTTGTATTTGATCTCCCTGCTCTTCTACTGAGACATTTAGATTGTGTCAAAGGTCATGCCTCACCTAAACACAAACTCTGACATGAATTTTGTGCAAGCAGTCTCAATTAGATCAATTAGCTCAATGGTAAATATTTCAGCACTTGCGCTGGAAACTGGGTTCAAATCTGAGGTAGAAGAGGAAAGTTACATAATGCAGCCTTAAGATATATAATTGTTGTATGTTTGGTTACAGTATGTGCACTTTAAATGGCATGTGTCTCCTGTACGTTGCAGTATCCCATCCTGTTCTCCAAGCTGCCTATCCGTCATTGCTCAGGGCTGCTCCTGTACGGAGCCCCTGGCACGGGCAAGACCCTGCTGGCAGGGGCCGTGGCCAAAGACAGTGGCATGAACTTCATCTCCATCAAGGTACAGTACAGGTATATGGCTTGACCAGGACCTTCTGGTGACAGTTTTTTTTCTCTTTTTTTTGGTTCTTTATTTACCCAGGGTAGTAGCTCAGCACAAGCTCTCATTTTCAGCAACTCCCTGCACATAGACACATAGAGACAATCTCACAGACTACTCAGTAGTAGAAAGTTGTAGTAGTTGGAAATAGCAGATCTAAAAGCTAGTAGTATAGAAAATAGCAGATTTTTTTTTCTACCTCTCCAGGGACCTGAGCTTCTCAGCAAGTACATTGGAGCCAGTGAACAGGCAGTTCGGGACGTCTTTCAAAGGTCGGTTCTCTAATCCGCTCAGTTAACATGTTTTCCGCTCTATTCTAACTCTAGGCCAGCGCTACTCAACCCGCGGCCCGCGGGCCGCATGCGGCCCGCCGCCCGCGTCTTGGCGGCCCCTTAAGCACAGGAAAAGAAATATACATTTCCGTTCAAATATATGGGTTGCTATTTTTTTTTTCAAAAACAAACATCAATTGTAGGTATAATGCATAGTTTTCTATGCATTTCGGGTTTTTGGGGGGGTTTGACCCCCATTTTTTTCCGGCCGCGCGGCTTTGCCGCGCGGCCAGGATAGGTGTCCCTTATTTCAATCTCTGGGAGTTGGCAACCCTAACCTTGAAAATCGAAAATAGGACCGTCATTTTTAGCTTGCGGCCCCTTGGACTTTTGGTATTTTGCTGAGTGGCCCCTGAGCCATCTTAAGTTGAGTAGCCCTGCTCTAGGCTTTAACCCATTAAAACCTGAGGCTGATTTAAAAAAAAAATTAAAATCCTAACAGTTTTCTGAAAAACGTACAGTATGTTTCTATATCAGTGGCTCTCAAACTGTTTCATGTCATGGACACCTGAAATTATATGTATTTTGCCGTGGACCCCATCTCAAAAAATATTTTGTTCCAGGGACCTTCAGAAGCAAGGATTTGAGTTAAAAATGTTCGCTTTAAAAATATATATTCAAAGATTTACACAAAAGGTCCTCAGATTAAAAAAAATAAATAGCAGATCTACAAGCTCATAGCGCACCACTTCGTGCCGCGTTGTGAGCTTGTATATCTGCTATTTTTGAATAGCCAAAGTATCAAATAATGGTTAAAGTGGTTAAAATGATTGTGAGGCTATATTAACTACTTTGGGGACCCCCTTGTACCAAAGAACTATTCTCCTATACTATACTGTAGCTAAAATCTAAAATAACACGGATGCTTTCCCCGATTGAATGGGTTATTTTATTGCCTGTAACTGTATAAACTGGTAGCAGTGACGTGGTGGTGACGGTGCTGTCGTCCCCCCCCGTCCCCCCCCTCAGGGCCCAGGCAGCCAGGCCCTGCATCCTGTTCTTTGATGAGTTTGACTCGCTGGCCCCCAGGAGGGGTCATGACAACACGGGGGTGACGGACCGCGTGGTCAACCAGCTCCTCACACAGCTGGACGGGGTGGAGGGTCTGCAAGGTACTGTAACACTTCACTTCACTTCACACTGTAGCAACACATACTGTTTACCATGGTCTGCTTGCAACATCCTGAGTGTTCATTTAACTCTGAAAGTATAAAGAATAGACCCATAAGGGTCCCATCGTACCGAGATGTGATTCTACCTCTGCTCTGCTTCAGAACCGCCTTGGCAAACGGATAAAAAAATGGGACATTAATTTCCGAGTTCCGACCCATAAAACTGGGTCTGCGACCTGATAATTTGGGAAACAGTGTACTAACTGGCTGAGCCAACAGGAACCCCCAGTAATACATATAATCAGAATCAACTTTATTGTCACAGCACAGGTTTACAGGTGTAAAACGGTGGGAGAAATTTGATAGATAGATAGATAGATAGATAGATAGATAGATAGATAGATAGATCAAAATAATGATCTATCTATCCGGTGTGGTACATATGTACGTACCTGAGGGAAGACATAAGGTGCGGTAAGTACCGGAGGTATAATTTGTGTGATAATATTTTTGTGTGTGTTTGCTATCAGGTGTGTATGTGCTCGCAGCCAGCAGTCGACCAGACCTGATAGACCCGGCCCTGCTGAGACCTGGTAGACTGGACAAGTCCCTCTACTGCCCTCCCCCAGACCTGGTCTGTTTGTTTAACATTACACTCACTGATCACTGTTTTAGTACTGCCCTCCCCCAGACCTGGTCTGTCTGACATCATACATTCACTCAAAATGATCACTGTATTCGCACACCATATTTCAACCATTTAATATATTTATGATTTACTTATTATATCTATAATATCGTCGATATCGAACAAAAACCTCTTATCTCCATATTCTAACTTTTTGTGTTTTTTCGTAAATTAACACCCTGCTTGATCATACTACGGCGTCACACAAAAGTATCAAAAGTAGCAGTATTGTGAACCTACTGTAGTATCGTGATTAGAATCATAATATTGTGAGTTGAGTGAATCGTTTAAATGTACTTGTCTTTTAGTTCTGCTGGATCTCTTCTCCACTAGTCCCTCACTAACATTTTAGTCTTGTTTGTACTTGTTGACGAAATTGTCAATATATTTAGTCTTAGTTTTAGTCATTGTAGCTTAGTTTTTATTTAGTTTTGGTCAGTGAAAAAAGGTAGTCGACGAACATTTTTCGTCATAGTTTTAGTCGACGAAATCAACACTGGATCTATAACCACCTTAAAACCTTCTCTCTCTCTCTGTGTGTCTCTTCCTCTGGCGGCGGGTTCAGGAGGATCGTGTGGAGATCCTCAGGGCTCTGAGCGCGGGCCTGCCCCTGGCCGATGACGTGGACCTGGGGCAGCTGGCCGCCGCCACGGAGCGTTTCACCGGAGCCGACCTGAGAGCCCTGCTGTACAACGGACAGCTGGAGGCGGCACACGGCAGCCTGGCAGCCAGCACCACACATGTCAGTACCGTTGGGGTTAGGGATCCTTTTCGGATTTTAACCATTCCGGTTCCTTAACGATTCCCTCACAGAGTTATGGTGGTCCTTGAAATTAAAACGTTTGAGAACCACCAGATATCTTTATTTATTTTATCTTTTTGTTCCCTACTCCACTAACCAGTCTATTGTGAAAACAAACTGCACCATTATGTCTTCTATCCCTTGTCCAACTCTTTCTGATGTCGCTTTCATGATCATTTTATCATCATGGCTGGGATAAAAGAAAAAGAAGTTTGAGTACCTCTGGTTAGGCTGTCACCATTATGAATTTTACTTGATGATTAATTGTCATACAAATAGTTGCAATTAACAATTTACATGGGGCAGATATGACAAGAAACTTAAATGCACAAAGAAATGACTGACAATGAATGATACCAATAGTCAAAATAAATATTGTATTGTGGCGAAAACACGGCATGTTTAATATTTTATACTAAAGATTTGTAACAAAATAGTGTAAATAGCAGATCTTTCAAAATGTATGAACCTTTCTCAACATGGACACGGTTAACGACAATCATGCAAATGAATTGCAATTATCTCCAATAATTGCGTTTAGGTGATAATGTAATAATTGTGACAGGCCTGTACCTCTGCTCTGGACTAAACATGTCAGCTCCTCCTCTAAGATGTAAAAATGTTGTCTTTATTCTCCCCGTGTGGCGTCCAGGAGTTGACCTCGGGGTCAGACAGTGACATGAGCCTGGGCTCCATGATCTTCCTCAACCACAGCAGCGGCTCGGACGACTCGGCCGGGGAGGCGGAGCCGGGGGCGGGGGCGGGGCCGGACCAGGCCGCGGCGGCGGCGGTTCTTCTCCCGGAGAACCACCGCCATCTGGAACCCGAGCTCCACCGCAGCAACCTGTGGAGGCTCTACTTTGGAAGCTCCTACGAGTCAGAGCTGGGGAACAACAACGCCTCACCGTCTGGACAGGTGAGAGGAGGACATTTGTGAATTTAAGTTGACGATCACACAAACTATTGCGGTTAACGATTTTGTGTTTTTGGCTTTGAACATTGGAACATAATATGAGTAAAAAATGTGATTTCTGTTGCTTCGTAAATCAAAAATTGCTCAGGGCACATATGACAAATAACTTAAAAAATACAAAGAAATTACTGACATATTTAATTATTTTAGACACACTGTGAGCTTGAAGATCTGCTATTGTCGATGAAGTTTGACAAATATTTTTTTCTTTGGCCCTGTAAGTATGTTGATACCAATACCACAATTTATCTATTTAGCAGACCATGCCTTTATACTTTTACTCAACTAAGATTTTGAATGCAGGCGTATTACTTTTAACAGCGTATCTATATTGGTACTGATCATTTTACTCAAGTAAAATCTACTGAGTATTTCTTCCACCACTGTGAGTATTACTGATCATCAACGTCATCTCCTTTAGAATGCATAGAGGCACCAACAAGAATACCAGAAAGCCACTAGATGGCACTGTAACACAACTTCTTTTGTTGTAAAACCCCAGAACTCTCAGTGCGTCTCTGGTCCAAACTCCATGAGCCAGGACCTCACAGGGTTGTCGGTACGACTCCCCCCGGCCTACATGCCTTCCATCCAGAGGGGCTTTGAGGAGCTGAACCAGGAGCAGATGGAGCGCCTCCTACAGGAGATCAGAACCATCAAGAGCAGCCACAGGAGAGACAATGTGAGTTACACCGTGCACAACAGCGCCGGAGAGCTGTGGAGGAAATGAACTAAGTATATTTGCTCAAGCACTGAGTTTTACTTGAGTATTTTCAGTTGTTTTTGTACTTTATACTTCTACTGCAAAGGTTGCAAGTTGCATATAATGATGCCATGAGGATACTCATGAAAAAAGCCCACCCAAACCAATTATTTGTTTACTAACATTGATACTGGACGCACAGGTGATTGTTTCACGCAATCAATTCCCAACCTGTTGTTTCAGGGTGCGCTGGTTTCAGCACACCCCAACCCCCTCTTGTGTGTTGTTGGCTAGTGAGGCGCGTCCTAGCGAGACCTGATAGAATGGGTTTCATTGCACACATACTGGTTCTTATCAGTGTGACGTCGTCTGTTAAGGGGTCTAATACAGGAGCGAGGACTTTTCCACCGGGGTTAAACCGGTTCCGTTCTTTTTTCCCTGCCTAATTTTGAACCAGTTCAGAGTGTTTCCACTGACAATTAACTGGTTCAGAACCCTAAAAGTTGGTTTGGAGCTGGAACCAAAAATGGCTCTTGCCCTGCACTCGGAACCAATGTGGGCGTGTCACTATTCTACAGGTTGGAAGATGCAGATGTCATAAACAATGGCAAAAGCAAGCGAAACATCATCATTCAAAAAAATAAAAGAAAAGAAAGGGGTAACTGTTACTGACATTGACAATTGAATGTCCCCCGTGAAATGGACACTTCGACCAGTCATATTCAACACATTGCTGGCCCAGGCCTGGAATTGCGAACCTGGCCCCAGACGGGCTCTCTAACCATTCAGCTATGCCCCCAGTTTACAATAAACTGGTGGGAACACAAGCCGGTTAGCAGCCGGTTCTGTAAAAGCAGTGAAGCACAGTGTGCAGCAAGGCAATTTTATTTGTATGTCACATTTCAACAACAAGGCAATTAAATGTGTTCTATTTCGTCCCTGCTAACCGCCAGAGGCGGTGCTTAAAGCACTGAATGGTTCCCCTTCGCGCATGCGCAGTTCGAGTATTGTATACCAACAACGTCACTTGTGACCCCTGGATGACCCGGAGGTCATGTCATCCGGAAATCATCAAGGGATCTTTTCCTTTTTTCTTCTCGCGCGCGAGTTGCAAACATGGTTTGCATCGAGTTGTTGCAATTGCAATGCATTATTATGCAATGCATTGGTGTGCAACCTACCTTATTATTAAAGTCGCTGGTAGCTCCGTGGCCGTATTGGACGGCCGGGGTAGCGAGTGTTCGCCCCCCAGGAGCTGTGACTTATTTATCTCCTCCATGAGTGGAGGTTATTTAACGTGGACGCGTTAGCGTCGGATCTCTCTCACCGTCAATGGAGGGGCTTGCTCCCTCTCCGGTCAAAAGGTGGGTCACTGTTGTTAGCGGTAATGTCCGCACTAAAGATGACGTTCAAATTATTATATCTGTTTGGATCACGACCTCTGTTGGTAAAGGCTTGCGTGAGCGCCGCCTTACCCCAGCATACGGTTTTGTTTGTCTGTGAACGGTAGCGTGAGCGCTCCGATTAGATGATCGAATTACTTGTATTATTGGAATGTAATATATAGGCCTATTGTATGGAAATACACTTTGTTGCTAAGAGTTGAGTGTTGAACAAACGCACAATGTCATAAACGAGTGTCCTAGTCTCACTCTGCAGCCGCACTGAGGCGCCTGGACATAACCTGACGTTTGCTTTCTAAGCCCGATCTAGCCTTTGATCTGATGACGTTCAAGGAACATGTTACGTTCTTTCTTTTTCATTGATAAGCACGCTGCTAGCAGCGTTCATAGCTTGTGTTCAAGCTTTAGTTAACAGCTATTGTGTATAGCTCTGTTGTTGTTAGCCTAGCTGGTAGCCACCAGCGGCTCAAGCCTCTATTATGCAGCTATATTGTGTTTAATCTATAGCAGCGTTCATAGCTTGTGTTCAAGCTTTAGTTAACAGCTATTGTGTATAGCTCTGTTGTTGTTAGCCTAGCTGGTAGCCACCAGCGGCTCAAGCTTCTATTATACAGCTATATTGTGTATAGCTTATAGCAGCGTTCATAGCTTGTGTTCAAGCTTTAGTTAACAGCTATTGTGTATAGCTCTGTTGTTGTTAGCCTAGCTGGTAGCCACCAGCGGCTCAAGCCTCTATTATGCAGCTATATTGTGTTTAATCTATAGCAGCGTTCATAGCTTGTGTTCAAGCTTTAGTTAACAGCTATTGTGTATAGCTCTGTTGTTGTTAGCCTAGCTGGTAGCCACCGGCGGCTCAAGCTTCTATTAAACAGCTATATTGTGTATAGCTTATAGCAGCGTTCATAGCTTGTGTTCAAGCTTTAGTCAACAGCTATTGTGTATAGCTTTGTGGTTGTTAGCCTAGCTGGTAGCTACCAGTGGCTCAAGCTGCTATTTCAGCCATATTGCGTATAGCCTAGTTGGTACAGGCAGCGTACGCGCTCCCTTCCTCCAGCACATGGCCTCTATTCTGATGTAGAGCTACAAGTAATTTGTAGCTTAAGCTCTCATTAACAGCTACTGTGGAATAGCTTGTTTTTGGTTTCTAACCTCTGTCTGCTGATTAGGCAGCTACGTGCTCCCTTCCTCCAGCATATGGCCTCTATTATGATATAAAGCTACAAGTAGTTTGTACCTCAGGCTCCTATTAACAGCTATCGTTTGTGGAGTTTCACATTTGAGATCCTCTCTCGGACTTCTTCTTTGACATGTAAGCTGCCATCATGGAGTACAACTAGCAGCTTTCCACTGTGGTCTTTTGCTACCACTGAAATGGTGAAGAAGTTGTTTACAGTAGCCTAGCTGGTACGAGCAGCGTACACGCCCTCCCTCCAGCATATGGGCTTTTTGATGTAGCTGCAAGTAGTTTGTAGCTCAAACTCTTACTAACAGCTATTGTGTATAGCTTTTGTTTATCAACCTCCGTCTGATCAACCTTTGTTGCCGGGATAGGCAGCGTTAGCGCTCTCCTCCCGGCATTATTGTGGACTTTACACTAGCGTGTTGGAGGTAACGTTTTGTTTTTGCTTATGCGGTCAAAGCAAGCATACAAATACTAATAATGCACTTTTCACTGAGATAGATCTCAAAAAGCGCTACAATAAGCATTACAAATAATGCTAAAATCACATGCTACTGTACTACATAGATAGCAGTGTCCAAACTTAATGGACGGCTATTACAATGATAAGTAGGTAAACATCTGCCGGTGGTACAGGTAGCGTGCACGCTCCCTTCCTCCACCATACAGTTTCTAAAGTCGAGCTAGCAGCAGCGTTCGCGCCGGCTCTGATTTTATAATCCACTTACATTGGGTGGATCTCAAGGTGCTACATAAGCATTTGCATTGAGAAAAAACATGCACTCGCAGCTACATGGATGGCAGCGTCCAGGCTTGGCTAACGGCTATTATAAGCCTTTTGTGTTAAAATAAGCCTCGACTGGTGGTACAGGTAGCGTACGCGCTCCCTCCCCCCACCATACAGGTTCAAGAGTCCAGTTGACAGCAGCATTTCCAGCTAACCGTGACGTTCGCGCTCTGGTTATCTGAGAGTTGACAAGATTCTGCTGGAATTAAAGCCTCTGCTGGTGCAGGCAGCGTACGCGCTACCTCCCCCCAGCATACGGCCAATATAGTCTAGCAACCAGTAGCGTTCGCGCTCTGGGCTAGTTCTGACTGGTGTGCGTTGACCGTGCAGAGAAACCGGTAACACCACAATAGAGGGCTCTCACTTTTGCACCTTGTGTGGGGCTCCTTCAGCCGGATGACGGCCATGACCTTTGCCCTGCGTGCCAGGAAGAAAAGGTCTGACTGCAGCAGACTGTCATCCAGGATGGATCGGCTGTTTGCTGATTGGGCCCAAAGGTGGTCCATGCTCACGGCCTGCCGGCCGATTCCCCATCGGAGGACGCCGAAGTAGGGCTGAACGATTTTGGGAAAAAATCTAATTGCGATTTTTCTGACCGATATTGCGATTGCGATTTGATTGCGATTTTTTTAATTAAAAAAAAAAAAATCTTAAACATTTATTTAAAGTCAAGCTTCAGTTTAGTATTCACTGTGTACGTTTAAAAAGTAATTGGAAGTAATGGAACATTACCAAATGGCATACCATTTATTTACTGTTCTAGATTCTAATAAATAAGGATGAGAACTAAAAGATATGAATTGCTTCATTGCTTCCAACATGTATCTTCCAAGTACTTTTTTCCCCATGTATATATTTAAATATTTAGCTGGAATAGAAATAGCTTATTTTTGTAAACAACCCAACATTGAACTTGTTGTCATTAACTTATGGCTCAAGAAGAGAAGCTTTTTCTGAAATGAAGTTCAATAAATAAAAATAAAATTAAACAAATAATTACCATTTCGTGTAAACAATTCACAGCAGTGAAATAAGTAAGTCTTTCACTTATGGCTCCAGAAGCATATTTACTGATATCCAGTATTTAGCTTATGTAGATTAACATTCAACTAAAATTAACACTTTTTTGTCTCACAAGGCAAAGTCCTCTCCTACTGTACATTGTATTACTACTACTCCTTGGAAGTGAAAAACTCAGAATACATAACGCAGTGGTGGAAAGTAACTAAGTACATTTACTTAAGTACTGTACTAAGTACAATTTTGAGGTATTTGTACTTCACTTGAGTATTTCTAATTTCCAATACTTTAACTCCTACTCCACTACATCTCAGAGGCAAATATTGTACTTTTACTCCACTACAATTATTTGAGAACTTTAGTGACTAGTTACTTTGCAGATATAAATTATAATATTATAAAACCTACATTAACCACTATTTTATACCTAGGTAATTTGAAAATAGCCGATCTACAAGCTCACAACTCGCCGCGATGCGACGCGTTGTGAGCTTGTAGATCTGCTTTCAAACATTAGTATTTTTACTTTTGGTACTTTAAGTACATTTTACTTAAATACTAATATACTAATAAAATACTAACCAATACTTTTGTAGGCCTACTTTTATTCAAGTCAATTTTGAATTTGGGATTTTTACTTGTAAGAGAGTACTTCTACATTGCAGTATTGATACTTTTATTTAAGTACAACATTTGAGTACTTTTTCCACCACTGTACATAAGTGACAAAGATACAGTTCATAGTCGCTTCTTTTGTTTTGGGCTTGTTTTCATAGACAGGGTTGCTTATTTCTCTCTCAAACCCTGGCAACACTGACCAGGAAGTGCTTTGCATCGTATAGTTGTTTACATTGGATCACAGCATCCGACAGTAATAGTTTAATAATGATGGGAAAAATATAAGTTACACTTACAGAAACAAACATAGATATGAGCAACACTACTACTACACTACTTGTGTCGAACCGAAAATAATGTTTTACCGCTACGCGCGGCATCGGGGACTTAAGTTGCGCAACGCGGCCGCTCGACAAACTTTAACCTAACTCTATGAGAGGGACAGAGCGAGAGAGAGAGAGAGGGGGCGGGGGGGGGCGCTGCCCTCTCGCTCCCTGTAGAGAGAGGCAGCCACTCTGGATAGAAGGAGACAAGTCCCGCGGGTGCTCTGGGATTAATATTAATATTACAATTATTTATTATGATAAAATAAAAAAATAAAAAATCGCGGCCTTTGCGATTAGCTAATCGCGTGGTTTCAAATCGCGATTTCGGTTTGAAAACGATTAATCGTTCAGCCTTACGCCGAAGTGCCTACTCCTCCGATGCAGCTGACTCCAGAGGATGAGGTGCTTTCCTTGGCAGCTTCACCTACACACTTCCATGACTATAGACGAATCCACAGACGCGCTGCCTGTAGGCAGCCATAGCTGCGGTGTCAATGCTCCGCACCGCGACACCGCAGCAATGGCCGCCTACAGGCAGCGCGTCTGTGGATTCGTCTATAAGGAAGAGGCAGAAGGCGGTGCCTCCCAGGCCTCAGAGCCGGGCTCCCACTCAGCTCAGAGTTCACTGGCTGTTCCCCGTTCCTCATGCCTGTACCCAAAAGAGCTACAGGCCTGCCTGAGAGACACGCTGCTTATGGTAAAACCCTGTCAGCCAGGCAGGACGTGACAAGAGCTGGCCTGTGTTGCATGCCGGCTATTGAGCCTGCCATCGCACCCCTCATTTGCGTCCCATAATGCGGAAGGCTGCTAGGTGCCGTCAACCCCAGTGCGGGGTGACGGACGACCTTCTTAGAAGAGCTTGTGGTGCCGGAGCACGTGTCGGTCGTGAGGGCAACTCCCTATCACACCTTATGCATGCCCTCTCAACTTCTTTGCAAAAGGGCAATGTGAATGCTGACTCCATCACCTTTGGTGATGCGTGACTGAAGGCATCTGGCCTGATATCCCTCTAACTCGGGACAGCTGATGTCGATCCTAGTTCAGACTCATCGTCAAATCTGGCTTTCACAGCCTATCTGACTGAGGCATTAGCAGAACTCTCCGTAGTCTCCCGTGGGGAGCCAGGAGCAGTATTTGGTTCAGCTGCACAGGAAGCGTTGGAGCGAACAATCTATGCTGAGCAGACTAGCCTGCAGCTTGCAGGCCTACGGTGCATGCCTCCCTCCGACAGAGGGGGGGGGGGCATCAAGGCTGTAGACCCCCTGTCACACCTCAGGGCGTTCTAGTCTACATACTGCCTCGTGACAAAAAACGACAGGCGTTTTTTCATCCTGGCTGGGATGTGAAGGGACTCGACAGGTTTAGGAAGGTCATGCCATTTCATATGTTGACCACAGCAGATGATCTGCGGACCGTCGCCCACAGAGAGTGGTTCACGTCTATAGACCTGAAGGACGCATACTTTCATGTCCCCATTGCCTGTCTGTCAACACTGGCAGTTTTTGTGTCTTGCCTATCAAGGCCACCACTAGCAGTTCAGGGTGCCACCATTCGGGCTCTCCCTCTCCCCGAGGGCATTCACAAGGTGTGTGGCAGCGGCAGTTGCGCCTCTGCAGCCCTAGACATGAGGGCTCTGTATCCAGAAATACAGCACGTCTCCCGTCCCACGTGGCCCATCTGGGACTAGGAGAAAAGTGGCCTAGAACCATCTCAGGCCACAACATTCATTCATGTGGCTTTAAACGCCATGACTATGACAGCCTGTCCGCCCCCCCCCCCGTCGGGTGGACGACATCTTAAACCTCCTTTCCTTGCCCCAGAGAGGCCACTTGGATGCCAAGCGGCACAGTCAAAGGAATATCAGGAGGTCACAGCAGTGTCTCCTTGCCCTGGCCCATATCAAGGCAACACCTCAACCGTGTATAATGTAAATAATCAGGGCGGGACCAAGCCCCCCGCCTGATCAGCCTACGGGCAATTTACCTATCGGGAGAGCAGGAAAACCTGCAGACTTTCTCTCCTGTCAAAAGCCTCCATCCAGAGGTGGTGTACACCACCTGGGGCCTCTGCGGCAGAGGAGGACCTCTTCACCTCAGAGGCGTCAACCCTCTGGTTCTCCCTTGCGGGGACAACCAGCCCTCTGGGCCAGGATGTGCTGGCTCACCCTTTGCCAGAGGCACTCTATATGCCTTTCCACTGCTTCCTCTGATACGACCAGCGCCTCAGAGAGCTCTTCGGGAGGGTCACACCATGCTGCTGGTGGCCCCCTTCTGGCCAGGGAGGACTTGTTTCCTCTGTTGCACAGACTCAGTCGCAGGGCGCCATGGCGCCTCCCCGACAGGAGAGGTCGGATCTGGCATCCCAATCCTCGACACCTCCCTGACTGTGTGTTTGGCTGCCGGAGGGCCCAAACCGCTGCTGAGCAGCCGTGCGGACCCAGTCAGGCATAAATGGTAAATGGGGCATTTATATAGCGCTTTTATCCAAAGCGCATTACATAGATTGTGCATTACAGGCACACCATCCTGAATGCAGGAGCACCATCCACCAGGCTACAGTATGATAACAGACGGAAGCTGTTTTCCAACCGGTGTATGGGTCAGGGTGAAGACCCAGTGCGTTGCTCTGGGCCTACTTTTCTGGAGCTTCTGCAGTCCCTCTTAGACAAGGGCCGATAAAAGAGCTCCTTCTACTCTAAGAGTGTACATACTAGCAGCAATATCATATTGGCATGCTAGAATCTATAATGGCACAGCCACAGTGGGGAAGCCACGGTCTAGTGTCCCTCTTCCCGAGGGGGGCCCTGAGGTTACATCCTCCAAGAGCCCTGGGAACTCCAGCATGGGATCTCCCATGACTCCCAAGTGGGCGTCATGTAAGACTGCATTCCTCCTGGCCTTAACCTAAGCGAAGCGTGTCAGCGAGCTGCACGCCCAGTCTGTCAATGACTTGCGTCCGAGGTGGAACTCAGACGGCGTCACTCTGTGGCCGAACACAGCGTTCCTCCCTGAAGGTGCTGTCACATTCGCACCTCAACCAGCCTATAAGGCTACAGTTTAGCCCTCCACCAGGAGAGTGGATGGGCAAGCTGGAACTGTTCTGCCCTGTGCGGGCCCTGAGAGCCTATGTCAGACCTTATGCGTGCATTAAGCGGTCAGAACGGCTTTCTTCTTATGGTGGCCCTAACAAAGGTTGCGCTCTCTCCAGACAGCGCCTGTCCCACTATATTGTGGATGCCATCAATCACGCTATGGGCCGAGTAATCGTCCGCTGCCATCTGGCGTCAGGTGCCACTCTACCAGGAGTGTCCTCATATCATGGGCTACCCTGAGAGCGGTACCCCTGGAGGATATTGGTGCCGTTGCCCCACGGGCATCACCTGCACGTTCTCCAGGTTCTATTGGGTGAATGTTGCCACTCCCCATCCACTGGGCGTGGTCCTCTTACCAGAGTCCTCCGATTCTACTCTTTGAGTTTGGTAATCAGGATTCTTCGTGACTCGTTTGGTATAAGTCATTCAGTGCTTTAAGCACCGCCTCTGGCGGTTAGCAGGGACGAAATAGAACGATAGTTACGCATGTAACTACGGTTCTATGAGTCCCGAATGACCGCCAGAGCGTTCTGTCACTCAGAATCCTCGTGTTCTCGCGAGAAGATTCTGTAGGAAAAGATCCCTTGATGATTTCCGGATGATATAGTCTCCTCCGGGTCATCCAGGGGTCACAAGTGACGTTGTTGGTATACAATACTCGAACTGCGCATGCGCGAAGGGGAACCATTCAGTGCTTTAAGCACCGCCTCTGGCGGTCATTCGGGACTCATAGAACCGTAGTTACATGCGTAACTATCGTTTTACACAGAGCATCAAGCAAAGGACACACAATTATACAATGACATTAGGATGCATTAAACAAAAGAAGTAACAATGAACTGTTACAGTGCTGAAAAGAAAAAGAGAAAAACAACTCAATCAAAGGCAGCGGAAAGAAAGGTAAAGGCAAACAGAAAGGTCTTTAGTTGTGTTTTAACAGAAATAAGGGTGGCAGCAGACCTGCAGTTTTCTGGGAGTTTGTTCCAGATGTGAGGTTCATAAAAACTAAATGCTGCTTCCCCAATCCCCACGTTTGTTTTTGTTTTTAGGGACAGAAAGCAGGTGGATCCAGTGAGCAGGTGACTCCAGTGTCCAGTGGATCAGGCCTGCTTCTCAGTCAGTCTCATCTGACCTCAGCTCTGCTGACCACCAGAGCCTCTCTCAGCAAGGCTGACTGGAGCTCATACAGCAGCCTGTGAGTACAATACACTGTTCTACACACTGTGGTTCTATAACTTTATTTATCATGTATTTCAAGAACCCCCATCATTCTGAAAATGTACAAACAGGAATCAGACACACACACATTTCTTTGCTAATTGTTTTTCAACTATAAAACAACAATTTCTCTTGTTAGTTTAGTTTGGTCCTCACAAGTATAGTAATGCGCGCGCACCTACGCACACACACACACACACACACACACACACACACACACACACACACACACAACGGTGCAACGGTTAATCTAATTGATTATTAAAAAATATTGATTTAAATAAAATGATACGTTTTCCCAAAAACTTCTGTGTAATGAAAAGTAAAATAAATAAATAAACTCAAAGTCCTGCATTGGAGGATGTAAAAGTTAGTTTTATGTTATTTTATATGTTTCTCTAGGTATGAAGCGTTCGGTGCTACAGGAGAAAGCAAAGTGCAGACTTCAGTCCCTTTTCAACCCGGACAGCGTGTCACTCTAGCCTAATGACACCTTAGCCTTGTCACATTATAGGAGCATGACTCCTTAGGCCAGTGGTTCTCAACCTGTGGGTCAGGACCCCCACCCAGGGGGGGTCCCCACATGATTTTGGGGGGTCCTCAGATGACAGTGAAATGACCATTTAAGGACTTTTAAGACCTTTTTAATACCTCAAAAAAATAACTAAGAAAAAAGACTATTATTGTATCAAAAGTAATCAACCAACTATACAATAAAAAATGGTGAAACCTTGGCCAAATTGTCAAATAATATGAGAAAGAGGGGAAAAAATTTAAATATGTGAGCTTGTAGATCAGCTATTTTCACAATATGTATCTGTGGAACCGAGTCAAACAAAATGTAATGCCTCAACTCATACATTCCAAGTGCTTATCAGGGTTGGGCCCCAGTTCAAATAATGATCATTTGGGGGGTCACGGCCTGAAAAGGTTGAGAACCCCTGCCTTAGACTGATGATGTAGTTTGTTTTCAACATTGGGTCAAAAAACTACAGCATGCTCCTTTAATGGTTAGCTTTGAATCTAATGTGCTAATTTGTGGACAATGTAAATCAAAGAGTTTAATATTTTAATGTTTCTTATTGGTCTTTTAAATGATTATGAATAGAATACACTTGAATATATCATGTAATAAATGTACATATATGTAAAATAAATCTAATCTAATTGTTGATATAATTCAAGAATGCTTTTTGGTGACGATTCATCAACCGTTTTATTATTTGTTCTCTTTATAATGCAACTACTACTATGGGATGCAGACAAAATAAGCTTGAATGTATTCATCTATGAAATCAGGAGCTGATAAAGAAACATATTGACGCAGAAACATACAGTATGTACAAAAGTTCATAAGGATAACACAAGAAAGCCAGAGAGCTTATTTCCATTGTGGGCCTTATTGTAAACTAGAAAAAGTGCTCCTCGGAGCACAGGTCTCCGCCAGGTCAGGTACGTTATTGTGGCCTCCTGGTAGCGCTATAATAGGCCAATGTGAAAAGGGTGCCATTTCTTCCTCGGCCTGGTGGGAATGTGCGTGCAAAATGTCATGGAAATTGCACGCTGCGTTCATGATTTGAGGCATTTTGTTCAAAACGGATCTGTCCTGCAAACTTTGGAAGCCAATCTTAAGCAATCAGGATGGAATATGGGAAATCGGACAGATCTGTGTTGATCACATGACTATAGAGATTCTGTGTACCGATGAAAGGAAATTCTATAGGTCAAAATGATATATATATAGTTACACTGTTTTGAGCTCAGCTATCTTGTTCATTTGAGCAGACAAGACTCTAGCATTAGGAGATGAGGTCATCACCTTTGAGGCTCTTAATCTCTCACACTTCCTCAAAGGGAGACACTACTGCTGTAATGTTAATATAGTGCTTTAAATGATTTCATAAAGTTAGTAATGTTTTGTGGTCTTAACTATCTTATATTATTATTGTAATGCTAACAAGTGAAATGGATGTTTCTCTGTACATCCATAGTCAGGCCAGTTTAAAGCAAACAGACAATTAAAATATATTCTCAGTGCTTCAGCCAAACTCAGATGAAAGTTGCATAGAACTCTTATCGAGCAGGAGTTTTAGGGAGGATAGATACAGCCCACAGGTGCCCTGAAGGGAGCCAAGGTCGTCTCCCATGGCAGCCGTGAGAGACCGTGAGACAGCAGGGAGGGGGTCCTTGCCCACCCAACGATGGGTCGCGAGAAGGGATGGGAGCCGCATGCTCGATCCCCTACGGTGGACCAACAGCGACTCCTGTTGATGATTTTTATTCATGTTTTAGTATCTAGATGCCAGTCATATAAACGCTTGGAAAATAATATTAGGGCATTGCAAACTTCTCGACTAGCTCGAGAGGAGTGTATCTTCAGAGCTCTGAATTGAACTGTAACCGCTGGTAGAGTATTATTTTTGTATATGACAATTCATTCTGGTTGGTTAATAGGCTCATCAATAATTGTAAACTAGTTTAAGGATAATAAACCATTTTGATTCTTACAATTGTAATCACCTGTGTAGCAATTATTTCAAGGGCTTAACTCCTCACACTATGGAACCACTGAACCAGGTACCTTATCCTTCTCTAGATTTACTTTTATGGAGTTAAGGTTCAGTTGATGTTTTTAACAATTGGTGCCTTGAAACCCGTATTGGTTCGTGAGGAGGACATCCTTTGGCAGGTCTTGACTTTCTTGTCTCGGTTCTGAGCAAACTTGCCCCGGGGTGAGAGATAAGGTTTGCTGAAACCTGTTTCGACTAATTCAGTGATTGGACACTCTAACCTGAGTTTGTTTGACTGAGATAAGCAATTGTCGTAATTCCAAAGCATTGACATAAATTTAGCTATTGTAGGACATTGATTTATAACCAAATTTAGCGGTGTTAATGAATTGTCATTGAGCTGTGTGTTTTAACTGTGCAAATCCTATTGTCAGGGGCGATAGGGAAGACATCTCAGGGAGATAGCCAGATTCCGGGAGTTTGGTATAAACTGTTAATTTCTGGGTATTTGACAGTAGAATAAATCGTCAGGGGCGATAGGGAAGACATCTCGGGGAGATAGCCAGATTCCGGGAGTTTGGTATTAATTGTTATTTCTGGGTATTGACAATACAGTCGTCCGGGGCGAAAAAGTAATCTCGGGGAGGTTATAAGATAGACTCGGGGAGTTTTAGTGAGTTATTTTAACGCACGGGTGCGGTTTTTACTCTGATCCGGTATCTAGTCGTCACATAAAGTGCTGTTAAAATCACATATAAGGGATTTATGGGCCAGGGGTTCATACAAAATAACTTCGGGGGAGTTATTACGCTCGGGGAGTGTAGCATATATTATCAATTGTGTGGGAAGGGTGGATTCCTCGCATGAAGCGCGCCGTGCTATGTGAGTTTGCATTTGGGGAAAAGCATTGGGGGGTGTGTACTCGCGACAATCAATCAATTGTCGCATCTCTTCTGTCTATCTCTTTCTAGTTCACTGTTAAATCATTGTATAACATACTACAGTTCATTGCGCTAGGAAGTGTGTGCCGTTTTAGAAAGTTGAAAGAAAAGAGAAAAGGAAAAAAGTGTGTTGGAAAGCAAACAATCTTAAAAAGTGTGAAGAGGATTTGTTGAAACCCCTAAATAACACTTATCAGCAGGGGGACTATAGAAGAGGTTATAGGGGTCCCCGTGACATGTCCCAAGTCAGGTGTTTTAACTGCAATGGTATGGGGCACTTTGCCCGTGATTGCATACAGCCTAGGCGGCAGCGAACACACGGTGGTCAGAGCCAGCAACATTTTTAGATGAGGCAGAATGGGACAGACCAGTTATAGGGGTGTTAAGGCAGGGGGAGGACGGTTACAGGGTTAAGCAGGACCAGCATAGAAGGCAGAGAAAAGTGATTAGAAGAGGGTATGACAGCTAGGAGAGAGGTCAGAGTGCATGCACGCACGGACACACACAACACACAATTGCTTAAGTGGCAGTACACATACGAAACCATACATTTCACACAAGGGAAGCAAAAGTTTGAGGGAAGTAAATAATAATGATGGTATGATTGCTTACTGCCAAATTATAATTGCCATTTTTCAAAGTAAATAACCCGAATGCTGAGGATAATTGCGTTCACATCCGGGGGGTCCACGATGTTTATGGTCTGGACAATTTGCCTGTGACACTGTCTGCAGCTCTTGGACGTGACATTACAGGCGGGAAGGGGTCAGTCTATACGAACTGGGATATAAACAATGCTGCAGGATTGTTTGCAATGCACATGCGAAACGTGCAGGAGAAGGAACTGTATCGACTGAGCATTTGGGGTTGCTCTGGAAAACATAAACTGTTGTACATTTGTCTTCTGGCAGGGGGACTGAGGAGTGCTGTCACGTGACCATTTACCGAGCCACTGGAAGATGTTAAACCAGGCTCTCTGGCCCATGCATGTGAAAGCAAAATTTCCTCTGGCAAGTTGGTAATTGAATTATTAAATGGTCAAAGTAGGGCAGAGTGCACCTTTAGTTGTATGTTTGAAAAAAACCAAGAAAAAACACAGTTTTTTTTTTTGTTTTTTAAGGGGGAGAGAGACAAGTAGCCTACTGATGTATTATAGCACAACATTAAAGTCCACAGAACAGAATGGAGAAAACTCTTGCAACCACACATACTGTAGTATATGAACATGGCCAATACAGAGACATTGTTGTACATAGAAAATTCACACTATACAGTACACTGACTGGCACCCTGACCAAAGATTACAAGTAAGTGAGGTAGTAGTTAAGAAAGTAAAGGTGTGCATGCATGTACACTCAGGGTTTAGTGCACGATGAGTCAGCTAGATGGGAGGTCAAGTGAGTCAGCTAGATGGGAGGTCAAGTGAGTCAGCTAGATGAGAGGTCAAGTGGAGGTTATGAACAGACAGAGTAGTTTAGTTTAGTGTATTTCTATTAAAAGTTCAGAATTAGAAGAGTACTAAATCAACGGAGTATAGTATGGAATAAATTAGAAGTGTTTACATGTTTCTTAAATGTTGGAAAGGATTTTGAAGACTTAAATGGCATCTAGTAAGTTCAATAAGTAAGTGCGGAATGTGAGGTTTAGAAATATGACAAAAAGTGGAATTAAAATCCTCTAAAATTGTCTTGTAGGGTAGGAGGAAATATCAGAAGTAATGAAATAAAATGTATAATAAGTATAAGGAGTGGTTTGTTTACATTTTTATATTTGAATATAAAAAAGTAGGTTTGAAAAACATGTACTTTATAAGCAATAATGAATAGTTAATAAAAAGAGGTGCAGTGGGCTCATACCTATTTGAGTGTGATATCATTCTAAAATATATATATCCTACTATAATTCTAGTAACCTCTGTCTGTCTGTAGTGGTGTCACAATGTAGTGGTGTCACAACCCGGTTCTCCTCACTGGCTGGACCAATTGCTCTGATTTTGCCCACAGTCATTGACCATTACCATCTGAACTTAAGTTCAGATGGTGAAGCCCGTTTTTCAATTTCATCAAATCTCAGCTTCTTATTAGCGTTTATGTGTCAAACAATGTCGCCTCCCGGGTTGCCAGATCATGTGCGCATATCCCCCACGGATATGCGTCGACCGGGTATGGTCTAGTATATATAATAATAATAAAAAATAAGAACGAGGAATGTTTTTAACAAGTGGCAGATGGCGCAGCGCATGTTTAGTTGAGAGTGAATACAGGCTAAAAATAATTTAGTCAGATATGATGGAGGTGTAGCAGCCCAAAACAATATTACAATAGTGTCAGTAATTAAAAGTTGGGGTTGGTGGAAGCATTGCGATTGTATTAACTTTTGTACAATCATCTGTTAACTTAAGTGATCATTCCCCATACAAACTAACCACAGGCGAAACATTCGAGGACCATATACAGGTCTGAAGGGGGACGCCCCTGGACCTGAGCAAAATGTGTAGAAGAGGTATTACAAAGTGTACAGACCCTAATTACATTGAAAGCCTCTATTTTTTCTAACAGACGCAGGAGAAACGGAAAGGAGCCCTACCCAGAGCCCAGCAATATTCAGTGTTTGCTATATTTTCTTTATAAAATGCTTGATTTATTTGCCAGGGGTTGAACTAGAGGAGGTTTTGTCTGTCGATCGGACGGTCTGTCTGTCTGTCTGTCTTTTTCCTCCCCAGCCAGTCAGCTAAGGGGGACACTGGAGCAGTTTGGGTGTTTTGGGGCGTTGGCTGTTCGCAGTTGGTAGCTGGCATGGGAAAATGTGTGTTTTAATCATTTGCCTAACCTAACCTTTTATCCTAACCCAGACACACATGATGAACACTTGAAAATGACTTGTGACATAACACTGTAGATGTTCTTCATAATTTCCCTTATTGGAGTTCACCTACCTTTTTTGGTAGGTGAGAAGGGGGACTGAAAGGAAATTCTATAGGTCAAAATGATATATATATAGTTACACTGTTTTGAGCTCAGCTATCTTGTTCATTTGAGCAGACAAGACTCTAGCATTAGGAGATGAGGTCATCACCTTTGAGGCTCTTAATCTCTCACACTTCCTCAAAGGGAGACACTACTGCTGTAATGTTAATATAGTGCTTTAAATGATTTCATAAAGTTAGTAATGTTTTGTGGTCTTAACTATCTTATATTATTATTGTAATGCTAACAAGTGAAATGGATGTTTCTCTGTACATCCATAGTCAGGCCAGTTTAAAGCAAACAGACAATTAAAATATATTCTCAGTGCTTCAGCCAAACTCAGATGAAAGTTGCATAGAACTCTTATCGAGCAGGAGTTTTAGGGAGGATAGATACAGCCCACAGGTGCCCTGAAGGGAGCCAAGGTCGTCTCCCATGGCAGCCGTGAGAGACCGTGAGACAGCAGGGAGGGGGTCCTTGCCCACCCAACGATGGGTCGCGAGAAGGGATGGGAGCCGCATGCTCGATCCCCTACGGTGGACCAACAGCGACTCCTGTTGATGATTTTTATTCATGTTTTAGTATCTAGATGCCAGTCATATAAACGCTTGGAAAATAATATTAGGGCATTGCAAACTTCTCGACTAGCTCGAGAGGAGTGTATCTTCAGAGCTCTGAATTGAACTGTAACCGCTGGTAGAGTATTATTTTTGTATATGACAATTCATTCTGGTTGGTTAATAGGCTCATCAATAATTGTAAACTAGTTTAAGGATAATAAACCATTTTGATTCTTACAATTGTAATCACCTGTGTAGCAATTATTTCAAGGGCTTAACTCCTCACACTATGGAACCACTGAACCAGGTACCTTATCCTTCTCTAGATTTACTTTTATGGAGTTAAGGTTCAGTTGATGTTTTTAACACCGATTTGTGTGATGTTTGTACAAAATCTGTAGGAGTAGTATAAAAAAAAATCTGAAAAATGGGGCCAGAGGTTCTGAATTGGCATCCAGGGAGTGTGTGTGCACAGTTTTGCGGTGACCGGGCCAACGGTGCCGGAGAATAGCTGCTCACAGACAGAAGGACACACGGACGGACAGGGTGCAAAACAACATCTCGGAGACAATGACAGTAAGTATGCTTTTTACGCTGTTTATTTAGCATAGCGGTGTAGAAGGATTTGTTTTCCCCTCGTATTTACAGTGGCAGACATATTGGTTGCAGAAAAGGGGACCATAGAAAAAGGAAACTTAATCGTTCTACAGTAAATTAAGTTGTCATTTTCCTGAAAACGTTTTAGAAGGGATGGATTGGATTTTAATCTTGGGGCACCAGGTGGATGCAAACACATCATCATGGTTGTACAATAGAAACCTGGCAGCTGGCTGGGTTGCCAAGACTGAAACCGTAGAACTATTGATCACTAACGGTAATCAACACCATTTGTCATGAGATCATAATTAATTAATGAGTATCGTTTTTGTTTGTTTGTATCAAATATGAAAGGTGTTTTTCATAACGAAGATAGCAGTCAAACACATGAGGTGGAATTTAATCAGTCAGGCCTAGGCCGGGGACCAAATCCAATGTTCTGATGATTTAGCGAGACGATCTATTCTACTCAGGGCTCTGCACGAGGCATGGATCGATGGATCCATCCATGGATGTTCATCCAGAGGTGTGTTGGCACGGCACACTTGTTCTGCCTGGTGCCTGGAGTCAATATTAAACAATTTCACTGCTTTATAAACATTGTTAATGTTTTCTGTGTGTCTGTCTGAGGCTAATCAGCGCCAAACGTCTTGCCTGGTGCTCACTGGCACCAGGCGTGCATGCTTCTGTAGAACAAGAGATGTGTCGAGGGCTTTATAAACCCAAGGCCTGCTGCAGGCGTGACAATGCAGGCGGTCTGCAGTTCAACACTACTGTTAGGAACATCTTCACTCTCCATTTAAATGGAAGAAGTTACAGTAAAAACGTGGTATTCACTCATATCTTTCATGACACTGTGACACAAGAGATATGTCAGGGGTTTGTAAGCAGAGGATTCTTGGTTCAAGACCTCCCTTTGACCATTTACAATCTCCATCTAAAGTCTATAAAGTTAAGTTTATCATTCTCACTTTTGTCTTTCATGCCTCTGTGGCACAAGAGGTATAAGTAGATTAGTTGAAGGCTCTTGGTTCAAAACCCCAAAAGTACAATATTTGCCTCTGAGATGAAGTATTTAGTATAGAAAGAAAATGGCATAGGCCTGTATAGGTTAATTACAAGTACCTCAACATTGTACTTAAAGGGATAGTTCACCCCCCAAAATGACTTGTTTTCTATCGATTAGTCACCCCATGGAGATATTCTTTTGTTTTTGTCGCATTTCTAAGCCAATAATTTGATGGCTAATCATAATTTTGTGTGTGTGTGTGTGTGTGTGTGTGTGTGTGTGTGTGTGTGTGTGTGTGTGTGTGTGTGTGTGTGTGTGTGTGTGTGTGTGTGTGTGTGTGTGTGTGTGTGTGTGTGTGTGTGTGTGTGTAGTGGCGTGTGCACAAACATTTTGAGGGGCAGGTGCTCAAGTAAATTATACTTTTTTTGTTTACTTGGTCTGCTCTTTTTTCCCTCTACACCTATACCTCTCTTAGCAGATCTAAAAGCTCACAACGCCTCGCGCTGCGAGGCGTTGTGGGCTTGTAGATCAGCTATTTTTGGCTAAAGTTCTCCTCAGAAAAGGGATGCTAGGTTTGGAGCGGTTATGGTAAAAAGAAAAATCATATCACATAAAGATTTGGCGGACCCCCTGTAGTAACTCTGAGGACCCCCTAGGGGTCCCGGACCCCCTGTTGAAGACCCCTGCTGTAGACTGAAAAAAAAAAACATTTTTCTTCTGGTCAAGAGGGCAAAGGGCAGGTGCTCTAGCACCACCTAGAGTCTATCTGTGCACATCCCTGTGTATGTGTGTGACTATCATTCTCAATAACAGTGACTGACATCAAACACCCCATCATGTTGTAAAACGTGTCCTAAAACGTGTGTGTGAGAGAGAGAGAGAGAGAGAGAGAGAGAGATCAAGGCCAGTGGAGCGTAGCAGCCACAGTGTGTGGATATGTGCCATTTGGCACAAACGTCAACTTGGACTCAAGGATGACCTGATTAGAAGTAGGAGACATGAAGTACAGTACTCACTATAGAGTCTATTATAGGAGACATGAAGTACAGTACTCACTATAGAGTCTATTATAGGAGACATGAAGTACAGTACTCACTATAGAGGGTCTATTATAGGAGACATGAAGTACAGTACTCACTATAGAGTCTATTATAGGAGACATGAAGTACAGTACTCACTATAGAGTCTATTATAGGAGACATGAAGTACAGTACTCACTATAGAGTCTATTATAGGAGACATGAAGTACAGTACTCACTATAGAGCACACATGGGCATCATACAGCCTGGGGGCTGGACCCGGCCCTTTGACCATCTTAATCCGGCCCGCCAAGTCCTCGAAGAAAAACAAAATGACACCCCCCCCCAAAAAAAAAATACATTCTAAAAGGCTGCTGTACAGTATGTTAATGGTTTTGATTTTTTTTACTTGACTCCAATTAATAGTAATTCATATTTACCATTTAAGTACCATACCTGCATTCCTCCATCCGTATGTACTCAAATGTTTTATGTTTATAATGTAACAGTGAAACAGTCAACATTGAGTCCATATTTATAACATAATGCAATGTGTTTGATCAGTCATCTATGGAGTGGTGCATATCAGACAAGATAAGATACTGTATGAATTTATAGGCTCATTTAAAAGTTGATACGGCATTGACGTGGATTGTTTTATGCAGGTCATCGTTTTATTATAAGGCCAGAGTACACCAGAGTGATACAGTACAGCTGTAAAAAAAAGTAGACTGGCATGTCTACCAAATTCATGCAGTTGTAACATACGTATATATAACATACATAGGAGACATGAAGTACAGTATTCACTACTCACTATAGAGGGTCTGTAGGAGTGTGACCAGAGTCATCAGAAAGCAGAGCAGGGAGAAGTAATAAGCCAGCTGCCTGTGACACCAGCCTGAAACAGACAGGAAGAGTACAAACTATCATCATAAAGCAATGCAATAAACAGTGTTGTTCTCAGCATGCAGTTTATGTCACTAATTACAGATTACTGATGTAGCGTTTGGCTGGAAAGAGGACTTGCAATACTCTTGGCCTTCCATGGCAAACGTTTAGATATCACTGCTATGAACAATGCAGTGCAGGTTCTACAAATGTACTTTCAAATGATGCTCTGCACCTAACAAAGCATCCACTGCACAATGTGTCTATAATGTATCTACAATGTGTCTATAATGTATCTACATCTACCGCAGGCCACATCAATCATTATCACCTTTTACTGCTCTAAGATGACTCATAGTGGAGCAGTGGACTTAAACCCTCAGTCACTTTATGACTTGACTACTTGGAAGTTAATGATTAACTAGGGATAAGAATCTAACATTAATACTCTCACTTGTGTTCACGCTGGTTAGTTGTATAGGAGTCAGTAATGTGTGAGGATTGTATGAATTTGTTTTTCAAGTCTAAAGCGTATGCCAAGCAGTGAAAGGTAAGAGATTCTATTTTTTTTCAACCTTTAATAATGAAGAAATGTGTCTGCAGAACCACTGTAGGTGTCAGGCTTTGTGAGCAAAAAACAACAGTTGGTATGAACTGTAGACATACTCTGTTACAGGTAAAAAAAAAAAAATCTGGTTATAAAAATGTACTTGAGTAAAAGTACAAAAGTATTGGCATCAAAATATAATTAAAATACAAAAATTAAAAGTACTCATTGTGCATAATGTCCCATTTACAAGTTCAAAATGTATGAACAATCTTTAGAAGATAGCAGATCTACAAGCTCACAATGCGTTGCATCGAGACGCATTGTGAGCTTGTAGATCGGCTATTCAAATATATATATATATATATATAGGGCTGAAGGTGTTAATGTATGTTTTGTGATATTAATTTAAATCTGCAAAGTAACTAGTAACTAAAGCTGTCAAGTAATTGTAGTGGATTAAATGTACAATATTTATCTCTGAGATGTTGTGGAGTAGAAGAAAAAGTACTGGAAATTGGAAATACTCTAGTAAAGTAATTATACCTCAACAAGTCAACATTGTACTTAAGTACAGTGCTTGAGTAAATGTACTTAGTTACTTTACACCACTGCTTGTGACCAAATGCAAAGAAAGTAATCTCCATTCTCATGAAGAAGATTGCAGCTCACAAATCACAAACTATGTACAGATAAATGTGATGAATGTTAGGTGTGGTAATTTGGTTATTTCTCTTCTATACAGGAGACATGGCAGAGGCCAAAGGTCATGGTAGGTCACAACACAGTTTATTGTTTTTTTCCCTGATAGATGAACCATCATATAGTGATATGAGGAGGAGGGAGATATGTGGTTCACACGTCAAGCAATAATACATAAACATTATCATTCACAGACAGACAAGCCAGACCTTTGCTTAAATTTACATCTCTAAATCTTTACTTTTTTTAATTCAGGGTAAGGGGTTCACATGAGAACACTGTTTTTGGTCAGTGGATTAACCCTTTAAGACCGGGAAATAATCTGTCATTTTTAGATTTCTTTCGCTATTCAAAAATAGCAGATATACAAGCTCACAGCTCACTATGAACAGTGATGCAATGCTGAATTGGAACGTGGTTGCACTGTATTTTAATGACGTGACGCGCACGTCGCTTAACACCTACATTACAGGTCACACAATGGACAATTGATATGCATCTAGGCTTATTCCTATGTTAATTCGCCAGGTGTGAGTCGGGGGAGCCTTTGAAAACTTTGTTGAGGTGTGAATTTAAAGTCGTTTTTAATCTATGCGTGTGCCTGCGCGTGCTCCTGGTCAAATAGGTTCATGCACGGCGTGCAAGGCCGTCCTGTGAGCATTGCACCCCTGACTATGAACTTGTAGATCTGCTATTTTTTGGAAAAGACGTCGGTCATTCGATATATTATATTTTTAAAGTGAACATTTGTAACTCAAATCTTTACTTCTGGGCTTTCTACCTAAATCTTTTTTTTCTGGAAAAAAAAATGTATGTTATAATATCGGTGGTTCTCAAACTTTTTCCAAAATTATATGTATTTGGCCTCTGACCCCCATTTGAAAATATTTGGTTCCAGGGACCGCCCAGAAACAAAGATAGGAGTTAGAAAAAATTGCAGATCTACAACCTAATAGCGCGGCAGCTTGTAGATCTGCTATTTTTGAATAGCCAAACAAATCTTAATATGACACAGATGCGTTCCCTTCCCGGTCTTAATGGGTTAAGATGCTGCTTGGCAATTAGACAAATAAACACAATGACTGTATATTGTTGTATGAAAAATATGCTTTGGGTTGGTTAAAGATGCTATTTGTCAGGTGTGTGTGTGTGTGTGTGTGTGTGTGTGTGTGTGTGTGTGTGTGTGTGTGTGTGTGTGTGTGTGTGTGTGTGTGTGTGTGTGTGTGTGTGATTGTGTGTGCGCACTCAACATTTTCATCCTCTATGTGTACTCTCAGACAATAATGAATTGCTGTAATTGGAGGTCATGTCATATAGTATCAAATCCCTTTGAACGTTTTGGCAGAAAATGTGTAAAATATATCAACTTTTCCAAAACATTCCCTGTATGTGACAGGATGTCATTCATAGTAGCAGGTTAAAAACAGTTAAAAACAGTTAAAAACAGTTAAAAACAAACAGCATACAAGGCCGTAATACCACAGAAGATGTTCATTGTTGTTTCTTATGTATCAGTCTTATAGCCTGGGGGAGGAAAGTGTTCTTCAGTCTGCTTGTGCCAGCTTTGAGGCTTGTGTCTGTATTTAGGCCAGGTGTCAGATAAAAAGGCAGAAATCAAAGAGAGGTCAAATATAATAAATAAGAAAACACTGAGTTAAAGCTCCCATAACAAGTGTATTATAAGGGCAACGTTTTGACCATGTAGGTCTTCATTAGGCAAATGGATTAAATGAACACCCTAACGTCCACTAATATATCCTCCCTGTTGAGTCAGAAACCTTGTATCTCTATACTTAAACTTTTTATGTTTTTTCATAAATCAATGCCCTACTTCATCATACTACAGTGTCACACAAAGGTAGCAAAACATTGCTGATCTACAAGCTCACAACGTGAACTTGTAGATCTGTTACGTGTTTATAAAGTATTAACAAGAGCTTGTGACTGAATAATAACTACTTGGACATACAAGGTTTCTGTCAGACAGTGAGGATATGAGAAGGTGCTGAGCTCCATTAGTAACTATAACATAACTTGGTTCAAGTCATAAAGACCAAGACAGAAGCTTATCAGATGTTCTAATCATTTCAGTCCTATTCAGTGTTTAATTAGATAAAGCAAAACTCTGCCTTGATCATAATTATGTTTATGTTCCTTGTAGCAAAGAGCTGCTTTGACTTTATAACCTGTTGAATGTGTGTGCGTGTGCCATTGTAAAGTGTTGGTTACATCACTGCATGTCTTCTTAATTATGGTTATGTTTAAATGAACAGTAATTCTTTCTTCACTAACTTTGTATTTTCTTCACTCCAGGTGACTTTAAACTCGTCACTGAAGGCTATGCTGTGGGTAGAATAGGTGATAATATCACCCTCCCCTGTCACCTCTCTCCTGAGACCAGCGCGTCTTCCATGACAATCAGGTGGTTTAAGGAGTCAGAGTGTATTTACCTTTATAAGAATGGTCAGGTGATAGAGGGGAGGGGCTACGAGGGCAGATTGACCCTGAACATCCAGGATCTGCAGAAAGGCAAAGTGTCTCTGACACTGAGAGACTTCAGATATACAGATAAAGGAGTTTACATCTGTCAGGTCAAACATGGAGAACAGGAGGAGGAGATTGCTGTGGGATTAATATGTAAGTGATCTACTGTCACTGTGCATTATTAACCGTGATATTGTAGATGTCAGGTGGAGACCTTGTATGTCCAAAACTGTTACTTTTCAGGAAAAAAAAGAACATGACTGTGTTCTAAAGGATCTAATGTAGTTATTATTTAGTCACAAGCTATTGTTAATACTATTCATCAAATATTTATAAAACCCCAAACTTAGACACTTTCCAAATGTTTTAAACTAGCAAGAATAGCCGATCCACAAGCTCTCAATACGTCACTGTGCGACACGTTGTGAGCTTGTATATCGGCTATTTTTGCAATTGTTGTGTGACATTGTAGTATGATGCAGTAAGGCATTCAGTTATGAAATAACAAACAAACATAAAAGTTAAAATATGGAGATACAAGGTTTCTGCCTGACAGCAACAATATGTATATATAATTATGTAATCATGTTTATCTCTCCATGTATAAATTACACTGTGCTTTCATATAATGGCTATAAGTGTTTACTGTAATCTAAGTCTTCATTATTTTCCATATAGTATCAGTATTATCACCTGATGATGACTTCATTGATGACAAGTCATCCAATCATGTTGGAGGATACATTAAAGCTGCACTCGGTAACTTTCATGTCTTACCCGAGATTCAAACCCAGGTCACCTGCACAAGGGCTGACAATTTTACCACAGAGCTAATAGAGCAAGAGAAATAGAATTTTGACCTTCATGCAGTACCACTTGTCTACCAGTAGGTCAGACCTTACCATTTCTCAACAGCAGAGCAGGGAGACCAAATACAACCACCACCATTGTGTTTATAACCACCAGTTATTTTGTATTAACATACTCTACCATACAGATTGGTCAAAATAACATTATATTCACCATGAAAGTTACATAGTTTAGCTTACAGGTCTACATGGCAGAACGTAGATTCAGCTCAGAATGTAACCATGTATCCTACAATAATGTGATCATGTTAATCTCTCATGTATGTTTGTATGACACTGTGCTATAGGATCTTCCAGACCCAGTTAAATGGTAGTTAGGCTCACAAATGATCATCAAATAAAACATATTCTAATTATTGTAGCCACACACTATAAATAAAGTGTTAAAGACAAATGCATACACACAACCTCAGGAACAAGAACACATATTTTCTTGGACTCATTACGTCCCACTCACATCACTCTGTGTGTCAGAGCAGTTTCTGATGTGGTCTGACATGTGATTACATTCCAATCATCACAATCCATCCTATGTGTTTACATATTACACTAACATGTGCTCTCCCTTAACCCATTAAGACCGGGAACGCATTCGTGTCACTTTCAGATTTCTTTGGCTATTCAAAAATAGCAGATATAGAAGTTCATATAGCGCGGCACCCAGTGCCGCACTATATGAACTTGTATATCTGCTATTTTTGAATATACAGTAAATGTTTTTAAAGCAACATTTTTTATCTCAAATCTTTGAACGTATGTTGCTAAAATATTAGTGGTTCCCAAACTTTTTCATGTCAAGGACCACCCAAAATGATATGTATTTGGCCGTGGACCCCCATCTCAAAATATTTTGTTCCAGGGACCCCCAGAAGTTGTAACAGAGTTAAAAATGTTCGCTTTAAAAAAAATACATATTCAAAGATTTGCACAAATGTTGACAAGTTTGAAAAAAAATAGCAGATCTACAAGCTCATAGCGCGGCACTCGGTGCCGTGCTATGAGCTTTTATATCTGCTATTTTTGAATAGCCAAAGAAATCTTAAAATGACACAGATGTATTCTTAAAGGGTTAACATATACAGATAAAGAATGCATGTTAATACCAGATATAAATGATGTCATACTGAGGAAGATTAAATGAATGAATCAGAAGATTATTACGGAGGATAAACTTGATTCCTGAGCAGTGTGGAGGTGAACGTTTTTTGCAAACAAAAAAATATGATGGTGTCCACAATGCTGGTTAATAATAAATGGCACGGACGGCAGAAACAGTTGACATGAATGGCAAATAATCTTCAGACAATAGATTGATTCAAGTACTGAACACTTTTTTTTTTTTTACTATTAAACCGATCATTTTACTATAAGCCAATCTGTCATAGCAGATGAAAATGTTTCACTCTTAATATATACTATAGTGTAGAATTGTATCTCTAAGCTGACATTTAGTCACTTCATAAATGAAATTAGAAAGTTGTAATTAGAATGCTGAATCATTATGATTAATGAAGCAAGCTATTACTTTGTAAAATAATTGAGATAGTCGATTAATTTAACCCATTCTATTATTGCATTCCATATTTCAGGTTCCTTAACAATTTGCTAATTATTAGTAATCTTTCTGTTTGTGAAGTATCATTTTTCTAACTATTCCAACCATGTGTTTTCTCTTTTCATGAATGATGAATGTGAACGTGAACTAGTGTATGGTGAGTATTAAATCAATTCTACTTCATGTCCTCCAATATGTTTTCAGATTGACATCAAGTTTTCACCATAGCAGAATACAAACTGAAGGAGTCTTAACCAATGAAACCCTCTATACTTAGTGAAACAGACCTGACTGAGTTAACTCTGTACTTGGACCACTTTTCTTCTCTATACCAAATATCTTCATTAAAAATAGCCGATGTTCAAACTCACATCGTTAATTATCATTAACCGTGATATTGTAGATGTCAGGTGGAAACCTTGTACTGTATGTCCAAAACTGTTACTTTTCAGGAAATGGGAAAAAACTAACATGACTGTGTTCTAAAGGATCTAATGTAGTTATTATTTAGTCACAAGCTATTGTTAATACTCTTCATCAAATATAAAACCCCAAACTTAACCACTTTAAAAAAAAAAAAAAAATAGCAAAAGTAGTCGATCTGCAAGCGTGTCACGGTGCGACGCGTTGTGAGCTTGTAGATCGGCTATTTTTGCAATTGTTGTGTGACATTGTAGTATGATGCAGTAAGGCATTCAGTTACGAAATAACAAACATAAAAGTTAAAATACGGAGACACAAGGTTTCTGCCCGACAGCAACAATATGTATATATAATTATGTAATCATGTTTATTTTTCCATGTATAAATTACACTGTGCTTTCATATAACGGCCATAAGTGTTAACTTTAAAAGTCTCAATTCTGCAAAGTAGAAATACTCTGTTACAAATAAAAGTCCGGAATTCAAAATCTACCTGAGTAAAAGTACAAAAGTATTGGTATTGAAATGTACTTAAAGTACCAAAAGTAAAAGTACTCATTATGTAAAGTACTCATTATGCAGAATGTATTTGGCTTTGGACCCCCATCTCAAAATATTTTGTTCCAGGGACCCCCAGAAGTTGTAACAGAGTTAAAAATGTTTGCTTAAAGAAAAATACATATTCAAGGATTTGCACAAATGTTCACAAGTTTAAAAAAAAAATAGTAGATCTACAAGCTCATAGCGCAGCACTCGGTGCCGTGCTATGAGCTTGTATATCTGCTATTTTTGAATAGCCAAAACAATCTTAAAATGACAGAGATGAGTTCCCGGTCTTAAAGGGTTAACATATACAGAAACAGAATGCATGTTAATACCAGATATAAATGATGGCATACTGAGGAAGATTAAATGAATGAATCAGAAGATTATTATGGAAGATAAACTTGATTCCTGAGTAGTGTGGAGGTGAACGTTTTGTGCAAACATTAAAAATATGACTAGATGGTGTCCACAAAGTTGGTTAGTAATACATGGCATGGACTGCAGAAACAGTTGACATGAATAGCAAATAATCTTGACATCAGACAATAGATTGATTCAAGTACTGAACACTTTTTGTTTTTTACTATGAAACTGATCATTTTACTATAAACCAATCAGTCATAGCAGATGAAAATGTTTCACTCTTAATATATACTATAGTGTAGAATTGTATCTCTAAGCTGACATTTAGTCACTTCACAAATGAAATTAGAATGTTGTAATTAGAATGCTGAATCATTATGATTAATGAAGCAAGCTATTACTATGTAAAATAATTGATATAGTTGATTAATTTAACCCATTCTATTATTGCATTCCATATGTCAGGTTCCTTAACAATTTGCTAATTATTAGTAATCTTTCTGTTTGTGAAGTATCAGTTTTCTAACCATTCCAACCATGTGTTTTCTTTTTACATGAATGATGAATGTGAACGTGAACTAGGGTGGAGTGAGTATTAAATCAATTCTACTTCATGTCCTCCAATATGTTTTCAGATTGACATCAAGTTTTCACCATAGCAGAATACAAACTGAAGGAGTCTTAACCAATGAATCCCTCTATACTTAGTGAAACAGGGAAATGGGAAAAAACTAACATGACTGTGTTCTAAAGGATCTAATGTAGTTATTATTTAGTCACAAGCTATTGTTAATACTATTCATCAAATATAAAACCCCAAACTTAACCACTTAAAAAAAAAAAAAAAACTAACAAAAATAGTCGATCTGCAAGCGTGTCACGGTGCGACGCGTTGTGAGCTTGTAGATCGGCTATTTTTGCAATTGTTGTGTGACATTGTAGTATGATGCAGTAAGGCATTCAGTTACAAAATAACAAACATAAAAGTTAAAATACGGAGATACAAGGTTTCTGCCCGACAGCAACAATATGTATATATAATTATGTAATCATGTTTATTTTTCCATGTATAAATTACACTGTGCTTTCATATAACGGCCATAAGTGTTAACTTTAAAAGTCTCAATTCTGCAATGTAGAAATACTCTGTTACAAATAAAAGTCCGGAATTCAAAATCTACCTGAGTAAAAGTACAAAAGTATTGGTATCGAAATGTACTTAAAGTACCAAAAGTAAAAGTACCCATTATGCAGAATGTCCCATTTCAAATTTTTCAAATTTAAAAAAGATATTTTGAAAATAGCAGATCTAGAAGCTCACAATGTGTTGCATTGTGACACATTGTGAGCTTGTAGATCGGCTATTTTCAAACGGCCGAAATGTATACAGAGCTGAAGTGGTTAATATAGGTTTTGTAATAATAATAATCAAAATCTACAAAGTAACTAGTAACTAAAGTCTTCAAACTAATGTAGTGGAGTAAAAGTACAATATTTTGATCCGAGATGTCGTGGAGTAGAAGTAAAAGTATTGGAAATTGGAAATACTCAAGTAAAGTACAAATACCTCAAAATCTTACTTAAGTACAGTTAAGTAAATGTACTTCGTTACTTTCCACCACTGCAAGTATCCTTCAATAATGTGATCATGTTAATCTCTCATGTATGTTTGTATGACACTGTGCTATAGGATCTTCCAGACCCAGTTAAATGGTAGTTAGGCTCACAAATGATCATCAAATAAAACATATTCTAATTATTGTAGCCACAAACTATAAATAAAGTGTTAAAGACAAATGCATACACACAACCTCAGGAACAAGAACACATATTTTCTTGGACTCATTACGTCCCACTCACATCCAGTACCGGTGCTAGGTAATTTGGTGCCCTAGGCAATATTTTTCCTGGCGTGGCACTCGGTGCCGCGCCATGAGCTTGTAGATCTGCCATTTTTGAATAGCCAAATAAATCTTAAAATTACACAGATGCGTTCCCGGTCTTAAAGGGTTAATATTATACAGATACAGAATTCATGTTAATACCAGATATAAATGATGGCATACTGAGGAAGGTTAAAGGTAGGGTAAGTGATATTTTTTGGTTAAAACAAAAAGCATTTTGTTAAAAGGTTAAAGCACTATATTCTGATAGTAATCATTGCTATAGAGTGTTTGTTCAGTAACAGGAGTCTCCCCGTCTCTCCAGCTCTTTAATAAACAGAAAATACATTTTCCGGTAGGTGTTCAAATCTCAGCCAATCAGGATAAAGTACCCATTTTTAAGCTTCATTTGTATAGTGTTCCAGTTCCAATTTTGCCTGCTAATTTCTTAGTGTCATGACTTCCAATTTCACTTGTTTAATCTGTATCCTGATTGAGTTCTCTGTCCTGGTTGGATAAAATTGGAAATGAAACGAAAATGCATTTTCTGTTTATTAAAGAGCTGGAGAGACGGGGAGACTCCTGTTACTGAACAAACACTCTATAGCAATGAGTACTATCAGAATATAGAGCTATTTAACACTTATTTTAACCAAAGCAAATCATTTACCCTACCTTTAAATGAATGAATCAGAAGATTATTATGGAGGATAAACTTGATTCCTGAGTAGTGTGGAGGTGAACCTTTTGTGCAAACATAAAAAATATGACAAGTTGGTGCCCACAAGGCTGGTTAATAATAAATGGCATGGACTGCAGAAACAGTTGACATGAATAGTAAATAATCTTGACATCATACTCAATAGATTGATTCAAGTACTGAACACTTTCTTTTTACTATGAGACTGATCCTTTTACTATAAACCAATCTGTCATAGCAGATGAAAATGTTTCACTCTTAATATATACTATAGTGTAGATTTTTATCTCTAAGCTGACATTTAGTCACTTCACAAATGAAATTAGAATGTTGTAATTAGAATGCTGAATCATTATGATTAATGAAGCAAGCTATTACTTTGTAGAATAATTGAGATTGTCAATTAATTAACCCATTCTATTATTGCATTCCATATTCCAGGTTCCTTAACAATTTGCTAATTATTAGTAATCTTTCTGTTTGTGAAATATCAGTTTTCTAACCATTCCAACCATGTGTTTTCTCTTTACATGAATGATGAATGTGAACGTGAACTAGTGTTTGGTGAGTATTAAATCAATTCTACTTCATGTCCTCCAATATGTTTTCAGATTGACATCAAGTTTTCACCATAGCAGAATACAAACTGAAGGAGTCTTAACCAATGAAACCCTCTATACTTAGTGAAACAGACCTGAGTTAACTCTGTACTTGGACCACTTTTCCCCTCTATACCAAATATCTTCATTAAAAATAGCCGATATACAAACTCACATCGTTAATTATCATTAACCGTGATATTGTAGATGTCAGGTGGAAACCTTGTACTGTATGTCCAAAACTGTTACTTTTCAGGAAATGGGAAAAAACTAACATGACATTAGGATCTAATGTAGTTATTATTTAGTCACAAGCTATTGTTAATACTATTCATCAAATATAAAACCCCAAACTTAACCACTTAAAAAAGAAGAAAAAAACTAGCAAAAATAGTCGATCTTCAAGCGCGTCACGGTGCGACGCGTTGTGAGCTTGTAGATCGGCTATTTTTGCAATTGTTGTGTGACATTGTAGTATGATGCAGTAAGGCATTCAGTTACGAAATAACAAACATAAAAGTTAAAATACGGAGATACAAGGTTTCTGCCCGACACCAACAATATGTATATATAATTATGTAATCATGTTTATTTTTCCATGTATAAATTACACTGTGCTTTCATATAACGGCCATACGTGTTAACTTTAAAAGTCTCAATTCTGCAATGTAGAAATACTCTGTTACAAATAAAAGTCCGGAATTCAAAATCTACCTTAGTAAAAGTACAAAAGTATTGGTATCGAAATGTACTTAAAGTACCAAAAGTAAAAGTACTCATTATGCAGAATGTCCCATTTCAAATTTTTCAAATTTAAAAAAGATATTTTGAAAATAGCAGATCTAGAAGCTCACAATGTATTGCATTGTGACGCATTGTGAGCTTGTAGATCGGCTATTTTCAAATGGCCGAAATGTATACAGAGCTGAAGTGGTTAATGTAGGTTTTGTAATAATAATAATCAAAATCTACAAAGTAACTAGTAACTAAAGTCTTCAAACTAATGTAGTGGAGTAAAAGTACAATATTTCTATCCGAGATGTAGTGGAGTAGAAGTAAAAGTATTGGAAATACTCAAGTAAAGTACAATTACCTCAAAATGTTACTTAAGTACAGTTACGTAAATGTACTTAGTTACTTTCCACCACTGCATGTATCCTACAATAATGTGATCATGTTAATCTCTCATGTATGTTTGTATGACACTGTGCTATAGGATCTTCCAGACCCAGTTAAATGGTAGTTAGGCTCACAAATGATCATCAAATAAAACATATTCTAATTATTGTATCCACAAATTATAAATAAAGTGTTAAAGAACCTCAGGAACAAGAAAACATATTTTCTTGGACTCATTACGTCCCACTCACATCACTCTGTGTGTCAGAGCAGTTTCTGATGTGGTCTGACATGTGATTACATTCCAATCATCACAATCCATCCTATGTGTTTACATATTACACTAACATGTGCTCTCCCTTAACCCATTAAGACCGGGAACGCATCCGTGTCACTTTCAGATTTCTTTGTCTATTCAAAAATAGCAGATATACAAGCTCATAGCGCGGCACCGGGTGCCGGGCTATGAACTTGTATATCTGCTATTTTTGAATAGCCAAAACAATCTTAAAATGACAGAGATGCGTTCCCGGTCTTAAAGGGTTAACATATACAGAAACAGAATGCATGTTAATACCAGATATAAATTATGGCATAATGAGGAAGATTAAATGAATGAATCAGAAGATTATTATGGAGGATAAACTTGATTCCTGAGTAGTGTGGAGGTGAACGTTTTGTGCAAACATTAAAATATGACAAGTTGGTGCCCACAAGGCTGGTTAATAATAAATGGCATGGACTGCAGAAACAGTTGACATGAATGGTAAATAATCTTGACATCAGATAATAGATTGAATGAAGTACTGAACACCTTTTTACTATGAAACTGATCATTTTACTAAAAAACAATCTGTCATGAAAATGTTTCACTTTTAATATATACTATAGTGTAGAATTGTATTTCTAAGCTGACATTTAGTCACTTCACAAATGAAATTAGAATGTTGTAATTAGAATGCTGAATCATTATGATTAATGAAGCAAGCTATTACTTTGTAATTGTAATAATTGAGATAGTCGATTAATTTAACCCATTCTATTATTGCATTCCATATTTCAGGTTCCTTAACAATTTGCTAATTATTAATAATCTTTCTGTTTGTGAAGTATCAGTTTTCTAACCATTCCAACCATGTGTTTTCTCTTTTTCATGAATGATGAATGTGAACGTGAACTAGACGGACGTGAGTATTAAATCAATTCTACTTCATGGCCTCCAATATGTTTTCAGATTGACATCAAGTTTTCACCATAGCAGAATACAAACCAGTGTTGCATTGCTGATTTGGTATATGGTTGCACTCTACTTTAATGACGTAACTCGCACGTCGCTTAACACCTACACAACAGGTCACACAATGGACAATGGATATGAATCTAGACTCATTCCTATGTGAATCCTATGTTAATTAATGCTGGTGTGACAACCGGCTGTCGGCAGCCTTTGTTAACTTTGTTGAGGTGTGAATTTAAAGTAGTTTTAAATGTATGCATGTGCCTGCGCGTGTTCCTGTTCTAATAGGTTCTTGCACGGCGTGCAAGGCCGTCCCATGAGCAATGCAACCCTGATACAAACTGAAGGATTCTTAACCATTTAAACCCTCTATACTTAGTGAAATAGACCTGAGTTAACCCATTAAGACCGGGAACACATCTGTGTCATTTTAAGATGTCTTTGGCTATTTAAAAAATAGCAGATCTACAAGCTCATAGCGCGGCACCGAGTGCCGCGCTATGAGCTTGTAGATCTGACAGTGACAACTTTTTGAAAAATCATGATTCGTTTTTGCAAATCTTTTATACAGTTTTTTTACAGCGAACATTTGAACTCAAATCTTTGCATCTGGGGATTCTACAAATCTCTTCTAAATCCTAACAGTTTTTTTAAAACAACTTGCTATAATCAGTGGTTCTCAAACATTTTTCATGTCAAGGACCCCCAAAATTATATGTATTTGGCCGCGGACCCCCATCTCAAAATATGTTGTTCCAGGGACCCCCAGAAGCAAAGATTTGAAAAAAAAAAAAATCTGTTTAAAAATATATACATTCAAAGATTTGCACATATTTTCACTATAGCAGATCTACAAGCTCATAGCGCGGCACTCGGTGCAGCGCTCTGAGCTTGTAGATCTGCAATTTTTGAATAGCCAAAGTATAAAATAAAGGTTAAAGTGGTTACACAGATGCGTTCCCGGTCTTAATGGGATAAATCTGTACTTAGACCACTTTCCCCCTCTATACCAAATAGATATAGACTATCATTAAAAAAAGTCAATGTACAAACTCACAGACTAATTTATTTAATCATTTCATTTCTTATTCCAGGTTACAAAATAACAAACTAACATAAAAGTTAAAATATGGAGATACAAGGTTTCTGCCCGACAGCAACGATATGTATATATAATTATAATTATGTTTATCTCTCCATGTATAAATTACACTGTGCTTTCATATAATGACTATATTATTGGTCTTTCTGATTTGATTTGAGACATTTTGATCATAAACATAATGATCACAGTTAGGGTTGTCCGATATTGGCTTTTTTACCGATAACCGATATACCGATATTGTCCAACTCTTAATTACCGATACCGATATCAACCGATAACGATATATGCGGGGATTATTGTGATTAGGGTAAGCTCAAATTTCATATCACACACACCATATACAGTAAGAACTCCTGTAACTTATTTATAAAGCCAAAAAAAAAAAAAAAAAAAAAAAATGTTTTTTCAAAAACGATACCGATATTTTCCCGATATCAATTTTTATGCTAATATCGGCCGATAATATCGGACATCCCTAATCACAGTGTGATTTGGCTCCAGTTCACACCTGATGATGACTTCATTGATGACAAGTCATCCAATCATATTAAAGGATACATTAAAGCTGTATCCTTACACAGGAGAGACATTTAATTTTGACCTTCATGCAGTACCACTTGTCTACCAGTAGGTCGGACCTTACTATTTCTCAACATAAGAGCAGGGAGACCAAATACAACCACCACCATTGTGTATATAACCACCAGTTATATTGTATTAACATACTCTACCATACCGATTGGTCAAAATAACATTTTATTCACTAATAAAGTTACATAGTGTAGCTTACAGGTCTACATGACAGAACATAGATTCAGCTCAGAATGTAACCATGTATCCTACAATAATGTGATCATGTTAATCTCTCATGTATGTTTGTATGACACTGTGCTATAGGATCTTCCAGACCCAGTTAAATGGTAGTTAGGCTCACAAATGATCATCAAATAAAACATATTCTAATTATTGTAGCCACAAACTAAAAATAAAGTGTTAAAGACAAATGCATACACACAACCTCAGGAACAAGAACACATATTTTCTTGGACTCATTACGTCCCACTCACATCACTCTGTGTGTCAGAGCAGTTTCTGATGTGGTCTGACATGTGATTACATTCCAATCATCACAATCCATCCTATGTGTTTACATATTACACTAACATGTGCTCTCCCTTAACCCATTAGGACCGGGAACGCATTCGTGTCACTTACAGATTTCTTTGGCTATTCAAAAATAGCAGATATACAAGTTCATAGCGCTGCACCCAGTATGAGCCCGCTATGAGCTTGTACATCTGGCATTTTTTAATATATATATATATATATATATATATATATATATATATATTATTATTTTTTTCGTGAAATGTTGTCCCAGGGTCCCCCAGAAGTTGTAAAAGAGTTAAAAATGTCCGCTTAAAAAAAATACATATTCAAAGATTTGCACAAATGTTCACGATTTTTCAAACATAGCAGATCTACAAGCTCATAGCGCGGCACTCGGTGCCGCGCTGTGAGCTTGTATATCTGCCATTTTTGAATAGCCAAAACAATCTTAAAATGACAGAGATGCGTTCCCGGCCTTAAAGGGTTAACTTATACAGATACAGAATGCATGTTAATACCAGATATAAATGATGGCATACTGAGGAAGATTAAATTAATGAATTAGAAGATTATTATGGAGGATAAAGTTGATTCCTGAGTAGTGTGGAGGTGAACGTTTTGTGCAAACATAAAAAAATATGACAAGTTGGTGTCCACAAGGCTGGTTAATAATAAATGGCACGGACTGCAGAAACAGTTGACATGAATAGCAAATAATCTTGACATCATACTCAATAGATTTATTCAAGTACTGAACACTTTCTTTTTACTATGAAACTGATCATTTTACTATAAACCAATCTGTCATAGCAGATGAAAATGTTTCACTCTTAATATATACTATAGTGTAGAATTGTATCTCTAAGCTGACATTTAGTCACTTCACAAATGTAATTAGAATATTGTAATTAGAATGATGAATCATTATGAATCATTATGATTAATGAAGCAAGCTATTACTTTGTAAAATAATTGAGATAGTCGATTAATTTAACCCATTCTATTATTGCATTCCATATTTAAGGTTCCTTAACAATTTGCTAATTATTAGTAATCTTTCTGTTTGTGAAGTATCAGTTTTCTAACCATTCCAACCATGTGTTTTCTCTTTACATGAATGATGAATGTGAACGTGAACTAGTGTTTGGTGAGTATTAAATCAATTCTACTTCATGGCCTCCAATATGTGTTCAGATTGACATCAAGTTTTCACCATAGCAGAATACAAACTGAAGGAGTCTTAACCAATGAAACCCTCTATACTTAGTGAAACAGACCTGAGTTAACTCTGTACTTGGACCACTTTTCTTCTCTATACCAAATATCTTCATTAAAAATAGCCGATGTAAAAACTCACATTGTTAATTATCATTAACCGTGATATTGTAGATGTCAGGTGGAAACCTTGTATGTCCAAAACTGTTACTTTTCAGGAAATGGTAAAAAAAGAACATGACTGTGTTCTAAAGGATCTAATGTAGTTATTATTTAGTCACAAGCTATTGTTAATACTCTTCATCAAATATAAAACCCCAAACTTAACCACTTAAAAAAAAAAGAAAAAAACTTGCAAAAATAGTCGATCTGCAAGCGTGTCACGGTGCGACGCGTTGTGAGCTTGTAGATCGGCTATTTTTGCAATTGTTGTGTGACATTGTAGGATGATGCAGTAAGGCATTCAGTTACGAAATAACAAACATAAAAGTTAAAATACGGAGATACAAGGTTTCTGCCCGACAACAACAATATGTATTTATAATTATGTAATCATGTTTATTTTTCCATGTTTACATTACACTGTGCTTTCATATAACGGCCATAAGTGTTAACTTTAAAAGTCTCAATTCTGCAATGTAGAAATACTCTGTTACAAATACAAGTCCGGAATTCAAAATCTACCTGAGTAAAAGTACAAAAGTATTCTTATCGAAATGTACTTAAAGTACCAAAAGTAAATGTACCCATTATGCAGAATATTTTGAAAATAGCAGATCTAGAAGCTCACAATGTGTTGCATTGTGACGCATTGTGAGCTTGTAGATCGGCTATTTTCAAATGGCCGAAATGTATACAGAGCTGAAGTGGTTAATGTAGGTTTTGTAATAATAATAATCAAAATCTACAAAGTAACTAGTAACTAAAGTCTTCAAACCAATGTAGTGGACTAAAAGTACAATATTTTGATCCGAGATGTCGTGGAGTAGAAGTAAAAGTATTGGAAATTGGAAATACTCAAGTAAAGTACAAATACCTCAAAATTTTACTTAAGTACAGTTAAGTAAATGTACTTAGTTACTTTCCACCACTGCATGTATCCATCAATAATGTGATCATGTTAATCTCTCATGTATGTTTGTATGACACTGTGCTATAGGATCTTCCAGACCCAGTTAAATGGTAGTTAGGCTCACAAATGATCATCAAATAAAACATATTCTAATTATTGTAGCCACAAACTATAAATAAAGTGTTAAAGACAAATGCATACACACAACCTCAGGAACAAGAACACATATTTTCTTGGACTCATTACGTCCCACTCACATCACTCTGTGTGTCAGAGCAGTTTCTGATGTGGTCTGACATGTGATTACATTCCAATCATCACAATCCATCCTATGTGTTTACATATTACACTAACATGTGCTCTCCCTTAACCCATTAAGACCGGGAACACATTCGTGTCACTTTCAGATTTCTATTCAAAAATAGCAGATGTATAAGTACATAGCGCGGCACCGAGTGCCGCGCTATGAACTTGTAGATTTGCCATTTTTTTATATATATATTTATTTATTTTTCGCAATATATGCAAATCTTTGAATATATAGGTTTTTTAAAGCAAACATTTATGTCAAGGACCACCCAAAATTATACGTATTTGGCCGTGGACCCCCACCTCGAAATATTTTGTTCCAGGGACCCCTAGAAGTTGTAACGGAGTTAAAAATGTTTGCTTAAAAAGAATACATATTCAAAGATTTGCACAAATGTTCACAAATGTTGCACTATGAGCTTGTATATCAGCCAAAACAATCTTAAAATGACAGAGATTGGTTCCCGGTCTTAAAGGGTTAACATGTACAGATACAGAATTCATGTTAATACCAGATATAAATGATGGCATAATGAGGAAGATTAAGTGAATGAATCAGAAGATTATTATGGAGGATAAACTTGATTCCTGAGTAGTTTGGAGGTGAACGTTTTGTGCAAACATTAAAAATATGACAAGTTGGTGTCCACAAGGCTGGTTAATAATAAATGGCCAGAACTGCAGAAACAGTTGACATGAATAGCAAATAATCTTGACATCAAACAATAGATTGATTCAAGTACTGAACACTTTTTTTTTTTACTATAAAACTGATCATTTTATTATAAACCAATCTATCATAGCAGATGAAAATGTTTCACTCTTAATATATACTATAGTGTAGAATTGTATCTCTAAGCTGACATTTAGTCACTTCACAAATGAAATTAGAATGTTGTAATTAGAATGCTGAATCATTATGATTAATGAAGCAAGCTATTACTTTGTAAAATAATTGAGATCGTCGATTAATTTAACCCATTCTATTATTGCATTCCATATTTCAGGTTCCTTAACAATTTGCTAATTATTAGTAATCTTTCTGTTTGTGAAGTATCAGTTTTCTAACCATTCCAACCATGTGTTTTCTCTTTACATGAATGATGAATGTGAACGTGAACTAGCTGGATGTGAGTATTAAATCAATTCTACTTCATGGCCTCCAATATGTTTTCAGATTGACATCAAGTTTTCACCATAGCAGAATACAAACTGAAGGAGTCTTAACCAATGAAACCCTCTATACTTAGTGAAACAGACCTGAGTTAACTCTGTACTTGGACCACTTTTCCCCTCTATACCAAATATCTTCATTAAAAATAGCCGATGTACAAACTCACATCGTTAATTATCATTAACCGTGATATTGTAGATGGCAGGTGGAAACCTTGTATGTCGAAGACATGTGATTACATTCCAATCATCACAATAATCCATCCTATATTACACAACATGTGCTCTCTCTTAGCCCACTAAGACCGGGAACGCATCCGTTTCACTTTCAGATTTCTTTGTTTATTAAAAAATAGCAGATATACAAGTTCATAGCGCGGCTCCGAGTGCCGCAATATGAGCTTGTAGATCTGCCATTTTTTCATTTATATAAATATATTGATTTATTTTTCATGAAAATGTGTGCAAATCTTTGAATATATATGTTTTTTTAAAGTGAACATTTTTATCTCAAATATTTGAACATATATTGCTATAATATCAGTGCTTCCCAATCTTTTTCATGTCAAGGACCACCCAAAATGATATGTATTTGGCCGTGGACTCCCACCTCAAAATATTTTGTTCCAGGAGTTTGACCCCCGGAAGTTGTAACAGAGTTAAAAATGTTCGCTTTAAAAAATACATATTCAAAGATTTGCACAAATGTTCACAATTTTTCAAAAATTGCAGATCTACAAGCTCATATCGCGGCACTCGGTGCCGCGATATGAGCTTGTATATCTGCTATTTTTGAATAGCCAAAACAATCTTAAAATGACAGATGCTTTCCCGGTCTTAAAGGGTTAACATATACAGATACAGAATGCATGTTAATACCAGATATAAATGATGGCATACTGAGGAAGATTAAATGAATGAATCAGATGATTATTATGGAGGATAAACTTGATTCCTGAGTAGTTTGGAGGTGAACGTTTTGTAGAAACATTAAAGATATGACAAGTTGGTGCCCACAAGGCTGGTTAATAATAAATGGCATGCACTGCAGAAACAGTTGACATGAATAGCAAATAATATTGACATCAGACAATAGATCGACTCAAGTACTGAACACTTGCTTTTTTTTTTACTATGAAACTGAACATATTACTATAAACCAATCTGTCATAGCAGATGAAAATGTGTCACTCTTAAAATATACTATAGTGTAGAATTGTATCTCTAAGCTGACATTTAGTCACTTCATAAATGAAATTAGAATGCTGTAATTAGAATGCTGAATCATTATGATTAATGAAGCAAGCTATTACTTTGTAAAATAATTGATATAGTTGATTAATTTAACCCATTCTATTATTGCATTCCATATTTCAGGTTCTTTAACAATTTGCTAATTATTAGTAATCTTTCTGTTTGGTTTTCTAACCATTCCAACCATGTGTTTTCTCTTTTCATGAATGATGAATGTGAACGTGAACTAGCGCGGGGTGAGTATTAAATCAATTCTACTTCATGGCCTCCAATATGTTTTCAGATTGACATCAAGTTCTCACCATAGCAGAATACAAACTGAAGGAGTCTTAACCAATGAAACCCTCTATACTTAGTGAAACAGACCTGAATTAACCCATTAAGGCCGGGAACTCATCTGTGTTATTTTAAGATGTCTTTGGCTATTAAAAAAAGCACTGTGTGCCGCGCAACTTGTGCGCGCGCTCCCATGGGCGTGGGCGTCACACCAACAACTATTGGGACTATATCGTTCTCAATAACAGTGACTGACAGTCAGTCTCATATCAATGAGCAGCTCCAGTCATGTTGCTGGTAAACTGAGATTAGCTAGTTGTTGAAAAGAGGTGAAATATCCATTCATAAAAACAATGCTGAACTGTTCAGATACCTGTTTGGAGCCAGGCATCAAACACCCCATCATGTTGTAAGAGAGGAAACAAAGGATTATTATGAAGGGTGTTCTATTTCGTCCCTGCTAACCGCCAGAGGCGGTGCTTAAAGCACTGAATGGTTCCCTTCGCGCATGCGCAGTTCGAGTACGTATACCAACGACGTCACTTGTGACCCCGGGATGAACCGGAAGAGGCTATATCTTCCGGTGTCGCCAGGGGGTCAGTCCCTTTTTTCTTCTCGCGCGCAGGTTTCGAAAATATCTGCTCTAAGCCAGATTACAAACCTGCTTTATCATCTTTACTTTTAGAGGTCGCTAGTAGTTCTGTGACCATAGGTCGGAGTAGCGTTATTTTCGCCCTCTAAGAACTGCGACTTCTCTCCCTGAGCGGGGCTAAGCCCGCACGGACGCTGTGGGCGTCCGTCGCTCCATCGGCGGGGACGGCTCTTAAATTCCCTCGGCCTACTCCTCGTAAGGTAAGATTAAGTTATAAATCAAATCAGCCTCTGTTGGTAAAGGTCGCGTGCGCGCCTCCTCCCTCCTGCATTAGGTTGCATGTTGCTAACGGTAGCGTGAGCGCTCCGGTTAGCATCCACGGCTAGTTGTTGTTCTGTATACTAGTGTAATTTTGTGCGTCTTTTTTTCCGATTTAGCCCGTGCGATAGCAAGCTTGCTGCCTGCCCGCGGCACGGCATAATTTGGCACTATTATTTTATATTAGTGTGCTTTTCTTTTGCGGCTTTTTTGATCAGCCCCTGCTAAATAAGCATAGCTAGATTACAGCAGCTCTCGAGCTTTGCTCAGCGACTGTGTTGCATCTGCCCAGCTGCTCATAGCTGTTTGTTTTCTTTAATTATTAATATTCATTGTTACCAGTTGTGTTAGCGCTCTGGTCACCTGAACTCGCTACCACTAGCCTCTGCTGGATTCGTCCTTCTCCCAGCATAAGCGGGCTACGGCCAAGCTATTAGTAGCCTCTGCTGGTACAGGCAGCGTAAGCGCTCCCTCCCCCCAGCTTACGGTCTCTCTCCTAGCAACCAGTGGCGTCCGCGCTCTGGGCTATGGATAACTCCCATTATTGCGCCTCCTGTGAGGCTGCACTCCAGCCAGATGATGGACACGATCTCTGCCCCAGGTGCCTGGGCCCCGAACATCTGAGGGAGGCACTGGACGGCGACGCCTGCATGAACTGCAGCTACATGCCTCGGGCACTGAGGGCGGCCAGACTGGCAGAGGTGGAACCGCCACGGCTTGCGGGCGAAATCCCCCCATCGGGCCAGCCGGCTACAACCGAGGCTAGGCGTTCTAAACGTCGGGCTGAGTCGGCTGCCGCCCCCCCTCCCAAGAAGAGGTCGGACCGCAGTCTGTCAACTGAGGTTGAGAAGCTGTCGGCTGAACTGGCCCACATGAAGTCCATGCTCATGGCCTGCCAGCCCAATCCCCCTTCGGAGGAGGCAGAGGCGCCTACGCCTCCAATGCCACACCTGACCCCAGAAGACGACACACTTTCTCTGGCGGCATCAGCCACCCACTTTCGTGAGTTTGATGGGGAGGACGGGGGAGACCATGTCTCCCAGGCCTCGGAGCCGGGCTCCCACTCCTCGGCCCAGGCCTCACTGAGCGAGACGGAGGACAGCTCCATGCGGGTCGTCTTGCGCTTGGCTCTAGACCAACAACGGCTGGCCATTCCGCAGCAGGCGGAGTCAGCCCCTGCTAGCGCCTTCTTCAGGCGCCGGCCAGCCTCCACCTCTTTCGCCGTTCCTCACTCGGGGGACTACATAAGTGAGCTACAGGCCTGCTGGAGAGACACGACGGCCTGCTCCCGTCTCTCGGCCGATGGGCGTACGCTGGCGGCCATGCATAACGCCGCAGCAGTGGGCCTGGACCGTATGCCCCCTGTTGAACCTGGCATCGCATCCCTCATCGTCTCCCCCGATGAGGCTCTGCGGCGGGACATTAGATGCCCCCGGCCACAGTGCAGGCTCACTGATGACCTGCTAACAAGGGCTTACAACACGGGAGCGCGCGCCGGTAGACTGGGCAACTCCCTGTCGCATCTAATGCTGGCCCTCTCAGCATCTCTGCAGGAGGGCAGTGCAAGTGCGGACGCAGACTCCGTCGCCTTCTGTGACGCGTCGCTGGAGGCGTTTGGCCTCATGTCACGGGAGCTCGGGAGGATGATGTCCATCCTGGTCCAGACTCGGCGCCAGGTCTGGCTTTCTCAGTCAAACCTCACTGAGGCGTCCAGACGAACCCTCCGCAGTCTCCCAGTGGAGCCGGGAGCGGTGTTCGGCCCAGCTGCTCAGGAAGCGCTGGAGCGTACTATTCAGGCCGGGCAGACCAGGCAGCAACTAGCAGGTCTGGGGCGCATGCCTCCCCCCAACAGGCCTCCCTCCGACAGGAGCAGGGAACGCTCGGACCCCCCCCGGGCTCGCCTACCACCAGCTCGTCCTAGGGGCCAGCACTTCCCCCAGCGTCCTACGCAGGGGCAGGTCCGTGATTCCCGAGACACCGGCCCCTCGCCGACATTTCGAGCCCCGGACCCTGGCAGACCCCCACCCAGGGCCTCTAGGGGCCGGGGGGGCAGACGCTGAGCCCACGGGGCCGGCCGTCGGACATTTTTCCCATCAGCAGCTCAGGCGCTGGGCTGCTCAAGCTTCGGACCCGTGGGTGGTTACCACCTTAACCCACGGGTACAAGCTTCAGTTCCGACGCCGGCCCCCCACAGCCAGCCGGGTCAAAAGGACCATCATCGGCGACCCGGCAAAGGCCCTCGCACTGGACCAGGAGCTATCTGCCCTCCTGGCCAAGGGCGCAATCGAGGCAGTAGACCCCCTGTTACACCCCAGGGGCTTCTACTCTACATACTTCCTCGTTCCGAAAAAAGACGGCGGATTTCGGCCCGTATTAGATTTGAGGGGACTGAACCAGTACCTCAAGGTCATGCCATTTCACATGCTGACCACGGCAGACGTGTTGCAGTCCGTTGCCCACAGGGAGTGGTTTACCTCCATAGATTTGACGGATGCGTATTTCCATGTCCCCATTGCCCGCCAACACCGACCATTTCTCAGGTTCGCCTTCCGGGGCCGCCACTGGCAGTTCCGGGTGCTGCCGTTTGGGCTCTCCCTCTCTCCGAGGGTTTTTACCAAGTTTGTGGCAGCGGCACTGAAGCCTCTACAATCTCGGGGAATGAAGATCCTGCCTTATCTGGACGACTGGCTGGTGTGCGCACCATCCCGGGCGCAGGCAGCCGAGGATACAGCACGGCTCCTGTCCCACATGGCCTGCCTGGGTCTAAAGGTAAATGCACAAAAGAGCTGCCTAACGCCATCCCAGACCACCACATTCATTGGCATTGCCCTGGATACTACAAACATGACAGCATGTCCGTCTCCCCGCCGGGTGGACGACATCCTGAATCTCTTGCCCGCGTTCTGGAGAGGCAGGCGGCTGTCGCTCCTCATGTTCCTCAGCCTCTTGGGCAGACTAACTTCCGTCGCAGCCGTTGTTCCGCTGGGTCTGCTGTCACTGCGCCCCCTGCAGAGGTGGCTGAACAGCTTTCACTTGGACCCCGTGCGTCACAGAAACAGAAAAATAAGCGTGTCGAAACAGTGTCTCCTCGCCCTACGCCCATGGAGGGACAGGGCCTACCTATCAAGGGGTGTCCCTATGGGGTCTGTCCCATTCCGCAGGGAGACTGTGGCCACAGACGCCTGCCCCTTGGGCTGGGGCGCTGTGTGGCAGGGCAGAACGGCTCAAGGACGGTGGTCCACGGAAGACCGTGCCGACCACATAAATGTGCTGGAGCTGCGAGCGGTGCACCTGGCCCTACAGCATTTTCTGCCATTTCTAGGGGGCAGGCACGTCCTGGTGCGGTCGGACAACACCTCGACCGTGTACCATGTCAACCACCAGGGCGGGACCAAATCCGCTCGGCTGCTACGGGTGTCCACGGACCTCCTTACGTGGGCAGCCCCCCGTCTGGCGAGCCTACGGGCGATGTACATACCGGGAGAGCGAAACCACGTGGCAGACTTCCTCTCCCGCCAAAAACCTCCACCTGGGGAGTGGCGCCTCCATCCGGAGGTAGTGCACACCATCTGGGGCCGCTTTGGCAGGGCAGGGGTGGACCTCTTCGCCTCAGAGGCATCGACCCACTGCCCGCGCTGGTTCTCCCTGGCGGAGACGTCCAGCCCTCTGGGCCAGGATGCGCTGGCGCACCCTTGGCCGGAGGCTCTCCTGTACGCTTTCCCGCCTCTTCCTCTGATACGTCAGATCCTTCAGAGAGTCATGCTGGAGGGTCACACCATACTGCTGGTGGCCCCCTTCTGGCCAGGGAGGACGTGGTTCTCCCTGCTCCACAAGCTTTGCCGCGGGGCGCCATGGCGCCTCCCCGACAGGACAGACTTGCTCTCACAGCTAGGAGGTCGGATTTTGCATCCCGATCCTCGACGGCTTCAGCTGTGTGTCTGGCTACTGGAGGGCCCGAACCGCTGTTGAGCCGCTGTGCAGGGCCGGTCAGGCACACCATCGCGAACGCTAGAGCGCCTTCTACCAGGCTACAATATGATAACAGGTGGAAGCTGTTTTCCGACTGGTGTAGCGGTCGGAACGATGACCCCGTGCACTGCTCCATACCTACCATCCTGGAGTTCCTACAGTCCCTCCTGGGTAAGAGCCGGTCTCCCTCGACCCTAAGGGTCTATGTGGCAGCCATCTCGAGCCGACACGCTAGAATAGACAATGCCACTGTAGGGAGCCACAGTCTGGTGTCCCTCTTCTTGAGGGGGGCTCGGAGGCTGCATCCTCCGAGAGCCCCGAGAGCCCCAGCATGGGAACTGACCACTGTGTTGGATGCCCTATGCGGGCCTCCCTTTGAGCCTTTGGCGCAGGCAGGGCTGAAGTGGGTCTCTTTTAAGACCGCATTCCTCCTGGCGATTACTTCGGCGAAGCGCGTCGGGGAGCTGCACGCTCTGTCCGTTAGCGAGTCCTGTCTGAGGTGGAACTCAGACGGGTCAGGTGTCACCCTGTGGCCGAACGCAGCCTTCCTCCCTAAAGTACTGTCGACTGCGCACCTCAACCAGCCCATAAGGCTGGCCCGGTTCAACCCTCCGCCTGGGGAGAGGTCCGGCAGGATGGAGCTGCTGTGCCCGGTCCGGGCCCTGAGAGTTTATATTGAAGCAACCGCCCATACTCGGCGGTCCGAACAGCTGTTCCTCTGTCACGGCGGCCCTAACAGAGGGTGCGCGCTTTCCAAGCAGCGCCTGTCCCACTGGATTGTGGACACAATCAGCCACGCCTATGGGGCGAGTGGCCGCCCCATCCCGCCTGGCATACAGTGCCACTCCACCAGGAGCGTCTCCACGTCATGGGCCGCCCTGAGAGGGGTATCCTTGGAGGACATCTGTGCCGCTGCCTCATGGGCATCATCGGGCACGTTCTCTAGATTTTATAGGGTGAATGTTGCCACTCCCCACCCACTGGGCGTGGTCCTCTTGCCCGAGTCCGGTTCTACCGTCTAAGGTTTGTAACCAGGATTCCTCGCGACTCGTTTGGTATGAGTCATTCAGTGCTTTAAGCACCGCCTCTGGCGGTTAGCAGGGACGAAATAGAACGATAGTTACGTATGTAACTACGGTTCTATGAGTCCCGAATGACCGCCAGAGCGCTCTGTCGCTCAGAATCCTCGTGTTCACGCGAGAAGATTCTGTAGGGACTGACCCCCTGGCGACACCGGAAGATATAGCCTCTTCCGGTTCATCCCGGGGTCACAAGTGACGTCGTTGGTATACGTACTCGAACTGCGCATGCGCGAAGGGAACCATTCAGTGCTTTAAGCACCGCCTCTGGCGGTCATTCGGGACTCATAGAACCGTAGTTACATACGTAACTATCGATTTACAGTGGAATTGTCTGACACAGAAATGTCTACTAAGTTATGTATACATTCTAAAGGTGGCCTGAACAACAGGAACCACAGAGATTGTGGATTTTGAAGAAATAGGTTGTCAAGAATTCAAAGTTAGAAGAGAGCTGGTGCAGAAAGAAATGACTCCAATAGAGTAAGGGTGGGTAAACTTTAAGGGCTCTATTTTGGAGCAGGAGCACTTTCAACAGTGTCACTGACTTCCGATGAATTGACCATTCCTCATTTTGCAGTGGCTCAGAGTTCTTAAGGCGGCTGCATGCTATCATTTTAGGTTCTCACCCTTTCACCTTTTTGGTGGAAACGTTTTCACCTAAAAGGTTATTATGATACTAGGCTCTCATTTCATAGTCCGGTGATCAGGGGCGCCGATATTTATAAGCTCTAGCGGGTGCCCAACAAGGCGCACATGCACGCGCGTGCACGTGCGCCCTGTTCGCGCACGCGCAAAGCTCGTGCGCGAAAAAAAATTGCGGGTTTTGGTCGGTTAATCGACTTTTTTGGGGGGGTTTTGTAACTTTATTTCGGTTAATTCGGTTGTTCAGTGGCGATCTGAACCAGGCGATCTGATTTTGAAAAATAATTTTAAAAAAAAACTTTTTTTTTTTTTTTTTGACCAGCACCCAGTGGGTGCTCCTCACCCACAGTGGGTGCTTTAGCCCCCGGGCACCCACGTTATCGGCGCCCTTGCCGGTGATGTCGGTCAGTAAAAGCAGAGAGATGTGTTGGGGTGAGCGGTGAGTCGCTTATCACCGCGGCTCAGTGGCATCATGTTGTAGTTTTCAAACCACCGCAGTGAGAGGGTGATCACCGAAAATGGTAGCGTGCGCCCCCCTTTACCCACTGCCTGTATTTGGTGTTTTGGGGATTCACTGTACACTGGTGTGGGAGGAGAGGTGCAGTAGGGGGTGTGGTTTGCAAATCAGCAGTATCCAACAATTTTGGTGTCAACAAGGTCAAAGATTTGCCCAGTGAAACTGCGTCATCATGACTCACAAAGAATATTGAAGGCATATATCCATATAGGTTTCTCCTTCATAAAAGTCTTACTGATTGGTCAACGACATAGATTTTTACACAAACTGACAGTTTCTCTTTGGCTCATTGCCAGACATCACTAACCCCAAGCTAATTTTATGTTACATCAGTTTGCTCTTGGGAGAAATATCTAGGCCTCTTCTTCCATGACACTGTGTAAATGCACAATGCACTGTAATAAAAAGTGGTCATTTGAATGACCATGATTGAATCCACCTGCAACACACCCATAGACAATATTCAGCGTAATCCAACCCATCTCACCACTGCACCAGATATGCACCCTTCTCTGGTCCTGACAATTCAAAAAGTCTGTTGCCACGCCCCACTTGCCACACCATTGACCATCTGACCCGCTCTGCATTGTACTAATGTCTATAGTAAGTTCTGCTTCTGAAATTGGGTTCTCTCTCTAAAAAATATCTTTAGTCTGCAGAAATAGTAGACATTTGTATCTGGATGAAAGGAACCAGGTAGGTGTTATAGGCAGGTTAGTTAGATGAGACATACTGTACTATTTGCATGAGCTGAATAACTGACTCAGATAGAGTATGATTGCATTTTAATAACTTATATTCTGATTGTTATGTAACCAACCAGTGTATCAAATAACCTTGAGAATTAAAAGATATAAATCTGGAGAGGAGGAATTCATTATCTAGCCTTGTAATAAGAGCAGTGGTCTTCTATGAAGTCGGTTGTTATCTAACAGAAAATGAAAGTCTGTGCAAGAAAAAAAGAATTGCACCCACTCACCCAGTGTGAATAAACGGTGCTTTTTGGCCCCAAGGACCCCTTCCAACATTGTGAATACCTTCGTGGAGATACATGCTGCTGGCTGTGCCTTTAGTGTTTACTGTACTGTGGTACAAAGCCACAAGGAAACTAAACATCTGTTACAGGGGAGAGCAGATGATAACTTCTGTCTGGACAGTGTCTCTCTCTGAATGTTTGTGGAGATGACTGATTTATCCTTAGTTACAACTATAGCTCTGAGTCCAATTAGTTTGACTCAGGCAGGTATGGCTGCTTAAATCAGTCATTCCCCATCCTACATTTAGATGTACAAATTCATATTATGGCACTTCTGTATTTATGTATTTATTAAGTTGAGTTACCTTGAACTCTCAGCCCAGGACCCATGGGAGGAGAGTGACATAATTATTCACACAAATCAGTAATTCAGCTTATATTTACATAATAATAATGTATATAATACTATAATATAGTAATATTTACAATAGGTATACAAAGTCTGTTTTTATCCGATATGTTCAGATTCTTGCATGCCTTTTCTTCTTCATGTACATGTATTCAAGACTAAAGTTGATTCAATGTTAAATGTATTTATTATCCAGTCAGTATAACATGATGAAGAGTTGTTATTAAAACACAGTTTTCTCTTCATGTAGATGAAGCTATAGCTGAAGCTGAAGCTTATCTCAGCAAGGAGACAGCAGAGCAGAAGAATAGAAGACTGAATTCAGCTCATGTGTTTGGTAAGTAGGATAACAATAGACTTAACGAAAACTATACATTCAACTTTATTATACTGTACATTTATCAATGAAACAATTATACACACACACACACACACACACACACACACACACACACATACATACACACACACACACACACACACACACACACACACACACACACACACACACACAGGGTTGTAGGACGGTGATTTTACGAATGACATTTTCTTTGTTGCCATTTTAACCGTAAAGCCAAAAATATCAGATCTACAGACACGTCATGGGCTTGTAGATCTGATATGTTCAGTGCACGAAACCGGCGTGTGATTAAATCCTAACCCCTAAACTTAACCTCTTAATGTCTAATCCTAACCTTTAACTCAACCTATAATCTTTTCCTAATTGTAAGCCTTTTCTCTAAAAATCTTTTCTAACCATGAAACAACCATTTCTCTTTTGAGGACCTGGAAAATGGTCCTCACAATGTCTCTTCCTCATATTATCACACACACACACACACACACACACACACACACACACACACACACACACACACACACCACACACCACACACCACACACCACACACCACACACACACACACACACACACACACACACACACACACACACACACACGTTACAATGTCTGTGGTTCATCTAAACATATATGTTCTGTAGATCTGCAGGTCTGGACAGAACTGGAGAAAAGTAACAAACTACTGACAGAAAAAAAACAAGAATTGGATGAAAGTAATAAACTACTGACAAAGAAAGGCCAAGAATTGGATGAAAGTAATAAACTACTTACAAAGAAAGGCCAAGAATTGGATGAAAGTAATAAACTACTTACAAAAAAAGGCCAAGAATTGGATGAAAGTAATAAACTACTTACAAAGAAAGGCCAAGAATTGGATGAAAGTAATAAACTACTTACAAAGAAAGGCCAAGAATTGGATGAAAGTAATAAACTACTTACAAAGAAAGGCCAAGAATTGGATGAAAGTAATAAACTACTTACAAAAAAAGCCCAAGAATTGGATGAAAGTAATAAACTACTGACAAAGAAAGGCCAAGAATTGGATGAAAGTAATAAACTACTAACAGAAACATACCAACAATTGAATCAGAAAGATGAAGAGCTGAAGACGATGCAAGAGGAATGGGATGATGTCATCACTGAAAACAAACAGCTTGGTGAGAAATGGATAATCAAAAATAGACCTCATCTCTCTTAATTATTTTTATATTATATAATGAATACTATTTAATATAATAAGTATATCTTCAACCTGTCATTGCAGCTCAGCAGATCTGTGATCTGAAGACTGAATTAGAGAAACTGAGGACTGAGTCAGACAAAAAGACTGGTCAGTAATCTGAAATATATTTCCTTTATGTGTGTCGTCAACATTAGTAAGTTGATAAATAGTTGTCTTGTCTTATAGAGAGTGGGTTTACCTCTACAGCAGGCCCCAAGCTACCAATCAGGAGATGGAGCATCAACATTCCTCCAGAAAGTTAGTAATCAAAAGTACAAAGTACTGTAAAGTACAGTTTTCTCCGGGGCATTAAATGGCCCAGTAACACCTCTCTTTTTTCTATTGTCAATAAAATCACTGTTTATGTTGTGTTGCAGAGGATGGAGAGAACACTCTTCCACTGAGGAGGACAAAGAGCATGATGTTTCCTCCAAACAGTGAGTCCATGTTACTCTTTCAATTGGTGATCATGATGTTATTTCTATTAATTCTGGTGATGCATGTCATGACGTTAAAATTATGTTACAAAAAAAAAACTAAACTGTATGGTTATAGAACAAATTAAGGCATTGAACTAAACTCTCGTTTAGAGTTCATAAGGTGACAACTTCAGTCCAGGTGGTAAAGATGTGCTTACGAAGTAAAAAACTAATCATAGATGAAAGGAAGCCTGAAAGGGGAACTCCAAGTTCTGTTGAACCTCATGATGTTACACCATTCATTCTGGTCATGTATTCAGTTTCATATCCTGCCTTTAAAATGTGTTATAAATGAAACTCTTAACTTTCTATGCTTCTACTTGTTCTATTGACAAGAAATAGGAAATCTACATAATTATGTAGATTTCATCACCAGCTCATGTCTGTGCATCTCAGATGATGTGATTGTGTGTACTTTATGTGAGGACAAGCCCACTGACTGCTATTGTGTTAGAAAATGAAACTAGACGCTCTGTTTGAGGAGCTGATGAAAGGATATTCATCGCTATACCTGCTGTATTATATTATGTGACGATAAAGGACTTGAAATTGACGTGACGTTCGTTGCCAGGTTTGTAATATCTAATACACCCAAGCAGAATAAAAAAGTATATAAGAAAACTTCTGAAAGCTTTGTTGAGGGAATTTATTAGAATTTCTGGCCATCAGAGTATAACAGGAATGCACAGAAATAACTGACGCAAGATAGAGTAAAACTACAGTAAACATCTTCTCACAAATCATTCAGTTTTCTAAAAGAAGGTTGTTAGATTATGAGTATTATAGTATTGAGCGTTGCCTGTATTGCTCTTGAGTCTTGCTCTTCAATGCACGTGTGTCTGCAGACACCAAATTGTAGTATAATCTCAACCATCTGCTGTTCATGAACCCTCTCACCTAAAGCAAGTGTAGTCAGACCTTAAGACTGTCAATAAGGGTGTAAAAACACATGAACATTACCAGTAAAGCTTAACACAAAAGAAGAGAAGGTAATTGTGAATGGTCAAACAGTTCAAGTCTTTCCATTTGATGTCAGAACCACACCATAGCATCTCATCATGACATCACAGATTGTGTGGCTATAGAACATGGCTAAAACTCTTTCACTCTCCTTGGTATTTAATCCATCTGGACTGTTTGATTGATGTCTGTGTTTTGTTGCAGTGGGTGGAGAGACCACAGATGAAGACTACTCTCTACCAGTGAGGAAGAGGAGACTCAGTAAGGATTATCCTCCAGATAGTGAGTCTATGCTGCTTTTACAAATAGTCTAGCAAGGAACATTATACAGTATGTGTTAATCTCAAAACATTTAAGTGCAATTAGTGCACAAGGTTTAAACATAGTGAATAAAGAAACATATATAACCTTGATGAATGGAGTTAAGAGACAGTGGAATATGTTTACAGTCTTTTTCTCTTGCTATTTGTTCACATTTTCTCTTTCTCTTTTTGTCATTGCTAATCCTCAAATATGCATTGTGTTGCCAAGTCCACCACTGTTGGTCTGGTGGTGTAGACTACCATGTGTTTCCTCTGACAAGAAATTTCACCAACCGCTTCTTTACAAATTACTTGATTGATTAATTTATAGTACGATAAAATGAAGGGTTAGGGTTATCAAACATGTCTGATGATGACCAATTAATCCCAGAACAGGACAGCAATTATGAGTCTTTTACACTATGTAATGCAAAGAGTCTCTGAACAACGCTTATGATGTGGCATTTTCACTCTATTCTTCCATTCTGTTGTCTTTCAGTGGCAGCAGACAACATTGTTGACTCACCAGTGTCTCCCTCTGTGTCTGAGCTGAGACTGGTGCTACTGGGGAGGACTGTAGCTGTGAGGAACGCAGTAGGAAACACCATCCTGGGCAGGGAGGTGTTTGGTGCTGAGGCCAGCTCCTCTGAACTGAGCCAGAGGAGTAGGAGGAGAGAGGGTGACGTCTGTGGGAGACGGTTGGTGCTGGTGGACGCTCCAGACTTCTCTGGACGCTCACTGGAGGACACAAGGCAGGATGTGGGGCTGTGTGTACGTCTGTCTGCCCCGGGTCCCCATGCCTTCCTCCTGGTCATACCAGCAGAGTCCTCTGAAGGAGAGGTGAGAGGGATGATGGAGAAGATGCAGGAGGCGTTTGGAGAGAGCTGCTGGGAACACAGCATTGTCATCATTATCCACACTGACAGTGTGAAGAAGCAGAGTGTTGAGGAGTTTCTCCAACCAGGCAGTCAGGAACATCAGCAGCTTGTAGATAAATGTGGGAACAGATGCCACGTCCTCAACATTACAGACAGCAGCAATGCTGGTCAGGTTTCACAGCTGCTGGAGAAGATAGAGAGCATGGTGGCACGAAACACAGAGAGCTTCTACAGCACACAGACCTACCAGGAGGCAGAGGCCCAGGTCAGAGAGATGGAGAGAAAGATTCAGAGGGACTTGGAGGAGAGGAGATGCAAGGAGGAGCAGGAGATGAGGGAGAGGTTTGAGAATGAGCTTAAAGACTCTCTGAGGAAGATAGAGGGATCCATCCAAGAGCACGAGGGAGACATCAGGAAGATCGACCATCGAACGAGTGAACTAGAGAAACAAATGAAGGAGGAGAGGGATGAAGAGAAGAAAAGAGAGCTGGAAGGAGAGCTGAGAAGGGAGTCTGAGAGAAGAGAGGAGATGGAGAGAAAGCTGGATAGGTTTAGAGCAAAGAGAGAGAATGAGAGGAGAGAGAGGGAAGAGAGACACACACAGGACATAGAGGAGATGAGAGAGACCTACGAAGCAGAGGCCAGAGTGGAAGCAGAGAGAAACCTGATGAAGGTTCTCCTGCCTGAGATCCAGAGGAACATCATGATCTCAAACACAAAGATGCAGAGAGAGTTTAACAGACAGCTGGGGGAGAAGAACAGAGAGATGACAACACTGAGACAAACATTGAAGGAGAGCCACAGCCGTTATTTAGTGCTGGAGGAGTTGTATCAAGACTCACTGGACAAACGCCTGAAGTTACTGGGAAAACTGCCATCAGGAAGTGAAGGGGAGTACTTGTGAGGGGGAAGAAAGGAGAGCAGAAGCAGGGTTCAGGAGATTTTATTTTTAGCTGCTGTACAGAACAGTCAGCCTATGTCAGTTTGGAAGAGCAACAATCTTTTTTTAAATGTGAAACTGTATTGTCTCTTAACAAAACAATGACGGTCCTCCTACTGTCATGGTAACAGACATTGAGAGCCATTGTTAGCTTACCAATTTGGAAATTAATTGTGGTGGTATGAGTAGATACGATATCTACTTGGTAACTCGACTATTTAATCTTAAAGGACGACTTCACCCATTTTCAATCTTTATATAATTGGTCCTCACTAATGCTCATTATAATATGGCACCATTTTTGTTTACTCAGTCTGTGTGTCAGAGGAGGGCTGTGGACAGTTCAGAAACCCGCCTACCAGTGATATCATCAATGGGCAATCCAAGGTAATAGAAACTACAGGCTTTCTATTCCTGGAAAGTTAGCATGCTATAATGGAAGCCATTGTTCTCGTGTTGATAATTAAACAAATCCTAACAATTATGTCACTGGTAGACGGGTTTTTTAAGTGCCCACAGACACAAAAAAATGACACAATTTTATGAGGAGCATTAGTGAGGATCTATTATATGAAGATAGGTTGAAAACGGGTGAAGTCGTCCTTTAAGTACATGTAATATCTTACAAGACATACACCTTTTATTATAGTGGTGTTAATCCCGGTAGTTACCTTTATAGAGGGTATAGTGGCCTAAAGCTTAGAGGAGCGCCCTCGTTGCGGGAAGGTTGCCGGTTCGAATCCCCGGACCGGCAGGAAAAATCTGGGTGGGGAAGTGAATGTTCACCACTTCCCCAACACCACTGAAGTGCCCTTGAGCAAGGCACTGAACCCCAACTGCTCCAGTGGAGCTGCGTAGTGGCCAACAGTATAAGACTGTGGTTGTACTAGTCAGCTCCCAGGTTTTAATGTGTCTGTCTGTCTGTCTGTCTGTCTGTCTGTCTGTCTGTGTGTTTCTATGTGCAGGGCGTTGCTGAGCCCTTGTGCTCAGCTACTACCCAGGGTAAATAAAGAACCAAAAAAAAAAAAAAAACAGTCTGTAAATATTGTATGTAAATAGTTTTTGCAGTTTTTTCTAATTCATGTTATGGTGATGATTATGATTAAACTTCATCTTTCATATTAAACCCTCTTTCCTAACTAGTGTTGCTTTATGTTCAGTCATATATGCATTGTTTTTTTAATAGACTGTACATATATTACCCAGAAGGCATGTTGAGACTGTACATAATATTCATGTTCATATTCACTGTTGATAGTCTGTACATATATACATTGATACTGTATATGAATTGGTGATAGATGTACAGTATATCCATTCATATATTAGTTGGTGATGACAGTACATTTAATCAATGTAATTACAACAACCTTGGCTAAACGTTGGATGTGATTGATGCCTGAGGCTGCTTACTGTACCTCCTGTTCCTCCTGTAACAGCAGTTCACAACCTTTTCTGGATCAGAAAAGGTTTGGGAACCATTGTATTAATGTATAAATGTATGACTGTGTGGCCATAGCTGAGTGGGTGGAGAGGCTGTCTGGGTATAAGAAGGTTCGACCCCTGGACCATGTGTTCCCTGGGCAAGACACTTGATACCCCAAAGGAGTGGGGACTAAATTAATTATTCTTACTTCATATATGTCAATCGTTTATACACTCACTTCACACGTAATGGTGTATTGCTGAGTACCCAATGTGCAATGTTGAATGTCCCAAACGAATACTGCACTAGTTAATGTTTAATTACATTATGTCACTTCAGTGCAAATTATATTATCCCTATTATCTTCATATTTCTTTGTCCAATCTGTATGGTAGAGTATGATAATATAACTTTGATTGATCTCCCTGCTCTTATTGAGACATTTAGATTGTGTCAAAGGTCATGTCTCACCTAGACACAGGATCTGACACCAATTTTGAAATGGTCAAGATTCAATTTATCCCCTGAGCAAGCAGGCAGGCTCTATTAGCTCAATGGTAAAAATATCAGCACTTGCGCAGGAAACCAGGTTCAAATCCGGGGTAGAAGAGGAAAGTTACCTAGTGCAGCTTTAACAAATTAATAATCGTTATTTATGTTAACAAACGGCATACAGTACTTTACACTGTAATAGCCAATATTTATTAAGAATTTAATCTACTGTATAAGCCATGTATGTATGGCATGAGGCTCATATGAGCTCAGAGCCCTTGGAATATTTTTGAAAGGTTTCACCCCCGTTCTGGTCCTTACAAGGTAAAGTACAAACATAACAGAGTAATATGAACCTGATGTCTTCACCAGTGAACCCTTGGAGTTTTCTGTGAGAATTTCACCAGCTTCCTGATGGATGACTTGGTAACAAGCTGTTGCCTTCTTGCCGTCCAGCACTTAACCCATTAAGACCTGAAGCCCATTCTACAAATGTCTTCTTAAATCCTAACAGTTTTCTGAAAAACCTGTGTTGCCATATCAGTGGTGCTCAAACTTTGTCTTGTGAAGGACCCCCAGAATGATATGTATTTTGTCCACAGACCCCCACCTGAAAATGTTTTGTGCCAGGGATCTCCAGAAGCAAAGATTTGGGTTTTTAGAAAATCGCTTTAAAAAAATACATATTCAAAGATTTGCACAAAATGTTCAAGATCTTTCAAAAAAATTGCAGATCTACAAGCTCATAGCGCGGCACTCGGTGCCGCGCTATGAGCTTGTATATCTGCTATTTTTGAATAGCCAAAGTATAACATAATGGTTTAAGTGGTTACACAGATGTGTTCCTGGTCTTAATGGGTTCAGATAGACAAAGAGACATTTCCCTCAGTGTCCTCAATACCCTCATACCTGTTGAAGTTACTTCTCCAAAGTGAGTGACTCCTAACAGCCACACCACTAGAGGGAGCCACCATGATCTGGTAACACCCACACTTAGAACAAACATGGGAAAGTTCTCATTCTACTGCTCTGCCATAGATATATATATAAAGGCTAGATGGCTCAAGGGGCGGCGCAAGCGTAGCTCAACCGCGGCCATCTTGCGACGGTCACTCATAACATTATGTCTATGGTGCATATACTTTGAAATAACCATAGCGTGCTCAATTTTCATCCGATTTTCAAACGGTTTGGTGTTTTGTAAACACCAAAGATGTAGTTATGATACTGCATACTTATAATTATAATCATGTTTTTTTTTAAAAATACAATAATATCATAACTACATCTTTGGTGTTTACAAAACACCAAACCGTTTGAAAATCGGATGAAAATTGAGCACGCTATGGTTATTTCAAAGTATATGCACCATAGACATAATGTTATGAATGACCGTCCCAAGATGGCTGCCATGTGGCGACGTCGTACTCCATTGGCCAGCAGCGCGGGTGAGTCATCTAGCCTTTATATATATCTATGTGCTCTGCCACCAACATGTGGAATGTCCTGAAACACCATCCATTAAAGGATGTGTAACACTGGTTTCTTTAAAAAAAATGGCCTGAAAAAAAAACATCTATCAGGAGACCACAAGGGGAGCTAAATGTCATTTTCCATCTCTTTTGTATTTGTTGATGACATGTATTATTGTGCTAATTTTGTATGCTATGCTATAGGCCTGTCAAAAAAAATCGATTCATGAATAAATCGCGATTCTTAATGCCACGATTTTAAAAATCGAATCAAAATATTAAAATCGATTTTTTGAAAAAAAAAAAAAAAAAAAAAAAAAACTTTTTTTTTTTTTTTTTTTATAAGTTAGTACCTTTTTCACTGGCAATTTGTCTGAAATCAATGTCAGAAAGACTGCCTGACATGATCTGGCTGCATTGAAGTGTATGATTCAACTTTTCATGGTGAAAATCGCAATAAATCGCAGAAGCGAATATCAATTAATCGCAGAATCGCAATTTTAATCGAATCGGCACCCTAGAAAATCGCAATAAATCACAGAATCTAATCGAATATCAATTAATCGCAGAATCGCAATTTTAATCGAATCGGCACCCTAGGAATCGATTTTGAATCGAATCGTGAGGTAAGTGAATCGTGACACCCCTACTATGCTATGTTGATGAATTGAACACATAGGACCACAATGGAAACAAGTCCCCAGGACGTTATTTTGTGTTCTCCTTTTAGCTTTAATGTCAGGCAGCCAGGCCCTGCATCCTGTTCTTTGATGAGTTTGACTCGCTGGCCCCCAGGAGGGGTCATGACAACACGGGGGTGATGGACCGCGTGGTCAACCAGCTCCTCACACAGCTGGACGGGGTGGAGGGTCTGCAAGGTACTGTAACACCAGTGGTTCTCAAACTCTTTCATGTCAAGGACCCCCAACAAGATGTTGTTGTTTTTTTTTAAGGGTTGCTGTCTAAAAGTTTTCAAAAATAGCAGATCTACAAGCTCATAGCGCGGCACTCTCGGTGCCGCGCTATGAGCTTGTAGATCTGCTATTTTTGAAAAGCCAAAGTATAAAATATGGTTAAAGTGGTGATTGATGAAATGAAGTGATGAAATGATTGTGACGCCATATTAACTAGTTTTGCTGTGGACCCCCTGGTCCCCCCCCCAAGGACATCACATACTGTTTACCATGGTCTGCTAGCAAAATCATGAGTATTTATTTAACTCTGAAAGTATAAAAAATAGACCCAATAGGGGGGGGGGGTCATACTGAGATCATACCTTGGCAAACAGGGACAGAAAATTGGACATTAAAATGTGGGTCCGCCGCGACCCAATAATGGGTCCCGACCCATGGTTTGGGAAACAGTGTATATTAACTCGTTGAGCCACCAGGCATCCCCAGTAATACATATCATTATTATTTTTTGGCTTTTATGCCTTTATTGATAGGATAGTAGTCTGACAGGAAATGGGTAGAGAGATGGGGAGTGACATGCAGCAAAAGGCCGTCAGGATTTGGGACTCGAACCCGCGACGTGCTGTCAGGCTACTTTGGAGCCTATATGGGTGCCTGGACCGGACCGCTACGCCAGCGGTCCAGGCCACAATACAGATAATTTGAGGTAAAATATTTGTGTTGTGTTTTGCTATCAGGTGTGTATGTGCTCGCAGCCAGCAGTGGACCAGACCTGATAGACCCGGCCCTGCTGAGACCTGGTAGACTGGACAAGTCCCTCTACTGCCCTCCCCAGGACCTGGTCTGTACTGTTTAATATCATAACACCCACTCATAATGATCACTGTTTTAACACACTAATATTTCAACCATTTAACATGCTTATTATATCGTTGTTGTCGGGCAGAAACCTCTTATCGTCCATTATTTTAACGCCCTACTTGATCTGTACTACAGCGTCACACAAAACGCGTTGTGAGCTTGTAGATCTGCTACTTTTGATGCTTTTGAATGTGAATCCTGAAAAGTAACAGTTTTGGACATAATGATGAAGTTTCCACCCGACAGAAACATAGAAACCATGTAAGGTCACACAGTGATTCACAAAGACAAAACAGTTGGTATAGTAGAACACTTTTAAAAAGTAGGTGGAAGACAACTTAAAACATAATGAACCCTTTATACTTAGTGGACCGCTGTCCCCCAGGACTTCCCCTGTACACCACATCTCTTTGCCCAAGCTATAGCCCATCTAGAAGTTCACAACGAGACGCATCGCCACGCCTAACAAGCTTTGTGAGCCTATAGATCTTATATAGATTGTAGATCGTGAGTTTTATAGATTGTTGTGAGCTTATAGATCAGCAACTGTTCGCGCCTCCCAGAATAAGCTCTATGCACAGCAGCCATTTTGGAGAGAAATTGGGCCTCTTCCTCACTTCCTTCACAGGTGTTACCCAATGATACTAATGAAGGCTCTGTTCCATTCTGGTCAAACAGAGTCAGGGTTCTGATATTGTTGCATGTTGGCTCACTGGAAACACTCTGCTACACCAGTGGGGCTCAATGTGTGGTCCAGGGACCCTCATTGGTTCCAAGTTGAGGGGGTTCCAAATGGCCCCTTAAAAGGTGTGTAACTCTGAGAGTGTACAAATAGAACCAAATGGACCCGTACGGGTCCATTTGGTTCCATTTGTACACTCTCAGAGTTATGGGGGTCCTTTAAGATTAAAAGGTTTGAGAACCACTGTGCTACACTAAATGGAACAGAGCCTTCATTAGTATCATTGGTAAAACCTGTGAAGGAAGTAAGGAACACGCCCCCCCCCCCCCCCCCCCCCCCCTCATCTAGACTGAGTGGCAAAACATTGAGCAGTATGGAGCGTTGGAGTTTGGAAGCGCTCGTTGGAAATCACTCAACGGTCCTGCGTACCACCTGTTTCTAAATGTCACATAATGCAGGAGGCAGCGGGACGTTGCGTTGTTGTAAAACGAGCGCTTCCAAACTCTGACACTTGGAAAAAATAATCACCTGCACGGAATTCATTGACAGAAAGTATCTCATAACATGTCTCTACGGTGGATTTTTATGAAACAAAAACTTTGCAGATAGAAAGAGGATAATTCAAGCTTTCCGTACAGCTACCGTGTTGGTGAGTTTAACGTTGTTTAATACAATCAGATAGGACTTTTCTGTTTGGATGTATGGGGCTGTAAAGGCCAGAACGTTTTTTTTTGCCACTCAGTAGGCGTTCCCGCATAACTTCCGGGTACGATGATGTCACGCGCATAGCCTCTATAGGGACGCTATAGGGTTCAAGTCAGTGGTTAATGTAAATGAAGTGCCTTCGGTGTGGATCTATAACCACCTTAAAACCTTCTCTCTCTCTCTTTGTGTCTCTTCCTCTGGCGGCGGGTTCAGGAGGATCGTGTGGAGATCCTCAGGGCTCTGAGCGCGGGCCTGCCCCTGGCCGATGACGTGGACCTGGGGCAGCTGGCCGCCGCCACGGAGCGTTTCACCGGAGCCGACCTGAGAGCCCTGCTGTACAACGGACAGCTGGAGGCGGCACACGGCAGCCTGGCGGCCAGCACCACACATGTCAGTACTACTGGGGGTTGGGTTCTGCTTCCTTAACCATTCCCTCTTAACCCATTAAGACCGGGACATTTTTTATATTTGAACCACTTTAGAGGGATATCTGCAAAGTAACTAGTAACTAAAGTTTTCAAATAATTGCCTCTGAGATATAGTGCAGTATAAGTAAAAGTATTGAAAATTGCAAACACTCCACTAAAGTAAAAGTACCTCAAAATTGTACTTAAGTACGGCCTTGAGTAAATGTACTTAGTTACTTTACACCACTGCATTTGTGAACACATGGATTTAAAAGTTCTCAGTTACCATTTTTGAATGAATTTGAATGAATGATTTTGAATGCAGACATGATTTTAGTGCCGCGCTATGAGCTTGTACATCTGCTATTTTTGTAAAATTGTGAACATTTGTGCTAATATTTTAATATATATATTGTTCAAAGCAACATTTCTTAACTCAAATCTTTGCTTCTCGGGGGTCCCTGGAACAACATATTTTGAGATGGGGGGTCTGTGGCCAAATACTCATCATTTTGGGGGTCCTTGACATGAAAAAGTTTGAGAAACACTGATTATAGCAACATACGTTTTTTTGAAAAACTGTTAGGATTTAGAAGACATTTTTAGAATCCCCAGAAGCAAAGATTTGAGTTACAAATGTTCGCTTATATAGATTCAAATATTTGCACTCATTTTCACAATAAAAAAATAAATAGCAGATCTACAAGCTCATAGCGTATATCTGCTATTTTCTTCCACCACTGCAAGTATTACTGACTATCATCTCCTTTAGAATGCATAGAGGCACCACACGTATACCAGAAAGCCACTAGATGGCACTGTAACACAACTTCTTCTGTTGTAAAAACCCCAGAACTCTCAGTGCGTCTCTGGTCCAAACTCCATGAGCCAGGACCTCACAGGGTTGTCGGTACGACTCCCCCCGGCCTACATGCCTTCCATCCAGAGGGGCTTTGAGGAGCTGAACCAGGAGCAGATGGAGCGCCTCCTACAGGAGATCAGAACCATCAAGAGCAGCCACAGGAGAGACAATGTGAGTCACACCCATAGACTGTAAAACAATATGGACGAAGGGAACAGTGAGGTCACCCATTGGTTTCTACAGACACGTTTTCAAGACACTTTTTCATATCATTTTGGGGGTCCTTGACATGTAAAAGTTGGAGCACCCCTGATATAGCAACATACTGTTAGGATTTAGAAAACATGTCTAGATTATGTATTTGGCCGCGGACCCCCGTCTCAAAATGAACCCAAGGCCTGCTGCAGGCGTGACAATGCAGGCGGTCTGCAGTTCAACACTACTGTTAGGAACATCTTCACTCTCCATTTAAATGGAAGAAGTTACAGTAAAAACGTGGTATTCACTCATATCTTTCATGACACTGTGACACAAGAGATATGTCAGGGGTTTGTAAGCAGAGGATTCTTGGTTCAAGACCTCCCTTTGACCATTTACAATCTAAAGTCTATAAAGTTAAGTTTATCATTCTCACTTTTGTCTTTCATGCCTCTGTGGCACAAGAGGTATAAGTAGATTAGTTGAAGGCTCTTGGTTCAAAACCCAAAAGTACAACATTTGCCTCTGAGATGAAGTATTTAGTATAGAAAGAAAATGACATAGGCCTACTCAGGTTAAGTACAAGTTTTGGCTGTGAGCCTTCCTCAGAGCATTCATATCACATAGATTCAACTCACTTCATACACAAGGTCAGAGTTCACCTACAGCTGAAATCTCAAGTCAATCGCCAGGATCCAATCACTTGTATGCAAGAACACAGGCAATTACAGGCAATTTGAGGCATATATCATAGAGTAACATAAAGTAACACATCAAAGATAGTCTTAAGAAGCATTTTTAAGCTATAATCGGGTGTCATAGTGTTGAGTGTGTATATCCACTGCGTTTCTCTCGGGGCCAGTTTCTTTAGAATATCCCCCCCTCTCATAGGCATCACGATGTTCTCAATCCAACAGAATTTTAATGAAGAGGGTGAACCATGATTTGCTTCAGCATAATGTTTTGCAATCGCATAATCCATATTTCCTGTACGGATCGCAGTTTTATGCTCTGATATTGTTTGTTTGAGGGGTCGTTTAGTTTGTCCTACGTATGCTAGACCACAGGGACATAACAACATGTAAATCACATTATGTCGATTTGCAGTTGATTAATTCACGAATAGGAATGTTCCTTGTGTGTGGGGATGATTGAATGATTTCTTGTCTGTTGTGTTGAAACTGGAATCTCCACATGAATCATAATTATCACCTTTTACTGCTCTAACGATGGAGCAGTGGACTTAAACCCTCAGGCACTTTATGACTTGACTTCTTGGAAGTTAATGATTAACTAGGGATAAGAATCTAACATTAATACTCTCACTTGTGTTCACGCTGGTTAGTTGTATAGGAGTCAGTAATGTGTGAGGATTTGTATGAATTAGTTTTTCAAGTCTAAAGCGTATGCCAAGCAGTGAAAGGTAAGAGATTCTCTTTACATTTTTCAACCTTTTAATAATGAAGAAATGTGTCTGCAGAACCACTGTAGGTTTCAGGCTTTGTGAGCAGGAAACAACAGTCTGTATGAACTGTTGGTTACTTGTGACCAGTGGTGGAAAAAGTACTAAAATGTTTTACTTAAGTAAAAGTGTCAATACTGCAGTGTAGAAATACTCTGTTACAAGTAAAAGGTCTGGTTATCAAAATTTACTTGAGTAAAAGTACAAATGTATTGGCATCAAAATATACTTAAAGTACCAAAAGTAAAAGGACTCATTGTGCATAATGTCCCATTTTACAAGTTAAAAATGTATGAAAATCTATTGAAAATAGCAGATCTACAAGCTCACAATGCGTTGCATCGCGACGCATTGTGAGCTTGTAGATCGGCTATTCAAATGCCCCAAAAAAAAAAATATATAGGAATGAAGGTGTTAATGCATGTTTTGTGATATTAATTTAAATCTGCAAAGTAACTAGTAACTAAAGCTGTCAAGTAATTCTAGTCGATTAAAAGTACAATATTTTCCTCTGAGATGTTGTGGAGTAGAAGGAAAAACTACTGGAAATTAGAAATACTCTAGTAAAATAAAAAATACCTCAAAATTGTACTTAAGTACAGTACTTGAGTAAATGTACTTAGTTACTTTACACCACTGCTTGTGACCAAATGCAAAGAAAGTAATCTCCATTCTCATGAAGAAGATTGCAGCTCACAAATCACAAACTATGTACAGATAAATGTGATGAATGTTAGGTGTGGTAATTTGGTTATTTCTCTTCTATACAGGAGACATGGCAGAGGCCGGAGGTCAAGGTAGGTCACAACATAGTTTATAGTTTTTTTTCCTGATAGATGAACCATCATATAGTGATATGAGGAGGAGGGAGATATGTGGTTCACACGTCAAGCAATAATACATAAACATTATCATTCACAGACAGACAAGCCAGACCTTTGCTTAAATTTACATTACTAAATCTTTACTTTTTTTAAATTCAGGGCAAGGGGTTCACGTGAGCACGCTGTTTTTGGTCAGTGGATTAAGATGCTGCTTGGCAATTAGACAAATAAACACAATGACTGTATATTGTTGTATGAAGAAAAAAATGCTTTGGGTTAGAGGATTAAGTGTGTGTGTGTGTGTGTGTGTGTGTGTGTGTGTGTGTGTGTGTGTGTGTGTGTGTGTGTGTGTGTGTGTGTGTGTGTGTGTGTGTGTGTGTGTGTGTGTGTGTGTGTGTGTGTGTGTGTGTGTGTGCGCGTGCGTGCGTGCGTGCGTGCGCGTGTGTGCGAGCGCACTCAACATTTTCATCCTCTATGTGTACTCTCAGCCAATAATTAATTGCTGTAATTGGAGGTCATGTCATATAGTATCAAATCCCTTGGCAGTTTTTGGCAGAAAATGTGTAAAATATATCCACTTTTCCAAAACATTCCCTGTATGTGACAGGATGTCATTCATAGTAGCAGGTTAAAAACAGTTAAAAACAGTTAAAAACAGTTAAAAACAGTTAAAAACAGTTAAAAACAAACAGCATACAAGGCCGTAATACCACAGAAGATGTTCATTGTTGTTTCTTATTTATCAGTCTTATAGCCTGGGGGAGGAAAGTGTTCTTCAGTCTGCTTGTGCCAGCTTTGAGGCTTGTGTCTGTATTTAGGCCAGGTGTCAGATAAAAAGACAGAAATCAAAGAGAGGTCAAATATAATAAATAAGAAAACACTGAGTTAAAGCTCCCATAACAAGTGTATTATAAGGGCAACGTTTTGACCATGTAGGTCTTCATTAGGCAAATGGATTAAATGAACACCCTAACGTCCACTAATATATCCTCCCTGTTGAGTCAGAAACCTTGTATCTCTATACTTAAACTTTTTATGTTTTTTCATAAATCAATACCCTACTTCATCATACTACAGTGTCACACAAAGGTAGCAAAACATTGCTGATCTACAAGCTCACAACGTGAACTTGTAGATCTGTTACGTGTTTATAAAGTATTAACAAGAGCTTGTGAGTGAATAATAACTACTTGGACATACAAGGTTTGTGTCAGACAGTGAGGATATGAGAAGGTGCTGAGCTCCATTAGTAACTATAACATAACTTGGTTCAAGTCATAAAGACCAAGACAGAAGCTTATCAGATGTTCTAATCATTTCAGTCCTATTCAGTGTTTAATTAGCTAAAGCAAAACTCTGCCTTGATCATAATTATGTTTATGTTCCTTGTAGCAAAGAGCTGCTTCGACTTTATAACCTGTTGAATCCTTTTGGAAATTAATTATTGAAGATATAGAAGACAAACTGTGTGTGTGTGTGTGTGTGTGTGTGTGTGTGTGTGTGTGTGTGTGTGTGTGTGTGTGTGTGTGTGTGTGTGTGTGTGTGTGTGTGTGTGTGTGTGTGTGTGTGTGTGTGTGTGTTGGGGGGGTGTCATTGTAAAGTGTTGGTTACATCACTGCATGTCTTCTTAATTATGGTTAAGTTTAAATGAACGGTAATTCTTTCTTCACTAACTGTGTCTTTTCTTCACTCCAGGTGACTTTAAACTTGTCACTAAAGGCTGTGCTGGGGGTTATCCAGGTCAAAATGTCACCCTCCCCTGTCACCTCTCTCCTGAGACCAGCGCGTCTTCCATGACAATCAGGTGGTTTAAGGAGTCAGAGTGTATTTACCTTTATAAGAATGGTCAGGTGATAGAGGGGAGGGGCTACGAGGGCAGATTAACCCTGAACATCCAGGATCTACAGAAAGGCAAAGTGTCTCTGACACTGAGAGACTACAGATATACAGATTATGGAGTTTACATCTGTCAGGTCAAACATGGAGAACAGGAGGAGGAGATTGCTGTGGGATTATTTTCATGTAAGTGATCTACTGTCACTGTGCATTATTAACCGTGATATTGTAGATGTCAGGTGGAAACCTTTTATGTCCCAAACTGTTACTTTTCAGGAAAAGAAAAAAAGAACATGACTGTGTTCTAAAGGATCTTATGTAGTTATTATTTAGTCACAAGCTATTGTTAATACTATTCATCAAATATTTACAAAACCCCAAACTTAGACACTTTCAAAAAAATAATTAATTAGCAAAAATAGCCAATCTACAAGCTCACAAAGCGTTGCGAACTTTTAGATCTGCTATTTTTGCAATTGTTGTGTGACATGGTAGTATGATGCAGTAAGGCATTCAGTTATGAAATAACAAACACACATAAAAGTTGTGTGAATATTTGTGCAAATCTTTGAATATATATGTTTTTTAAAGCGAACATTTTTATCTCAAATATTTGAACATATGTTACTATAATATCAGTGGTTCCCAAACTTTTTCATGTCAAGGACCACCCAAAATGATATGTATTTGGCCGTGGACCCCCACCTCAAAACTTTTTGTTCCAGGGACCCCCAGAAGTTGTAACAGAGTTAAAAACGTTCGCTTAAAGGAAAATACATATTCAAAGATTCGCGCAAATGTTCAAACGTTTTTCAAAAATAGCAGATCTTCAAGCACATATCGCGGCACTCTGTACCGCACTATTAGCTTGTATATCTGCTATTTTTGAATAGCCAGAACAATCTTAAAATGACAGAGATGCGTTCCAGGTATTAAAGGGTTAACATATACCGATACAGAATGCATGTTAATACCAGATATAAATGATGGCATACTGAGGAAGATTAAATGAATGAATCAGAAGATTATTATGGAGGATAAACTTGATTCCTGAGTAGTGTGGAGGTGAAAGTTTTGTGCAAACATAAAAAAATATGACAAGTTGGTGCCCACAAGGCTGGTTAATAATAAATGGCATGGACTGCAGAAACAGTTGACATGAATGGTAAATAATCTTGACATCAGACAATAGATTGATTCAAGTACTGAACACCTTTTTACTATGAAACTGATCATTTTACTAAAAAACAATCTGTCATGAAAATGTTTCACTCTTAATATATACTATAGTGTAGAATTGTATCTCTAAGCTGACATTTAGTCACTTCACAAATTAAATTAGAATGTTGTAATTAGAATGCTGAATCATTATGATTAATGAAGCAAGCTTACTTTGTATAATAATTTAGATAGTCGATTAATTTAACCTCTAATATTGCATTCCATATTTCAGGTTCCTTAACAATTTGCTAATTATTAGTAATCTTTATGTTTGTGAAGTATCAGTTTTCTAAACATTCCAACCATGTGTTTTCTCTTTTCATGAATGATGAATGTGAACGTGAACTAGTGGACTGTGAGTATTAAATCAATTCTACTTCATGGCCTCCAATATGTTTTCAGATTGACATCAAGTCTTCACCATAGCAGAATACAAACTGAAGGAGTCTTAACCAATGAAACCCTCTATACTTAGTGAAACAGACCTGAGTTAACTCTGTACTTGGACCACTTTTCTTCTCTATACCAAATATCTCCATTAAAAATAGCCGATGTACAAACTCACAAAGTTAATTATCATTAACCGTGATATTGTAGATGTCAGGTGGAAACCTTGTACTGTATGTCCAAAACTGTTACTTTTCAGGAAATGGGAAAAAACTAACATGACTGTGTTCTAAAGGATCTAATGTAGTTATTATTTAGTCACAAGCTATTGTTAATACTCTTCATCAAATATAAAACCCCAAACTTAACCACTTAAAAAAAAAAAAAAACTAGCAAAAATAGTCGATCTGCAAGCGTGTCACGGTGTGACGCGTTGTGAGCTTGTAGATCGGCTATTTTTGCAATTGATGTGTGACATTGTAGTATGATGCAGTAAGGCATTCAGTTACCAAATAACAAACATAAAAGTTAAAATACGGAGATACAAGGTTTCTGCCCGACAGCAACAATATGTATATATAATTATGTAATCATGTTTATTTTTCCATTTATAAATTACACTGTGCTTTCATATAACGGCCATAAGTGTTAACTTTAAAAGTCTCAATTCTGCAATGTAGAAATACTCTGTTACAAATAAAAGTCCGGAATTCAAAATCTACCTGAGTAAAAGTACAAAAGTATTGGTATCAAAATGTACTTAAAGTACCAAAAGTAAAAGTACCCATTATGCAGAATGTCCCATTTCAGATTTTTTAAATTTAAAAAAGATATTTTGAAAATAGCAGATTTAGAAGCTCACAATGTGTTGCATTGTGACGCATTGTGAGCTTGTAGATCGGCTATTTTCAAATGGCCGAAATGTATACAGAGCTGAAGTGGTTAATGTAGGTTTTGTAATAATAATAATCAAAATCTACAAAGTAACTAGTAACTAAAGTCTTCAAACTAATGTAGTGGAGTAAAAGTACAATATTTTGATCCGAGATGTAGTGGAGTAGAAGTAAAAGTATTGGAAATTGGAAATACTCAAGTAAAGTACAAATACCTCAAAATATTACTTAAGTACAGTTAAGTAAATGTACTTAGTTACTTTCCACCACTGCATGTATCCTTCAATAATGTGATCATGTTAATCTCTCATGTATGTTTGTATGACACTGTGCTATAGGATCTTCCAGACCCAGTTAAATGGTAGTTAGGCTCACAAATGATCATCAAATAAAACATATTCTAATTATTGTATCCACAAACTATAAATAAAGTGTTAAAGACAAATGCATACACACAACCTCAGGAACAAGAACACATATTTTCTTGGACTCATTACGTCCCACTCACATCACTCTGTGTGTCAGAGCAGTTTCTGATGTGGTCTGACATGTGATTACATTCCAATCATCACAATCCATCCTATGTGTTTACATATTACACTAACATGTGCTCTCCCTTAACATATACAGATACAGAATGCATGTTAATACCAGATATAAATGATGGCATACTGAGGAAGATTAAATGAATGCAGAAGATTATTATGGAGGATAAACTTGATTCCTGAGTAGTGTGGAGGTGAACGTTTTGTGCAAACATTAAAAATATGACAAGTTGGTGCCCACAAGGCTGGTTAATAATAAATGGCATGGACTGCAGAAACAGTTGACATGAATAGCAAATAATCTTGACATCAGACAATAGATTTATTCAAGTACTGAACACTTTAATTTTTTGTATGGAACTGATCATTTTACTATAAACCAATCTATCATAGCAGATGAAAATGTGACACTCTTAATATATACTATAGTGTAGAATTGTATCTCTAAGCTGACATTTAGTCACTTCACAAATTAAATTAGAATGTTGTAATTAGAATGCTGAATCATTATAATTAATGAAGCAAGCTATTACTTTGTAAAATAATTGAGATAGTTGATTAATTTAACCCATTCTATTATTGCATTCCATATTTCAGGTTCCTTAACAATTTGCTAATTATTAGTAATATTTCTGTTTGTGAAGTATCAGTTTTCTAACCATTCCAACCATGTGTTTTCTCTTTTCATGAATGATGAATGTGAACGTGAACTAGACGGATGTGAGTATTAAATCAATTCTACTTCATGGCCTCCAATATGTTTTCAGATTGACATCAAGTTTTCACCATAGCAGAATACAAACCAGTGTTGCATTGCTGATTTGGTAAATGGTTGCACTCTACTTTAATGACGTAACACACACGTCGCTTAACACCTACACAACAGGTCACACAATGGACAATTGATATGCATCTAGACTCATTCCTATGTGAATCCTATGTTAATTAATGCTGGTGTGACAACCGGCTGTCGGCAGCCTTTGTTAACTTTGTTGAGGTGTGAATTTAAAGTAGTTTTAAATGTATGCATGCGCCTGCGCGTGTTCCTGTTCAAATAGGTTCTTGCACGGCGTGCAAGGCCGTCCCATGAGCAATGCAACCCTGATACAAACTGAAGGAGTGTTAACCATTTAAACCCTCTATACTTAGTGAAACAGACCTGAGATAACTCTGTACTTAGACCACTTTCCCCCTCTATACCAAATAGATATAGACTTTCATTAAAAATAGTCGATGTACAAACTCAGACTAATTGATTTAATAATTTAATTTCTTATTCCAGGTTACAAAATAACAAACAAACATAAAAGTTAAAATATGGAGATTCAAGGTTTCTGCCCGACAGCAACGATATGTATATATAATTATGTAATCATGTTTATCTCTCCATGTATAAATTACACTGTGCTTTCATATAATGACTATAAGTGTTTACTGTAATCTAAGTCTTCATTATTTACCATATGGTCACTTTCTGATAGCTTATTGGTCTCTCTGATTTGATTTGAGACATTTTGATCATAAACATAATGATCACAGTGTGATTTGGCTCCAGTTCACACCTGATGATGATGACTTCATTGATGACATCCAATCATATTAAAGGATACATTAAAGCTGCACTCTGTAGCTTTCATGTCTTACCCGAGATTCAAACCTGCAGTGTAGCTTACAGGTCTACATGGCAGAACATAGATTCAGCTCAGAATGTAACCATGTATCCTACAATAATGTGATCATGTTAATCTCTCATGTATGTTTGTATGACACTGTGCTATAGGATCTTCCAGACCCAGTTAAATGGTAGTTAGGCTCACAAATGATCATTAAATAAAACATATTCTAATTATTGTATCCACAAACTATAAATAAAGTGTTAAAGACAAATGCATACACACAACCTCAGGAACAAGAACACGTATTTTCTTGGACTCATTACGTCCCACTCACATCACTCTGTGTGTCAGAGCAGTTTCTGATGTGGTCTGACATGTGATTACATTCCAATCATCACAATCCATCCTATGTGTTTACATATTACACTAACATGTGTTCTCCCTTAACCCATTAGGACCGGAACGAATCTGTGTCACTTTCAGATTTCTTTGGCTATTCAAAAATAGCAGATATACAAGTTCATAGTGCTGCACCCAGTATGAGCCCGCTATGAGCTTTTACATCTGGCATTTTTGAATATATATGTATATATATATATATATATATATATATATATATATATATATATATATATATATATATATATATATTTATTTTTTTCGTGAAAATTTGTGCAAATCTCTGAATATATATGTTTTTAAAGCAAACATTTTTATCTCAAATCTTTGAACGTACTGTATGTTGCTAAAATATCAGTGGTTCCCAAACCTTTTCATGTCAAGGACCACCCAAAATGATATGTATTTGGCTGTGGACCCCCATCTCAAAATATTTTGTCCCAGGGACCCCCAGAAGTTGTAACAGAGTTAAAAATGTTTGCTTAAAGAAAAATACATATTCAAGGATTTGCTCAAATTATCACAAGTTTCTTTTTTAAATAGTAGATCTACAAGCTCATAGCGCAGCACTCGGTGCCGCGCTATGAGCTTGTATATCTGCTATTTTTGAATAGCCAAAGAAATCTTAAAATGACAGAGATGCGTTCCCGGTCTTAAAGGGTTAACATATACAGATACAGAATGCATGTTAATACCAGATATAAATGATGGCATACTGAGGAAGATTAAATGAATGAATCAGAAGATTATTATGGAGGATAAACTTGATTCCTGAGTAGTGTGGAGGTGAACGTTTTGTGCAAACATTAAAAATATGTCAAGTTGGTGTCAACAAGGCTGGTTAATAATAAATGGCATGGACTGCAGAAACAGTTGACATGAATAACAAATAATCTTGACATCAGACAATAGATTGATTCAAGTACTGAACACTTTTCTTTTCACTATGAAACTGATCATTTTACTTTAAACCAATCTGTCATAGCAGATGAAAATGTTTCACTCTTAATATATACTATAGTGTAGAATTGTATCTCTAAGCTGATATTTAGTCACTTCACAAATGAAATCAGAATGTTGTAATTAGAATGCTGAATCATTATGATTAATGAAGCAAGCTATTACTTTGTAAAATAATTGAGATAGTTGATTAATTTAACACATTCTATTATTTGTTTGTGAAGTATCAGTTTTGTAAACCATTCCAACCATGTGTTTTCTCTTTACATGAATGATGAATGTGAACGTGAACTAGGGTTGGGTGAGTATTACATCAATTCAGATTGACATCAAGTTTTCACCATAGCAGAATATAAACTGAAGGAGTCTTAACCAATGAAACCCTCTATACTTAGTGAAACAGACCTGAGTTAACTCTGTACTTTTCCCCTCTATACCAAATATCTTCATTCAAAATGAAGATATTTGTAATTATATTTGAACTGGGCCTCCTTAATGGTCTCTTTTCCCTTTTCATTTTAGAGGTATTAAAAAGGTCTTAAAAGTCCTTAAATTGTCACTTTAGAAATGTGCAGATACCCTGTATACTCTTATACTGTATGTTGGTTTGTTTACTGTTGAGTGAGAAAACAATGTTGCACATTAAGCTAATCATCTGGGGATCCCCCAAAATAATATGGGGACCCCCCTGGGGGTCCTGACCCACAGGTTGAGAACCACTGCAGTACAAAATAGTGTCATTTAAGTTAACAGCCAAACTGATTCATATTATTGACAGATTATCATACACAATTATGAGATAGCAGATTCATTTATTTAATAACTATGTTGTGTCTAGGTTATTTAACCACTTCAACCCCAGACTCCTTATTATAGGGAAGGCTTTCACAGAAAATAGCTGATAAACAAGCTCACAAAGTGTCCTACTGTACCTACTGTGATGCGTTGTGAGCTTGTCGATCAGCTATTTTCAGAGAAAGCTTTCCCCAGAGAAAACAGAAAAGACACTACTATAGAGCCCTGAGGGACCCCGGTCAACCATATAGGGTTAAAATAGTTAAACAATGGAAATAATAATAATAATAATCTGTCATCTTATCATCAGCCGAATACAAACTGAAGGGGTCTTAACTAATGAAACCCTCTATACTTAGTGAAACAGACCTGAGTTAACTCTGTACTTGGATCACTTTTCCCCTCTATACCAAATATCTTCATTAAAAATAGCTGATGTACAACCTCACAGACTAATATATTGAATAATTACATTTCTTATTCCAGGTTATCTAACAACTCATAAGAAAACACTCGGTCATCTTTATGTATAAAATATCAGTTTTCTAAACAAATGTGTTTTTCTTTTTCTTTTTATGCATTATGAATATGAAGGTGGTGAGTATCAAACATATTCTACTTCATGTTCTCTGATGTGTTTTCATATTAATATCACGTTCTCGGGTGCATTTCTCCTTTCCGACATGTCGCCTTTCCGACGTTGACGAACCCTATACCTAACCCTAACCCTAACCCTAACCGCACGCGGAAGCCACTAGTCGGAGTGGTGAGATGTCGGAATGGAGAGTGAACACCCACGTTCTCACAATCATAGAACACAAGTTGAATGGATCTAATAAGTCTTCACAGTGAATGACCATTGTATTTTACATTGCTTGATGTTTCAAGTCTAACATTTTATTACAAGGATAGTGTAATTTTCTTGTTAAATTAATCAAATTAATTTAATTTAAATACAAATATAAGTTATTATTAAGGTCATGAGCTTCCCAAATCACCTCTTGTACTAATGTTTGCTGTTTTAACCAACCATAGAGTTTAAGTAGTTAACAATTAAATTAATAATAATAATCTGTCATCTTTATGTACAAAATATATTTTTTTCTAAACAGCCATTGTATCTTATATTGTTTCAGGTCTAAAACATTTAAGGCCATGAGATTCCCAAATCACCTCTTGTAGCCTACTAATGTTTTTAGTTTGAATACAAAACCTACAAGACCTTTTCACATTATTATTTATTTAAACAGGTTTACGGGTTTTATTGAACAAAGGCTGGGGGGGAGAAGCAACCGGGGGCAAAGGGACCAGGCAGAGACATAGTCAAAGGGGGAGCGTGGGTCAGAGTTCTGAGGGGGCAGTCTGCATGGTTAATAATTCTATGTCGTGTCTAGGTTATTTAAACACTTAAACCTCAGCATCCTTATCGTGGGGAAGGCTTTCACAGAAAATAGTTGATCGACAAGCTCACAACGTGTCGCATAAGCGTAAAACCCAGATACACGCAGAGGTCACAAACAGGCAGAATTACAGGTTCCGAATAACAGGTTGAAGCGAGCTAGACTAGAGTTGAACTGGTGTGATCAGCAGGCAGAGAATAGTGGCATGAGTGAGGCAATAAATACTGTGGCTACTCAGTGTGTGCGTGCTTCGATGGGTGTGGACGTGACACCAACAACTATTGGGACTCTATCATTCTCAATAACAGTGACAGGCATCAAACACCCCATCATGGTGTAAGAGAGGAAAGAAAGGATTATTATGAAGGGTGATTTACAGTGGAATTGTCTGATAGAGAAATGTCTACAAAGTTGTGTATACATTCTAAAGGTGGCCTGAACAACAGTAACCACAGAAAGTGTGGATTTTGAAGAAATAGGTAGGAAAGAATTCAAAGTTAGAAGAGAAGCTGGTGCAGAAAGAAATGACTCCAATAGAGTAAGGGTGGGTAAACTTTAAGGGCTCTTCTTTGGATCAGGAGCACTGTCAATAGTTGCACTGACTTAGGATGAATTGGCAATCCTCCATTGTGCAGTGGCTCAGAGTTCTTACCCACTGCCTGTATTTGGTGTTTTGGGGATTCACTGTACACTGGTGTGGGAGGAGAGGTGCAGTAGGGGGTGTGGTTTGCAAATCAGCAGCATCCAGCAATTGTGGTGTCAACCACTTTGTCGTCATGACTCACACAGAATATTGAAGGCAAATATCCATATACTGTAGGTTTCTCCTTCATAAAAGCCTTACTGATTGGTCAACTAGATTATTACACAAACTGACAGTTTCTCATTGGCTCATTGCCAGTCATCACTAACCCCAAGCTAATGTTATGTTACATCAGTTTGCTCTTAGAGAAATGTCTAGGCCTCTTCTTCCATGACACTGTGTAATGCAGAATGCACTGTAATAAAAAGTGATAATTTCATTGACCATGATTGAATCCACCTGCAACACACCCATAGACAATATTCAGCGTAATCCAACCCATCTCATCCCTGTACCAGATATGCACCCTTCTCTGGTCCTGACAATTTGCATGAGCTGAATAACTGACTCAGATAGAGTATGATTCCATTTTAATAACATATGTTCTGATTGTTATACCAACCAGTGTATCAAATAACCTTGAGAATTAAGAGATATCTGGAGAGGAGGAATTCATTATCTAGACTTGTAATAAGAGCAGTTCATTTCATGCATTGCTTCAGAAACCATATGATATAATTTGTCCTCTAATAGAAGATGTAAACATCTCTCATAGGCTGAAACACCTGGTGTGACATTAGTGTTATGAAGAAATGTATCTGACCTGATACAACGTTGAGAAAGTCATGGTCTGAGAGTAGGAGTGAATCAAAAGGCCAGTGGGATCTGGATTGGTTTGATTGTCCTGCAAGAGAGAGTTCAAAGGTCACAGGCATGATCAGATATCACAACAGTCTTGTATGAAGTCGGTTGTTATCTAACAGAAAATGAAAGTCTCTGCAAGAAAAAAAGGAATCACACCCACTCACCCAGTGTGAATAAACAGTGCTTTCTGGCCCCAAGGACCCCTTCGTATATTTTGAATACCTTCGTGGAGATACATTCTGCTGGCTATGCCTTTAGTAGGGTTGTCCGATATTGGCTTTTTTACCGATAACCGATATACCGATATTGTCAAACTCTTAATTACCGATACCGATATCAACCGATACCGATATATGCGGGGATTACTTTGATTAGGGTAAGCTCAAATTTCATATCACACATATCATACAGTAAGAACTCCTGTAAATTATTAAAAAAAAAAAAAAAAGGGGGGGGGCGGGTTTAAACCGATACCGATATTTTCCGATATCGATTTTTATGCTAATATCGGCCGATAATATCGAACATCCCTAGCCTTTAGTGTTTACTGTACTGTGGTACAAAGCCACAAGGAAACTACACATCTGTTACAGGGGAGAGCAGATGATAACTTCTGTCTGGACAGTGTCTCTCTCTGAATGTTTGTGGAGATGACTGATTTATCCTTAGTTACACCTATAGCTCTGAGTCCAATTAGTTTGACTCAGGCAGGTATGACTGCTTAAATCAGTCATTCCCCATCCTACAATTAGATGTACAAATTAATATTATGGCACTTCTGTACTTATGTATTTATTTAGTTGAGTTACCTTGAACTCTCAACCCAGGAGCCATGGGAGGAGAGTGACATAATTATTCACACAAATCAGTAATTCAGCTTATATTTACATAATAATAATGTATATAATACTATAATATAATAATGTTTACAATAGGTATACAAAGTCTGTCTTTATCTGATGTGTTCAGATTCTTGCATGCCTGTTCTTCTTCATGTACATGTATTCAAGACTGAAGTTGATTTAATGTTAAATGTATTTATTATCCAGTCAGTATAACATGATGAAGAGTTGTTATTAAAACACAGTTTTCTCTTTATGTAGATATAGCTAAAGCTAAAGCTGAAGCTAAAGCGTATCTCAGCAAGGAGACAGCAGAGCAGAAGAATAGAAGACTGAATTCAGCTCATGTGTTTGGTAAGTAGGATAACAATAGACTTAATGAAAACTATACATTCAACTTTATTATACTGTACATTTATCAATGAAACAATTATACACACACACACACACACACACACACACACACACACACACACACACACACACACACACACACACACACACACACACACACACACACACACACACACACACACACACACGTTACAATGTCTGTGGTTCATCTAAACATATATGTTCTGTAGATCTGCAGGTCTGGACAGAACTGGAGAATAGTAACAAACTACTAACAGAAAAAAAACAAGAATTGGATGAAAGTAATAAACTACTTACAAAAAAAAGCCAAGAATTGGATGAAAGTAATAAACTACTTACAAAGAAAGGCCAAGAATTGGATGAAAGTAATAAACTACTTACAAAAAAAGGCCAAGAATTGGATGAAAGTAATAAACTACTTACAAAGAAAGGCCAAGAATTGGATGAAAGTAACAAACTACTTACAAAGAAAGGCCAAGAATTGGATGAAAGTAATAAACTACTTACAAAGAAAGGCCAAGAATTGGATGAAAGTAATAAACTACTTACAAAGAAAGGCCAAGAATTGGATGAAAGTAATAATGAAAGTAATAAACTACTTACAAAGAAAGGCCAAGAATTGGATGAAAGTAATAAACTACTTACAAAGAAAGGCCAAGAATGGGATGAAAGTAATAAACTACTTACAAAGAAAGGCCAAGAATTGTATGAAAGAAATAAACTACTTACAAAGAAAGGCCAAGAATTGGATGAAAGTAATAAACTACTTACAAAGAAAGGCCAAGAATTGGATGAAAGTAACAAACTACTTACAAAGAAAGGCCAAGAATTGGATGAAAGTAATAAACTACTTACAAAAAAAGCCCAAGAATTGGATGAAAGTAATAAACTACTTACAAAGAAAGGCCAAGAATTGGATGAAAGTAATAGACTACTTACAAAGAAAGGCCAAGAATTGGATGAAAGTAATAAACTACTAACAGAAACATACCAACAACTGAATCAGAAAGATGAAGAGCTGAAGACGATGCAAGAGGAATGGGATGATGTCATCACTGAAAACAAACAGCTTGGTGAGAAATGGATAATTAAAAATAGACCTTATCTCTCTTGATTATTATTATTATTATATAATGAATACTATTTAATATATTAAGTATATCTTCAACGTTGCAGCTCAGCAGATCTGTGATCTGAAGACTGAATTAGAGAAACTGAGGACTGAATCAGACCAAAAGACTGGTCAGTAAAATGAAATATATTTCCTTTATGTGTGTCGTCAACATTAGTAAGATGATAAATAGTTGTCTTGTCTTATAGAGAGTGGGTTAACCTCTACAGCAGACCCCAAGCTACCAATCAGGAGATGGAGCATCAACATTCCTCCAGAAAGTTAGTAATCAAAAGTGCAAAAGTACTGTAAAATACATCCAGTATCATTTAATAGCCCAGTAACACCTTTCTTTTGTACTATCGTCAATACTTTGACTATTTATGTTGTGTTGCAGAGGATGGAGAGAACACAGACTCCACTCTTCCACTGAGGAGGACACACAGTATGGGATATCTTCCTCCAAACTGTGAGTCCATGTTACTCTTTCAATTTCTGTTGAACTTCATGATGTTACACTATTCATTCTGGTCATGCATTCAGTTTCATAGCCTGCCTTTAAAATGTGTTATAAATGAAACTCTTAACTTTCTATGCTTATACTTGTTCTATTGACAAGAAATAGGAAATCTACATAATGATGTAAATTTCATCACCAGTTCATGTCTGTGCATCTCAGATTGTGTTATTGTGTGTACTTTACGTGCGGACAAGCCCACTGACTGCTAATGTGTTAGAAAAGAAAAATAGATGCTCTGTTTGAGGAGATAATGAAAGGATATTCATCACTATACCTGCTGTATTATATTATGTGACGATAAAGGACTTGAAATTGACGTGACGTTCGTTGCCAGGTTTGTAATATCGAATACACCCGTGCAAAATTAAAAAGTAAATAAAAAATACTTCTCGAAGCTTTGTTGAGGGAATTAATTTGAATTTCTGGCCGTCAGAGTATAACAGGAATGCACAGAAATAACTGACGCAAGATAGAGTAAAACCACAGTAAACATCTTCTCACAAATCCATCAGTTTTCTGGAAGAAAGTTGTTAGATTATGAGTATTATAGTATTGAGCGTTGCCTGTATTGCTCTTGAATGCATGTGTGTCTGCAGACACCAAATTGTAGTATAATCTCAACCATCTGCTGTCCTCTCACCTATAGAAGTGTAGTCAGACCTTAAGACTGTCAATAAGGGTGTAAAAACACATGAACATTACCATTAAAGACTAACACAAAAGAAAAGAAGGTAATTGTGAATGGTCAAACAGTGCAAGTATTTCTATTTGATGTCAGAACCACACCATTGCATCTCATCATGACATCACAGATTAGAGCACGTATACACACCACATTAGTGATGTGTGTGCAGATTTTGTGGCTATAGAACATGGCTCTCCTTTCACTCTCCTTGGTATTTAATCCACCTGGACTGTTTGATTGATGTCTGTGTTGTGTTGCAGTGGGTGGAGAGACCACAGATGAAGACTCCTCTCTACCAGTGAGGAAGAGGAGACGCAGTAAAGGTCATCCTCCAGATAGTGAGTCTATGCTACTTTTACAAATAGTCTAGCAAGGAATATTATACACTATGTGTTCATCTCTAAACATTTAAGTGCAATTAGTGGACAAGGTTTAAACTTAGTGAATAAAGATACATGTATAACCTTGATGTATGGAGTTAAGAGACAGTGGAATATGTCTACCTATTTATTCATTCATTCATTATCATTTTCTCTTCCAATTTTGTCATTGCCAATTCTCAATGTGCTTTGTGTTCCCTGTTGTTGCCAAATCCCCCACTGTTGGTCTGGTGGTGTAGACTACCATGTGTTTCCTCTGACACACATTGGGTCACCAACCGCTTCTTTACAAATTACTTGATTTTATCATTTATAGTACGATACAATTAAGAGCTAGGGTTATCAAACATGTCTGAAGATGACCAATTTGTCCCAGAACAGGACAGCAATTATGAGTCTTTCACACTATGCATGCAAATAGTCTCTGAACAATGCCTGTGATGTAGCATTTTCACTGTATTCTTCCATTGTGTTGTCTTTCAGTGTCAGCAGACAACATTGTTGACTCACCAGTGTCTCCCTCTGTGTCTGAGCTGAGACTGGTGCTACTGGGGAGGACTGTAGCTGTGAGGAACGCAGTAGGAAACACCATCCTGGGCAGGGAGGTGTTTGGTGCTGAGGCCAGCTCCTCTGAACTGAGTCAGAGGAGTAGGAGGAGAGAGGGTGACGTCTGTGGGAGACGGTTGGTGCTGGTGGACGCTCCAGACTTCTCTGGACGCTCACTGGAGGACACAAGGCAGGATGTGGGGCAGTGTGTACGTCTGTCTGCCCCGGGTCCCCATGCCTTCCTCCTGGTCATACCAGCAGAGCCCTCTGAAGGAGAGGTGAGAGGGATGATGGAGAAGATGCAGGAGGCGTTTGGAGAGAGCTGCTGGGAACACAGCATTGTCATCATTATCCACACTGACAGTGTGAAGAAGCAGAGTGTTGAGGAGTTTCTCCAAGCAGGCAGTCAGGAACATCAGCAGCTTGTAGATAAATGTGGGAACAGATGCCACGTCCTCAACATTACAGACAGCAGCAATGCTGGTCAGGTTTCACAGCTGCTGGAGAAGATAGAGAACATGGTGGCACGAAACACAGAGAGCTTCTACAGCACTCAGACCTACCAGGAGGCAGAGGCCCAGGTCAGAGAGATGGAGATAAAGATTCAGAGGGACATGGAGGAGAGGAGACACATGGAGGAGCAGGAGATGAGGGAGAGGTTTGAGAAGGAGCTGAAGGACTCTCTGAGGAAGATAGAGGGATCCATCCAAGAGCACGAGGGAGACATCAGGAAGATCGACCATCGAACGAGTGAACTAGAGAGACAAGTGAGGGAGGAGAGGGATGAAGAGAAGAAAAGAGAGCTGGAAGGAGAGCTGAGAAGGGAGTCTGAGAGAAGAGAGGAGATGGAGAGAAAGCTTGATAGGTTTAGAGCAAAGAGAGAGAATGAGAGGAGAGAGAGGGAAGAGAGACACACACAGGACATAGAGGAGATGAGAGAGACCTACGAAGCAGAGGCCAGAGTGGAAGCAGAGAGAAATCTGATGAAGGTTCTCCTGCCTGAGATCCAGAGGAACATCATGATCTCAAACACAAAGATGCAGAGAGAGTTTAACAGACAGCTGGGGGAGAAGAACAGAAAGATGACAACACTGAGACAAACTTTAAAAGAGAGCCACAGCCGTTATTTAGTGCTGGAGGAGTTGTATCAAGACTCACTGGACAAACGCCTGAAGTTACTGGGAAAACTGCCATCAGGAAGTGAAGGGGAGTACTTGTGAGGGGGAAGAAAGGAGAGCAGAAGCGGGGTTCAGGAGATTTTATTTTTAGCTGCTGTACAGAACAGTCAGCCTATGTCAGTTTGGAAGAGCAACAATCTTTTTTTAAATGTGAAACTGTATTGTCTCTTAACAAAACAATGACGGTCCTCCTACTGTCATGGTAACAGACATTGAGAGCCATTGTTAGCTTACCAATTTGGAAATTAATTGTGGTGGCATGAGTAGATACGATATCTACTTGGTAACTCGACTATTTAATCTTAAAGGACGACTTCACCCATTTTCAATCTTTATATAATTGGTCCTCACTAATGCTCATTATAATATGGCACCATTTTTGTTTACTCAGTCTGTGTGTCAGAGGAGGGCTGTGGACAGTTCAGAAACCCGCCTACCAGTGATATCATCAATGGGGAATCCAAGGTAATAGAAACTACAGGCTTTCTATTCCTGAAAAGTTAGCATGCTATAATGGAAGCCATTGTTCTCGTGTTGATAATTAAACAAATCCTAACAATTATGTCACTGGTAGACGGGTTTCTTAAGTGCCCACAGACACAAAAAAATGACACAATTTTATGAGGAGCATTAGTGAGGATCTATTATATGAAGATACTGTAGGTTGAAAACGGGTGAAGTCGTCCTTTAAGTACATGTAATATCTTACAAGACATACACCTTTTATTATAGTGGTCTTAATCCAGTTAACTTTATAGAGGGTATAGTGGCCTAAAGCTTAGAGGAGCGCCCTCGTTGCCGGAAGGTTGCCGGTTCGAATCCCCGGACCGGCAGGAAAAATTTGGGTGGGGAAGTGAATGTTCACCACTTCCCCAACACCACTGAAGTGCCCTTGAGCAAGGCACTGAACCCCAACTGCTCCAGTGGAGCTGCTTAGTGGCCAACAGTATAAGACTGTGGTTGTACTAGTCAGCTCCCAGGTTTTAATTGTGTCTGTCTGTCTGTCTGTCTGTCTGTCTGTCTGTGTGTTTCTATGTGCAGGGCGTTGCTGAAAATGAGCACTTGTGCTCAGCTACTACCCAGGGTAAATAAAGAACAAAAAAAACAAAAGAAAGTTTAAACAAACAGTCTGTAAATATTGCTTGTAAATAGTTTTTGCATTTTTTTCTAATTCATGTTATGGTGATGATTATGATTAAACTTCATCTTTTATATTAACCCTCTTTCCTAACTAGTGTTACTTTATGTTCAGTCATATATGCATTGCTTTTTTTAATAGACTGTACATATATTACCCAGAAGGCCTGTACTCTACATCATTTTCATTTTCATATTCACTGTTGATAGTCTGTACATATATTCATTGATATATTGGTGATAGATGTACTGTATATTCATTCATATATTAGTTGGTGATGACAGTACATTTAATCTATGTAATTACAACAACCTTGGCTAAATGTTGGATGTGATTAATGCCTGAGGCTGCTTACTGTACCTCCTGTTCCTCCTGTAACAGCGGTTCACAACCTTTTCTGGATCAGAAAAGGTTGTGTCCCAGTTTGGGAACCATTGTATTAATGTATAAATGTATGACTGTGTGGCCATAGCTGAGTGGGTGGAGAGGCTGTCTGGGTATAAGAAGGTTCGACCCCTGGACCATGTGTTCCCTAGGCAAGACACTTGATACCCCAAAGGAGTGGGGACTAAATTAATTATTCTTACTTCATATATATCAATCGTTTATACACTCACTTCACACTTAACGGGTGTATTGCTGAGTACCCAATGTGCAATGTTGAGTGTCCCAAACAGATACTGCACTAGTTAATGTTTAATTACATTATGTCACTTCAGTGCAAATTATATTATCCCTATTATCTTCATATTTCTTTGTCCAATCTGTATGGTAGAGTATGATAATATAACTTTGATTGATCTCCCTGCTCTTATTGAGACATTTAGATCGTGTCAAAGGTCATGTCTCACCTAGACACAGGATCTGACACCAATTTTGAAATGGTCAAGATTCAATTTATCCCCTGAGCAAGCAGGCAGGCTCTATTAGCTCAATGGTAAAAATATCAGCACTTGCACAGGAAACCAGGTTCAAATCCGGGGTAGAAGAGGAAAGTTGCCTAGTGCAGCTTTAACAAATTAATAATCGTTATTTATGTTAACAAACGGCATACAGTACTTTACACTGTAATAGCCAATATTTATTAAGAATTTAATCTACTGTATAAGCCATGTATGTATGGCATGAGGCTCATATGAGCTCAGAGCCCTTGGAATATTTTTGAAAGGTTCACCCCCGTTCTGGTACTTAAAAGGTAAAGTACAAACATAACAGAGTAATATGAACCTGATGTCTTCACCAGTGAACCCTTGGAGTTTTCTGTGAGAATTTCACCAGCTTCCTGATGGATGACTCGGTAACAAGCTGTTGCCTTCTTGCCTTCCAGCACTTAACCCATTAAGACCTGAAGCCCATTCTACAAATGTCTTCTTAAATCCTAACAGTTTTCTGAAAAACCTGTGTTGCCATATCAGTGGTGCTCAAACTTTTTCTGGTGAAGGACCCCCAGAATGATATGTATTTGTCCGCAGACCCGCATCTGAAAATGTTTTGTGGCAGGGATCTCCAGAAGCAAAGATTTGGGTTTTTAGAAAATCGCTTTAAAAAAATATATATTCAAAGATTTGCACAAAATGTTAAAGTTTTTTTTTTTAAATAGCAGATCTACAAGCTCATAGCGCGGCACTCGGTGCCGCGCTATGAGCTTGTAGATCTGCTATTTTTGAATAGCCAAAGTATAACATAATGGCTTAAGTGGTCAAAATGATGTGTTCCTGGTCTTAATGTGTCCTCAACGTCCTCAATACCCTCATACCTGTTGAAGTTACTTCTCCAAAGTGAGTGACTCCCACAGCCACACCACTAGAGGGAGCCACCATGATCCGGTAGCACCCACACTTAGAACAAACATGGGAAAGTTCTCATTCTACTGCTCTGCCACCAACATGTGGAATGTCCTGAAACACCATCCATTAAAGGATGTGTAACACTGGTTTCTTTCAAAAACTGGCCTGAAAAAAAAAACTATCAGGAGACCACAAGGGGAGCTAAATGTCATTTCCCATCTCTTTTGTATTTGTTGATGACATGTATTATTGTGCTAATTCTGTATGCTATGCTATGTTGATGAATTGAACACATAGGACCACAATGGAAACATGTCCCCAGGACTTTTATTTTGTGTTCTCCTTTTAGCTTTAATGTCAGGCAGCCAGGCCCTGCATCCTGTTCTTTGATGAGTTTGACTCGCTGGCCCCCAGGAGGGGTCATGACAACACGGGGGTGACGGACCGCGTGGTCAACCAGCTCCTCACACAGCTGGACGGGGTGGAGGGTCTGCAAGGTACTGTAACACCAGTGGTTCTCAAACTCTTTCATGTCAAGGACCCCCAAAATTATGATGTTTTGTTTTTTGTTTTTTGGCTGCTGTCTCAAATTTCTCAAAAATAGCAGATCTACAAGGTCATAGCGCGGCACTCGGTGCCGCGCTATGAGCTTGTAGATCTGCTATTTTTGAATAGCCAAAGTATAAAATATGGTCAAAATGATTGTGACGCCATATTAACTACTTTTGTTGGGGGACCCCTTGGTACCCCCCCCCCCCCCCCCCAAAGACCCCTGGTTCACTTTGAGAACCAATGCACTACACACTTCACATACTGTTTACCATGGTCTGCTAGCAAAATCATGAGTATTTATTTAACTCTGAAAGTATAAAAAATAGACCCAATGGGGGGGGGGGGGGGGGGGGTCATACTGAGATCACACCTTGGCAAACAGGGACAGAAAATTAGACGTTAAAATGTGGGTCCGCCGCGACCCGATAATGGGTCCCGACCCATGGTTTGGGAAACAGTGTATTAACTGGCTGAGCCATCAGGCATCCCCAGTAATATAATTATTTTTTTTAAGATGATTTTCTAGGCTTTTATGCCTTTATTGATAGGATAGTAGTCTGACAGGAAATGGGTAGAGAGACGGGGAGTGACATGCAGCAAAAGGCCGTCGGGATTTGGGACTCGAACCTGCGACTTGCTGTCAGGCTACTTTGGAGCCTATACAGGTGCCTGCACCAGACCGCTACGCCAGCGGTCCAGGCCACAATACAGATAATTTGAGGTCAAATATTTGTGTTGTGTTTTGCTATCAGGTGTGTATGTGCTCACAGCCAGCAGTGGACCAGACCTGATAGACCCGGCCCTGCTGAGACCTGGTAGACTGGACAAGTCCTTCTACTGCCCTCCCCAGGACCTGGTCTGTACTGTTTAATATCATACACCCACTCATAATGATCACTGTTTTAACACACTAATATTTCAACCATTTAACATGCTTATTATATCGTTGTTGTCGGGCAGAAACCTCTCATCGTCCATTATTTTTTTTTATTATTAACACCCTACTTGATCTGTACTACAGCGTCACACAAAACGCGTTGTGAGCTTGTAGATCTGCTACTTTTGATGCTTTTGAATGTGAATCCTGAAAAGTAACAGTTTTGGACATAATGATGAAGTTTCCACCCGACAGAAACATAGAAACCATGTAAGGTCACACAGTGATTCACAAAGACAAAACAGTTGGTATAGTAGAACACTTTTAAAAAGTAGGTGGAAGACAACTTCAAACATAATGAACCCTTTATACTTAGTGGACCGCTGTCCCCCAGGACTTCCCCTGTACACCACATCTCTTTGCCCAAGCTATAGCCCATCTAGAAGTTCACAACGAGACGCATCGCCACGCCTAACAAGCTTTGTGAGCCTATAGATCTTATATAGGTTGTAGATCATGAGTTTTATAGATTGTTGTGAGCTTATAGATCAGCAACTGTTCGCGCCTCCCAGAATAAGCTCTATGCACAGTAGCCATTTTGGAGAGAAATTGGGCCTCTTCCTGACTTCCTGCACAGGTGTTACCCAATGATACTAATGAAGGCTCTGTTCCATTCTGGTCAAACAGAGTCAGGGTGCTGATATTGTTGCATGTTGGCTCACTGGAAACACTCTGCTACACCAGTGGGTCTCAATGTGTGGTCCAGGGACCCTCATTGGTTCCAAGTTGAGGGGGTTCCAAATGGCCCCTTAAAAAGGTGTGTAACTCTGAGAGTGTACAAATGGAACCAAATGGACCCTTACGGGTCCATTTGGTTCCATTTGTACACTCTCAGAGTTATGGGGGACCTTTAAAATTAAAAGGTTTGAGAACCACTGTGCTACACTAAATGGAACAGAGCCTTCATTAGTATCATTGGTAAAAACCTGTGAAGGAAGTAAGGAACACGCCCCCCCCCCCCCCCTCATCTAGACTGAGTGGCAAAACATTGAGCAGCATGGAGCGTTGGAGTTTGGAAGCGCTCGTTGGAAATCACTCAACGGTCCTGCGTACCACCTGTTTCTAAATGTCACATAATGCAGGAGGCAGCGGGACGTTGTGTTGTTGTAAAACGAGCGCTTCCAAACTCTGACACTTAGAAAAATAATCACCTGCACAGAATTCATTGACAGAAAGTATCTCATAACATGTCTCTGCGGTGGATTTTTATGAAACATAAACTTTGCAGATAGAAAGAGGATAATTCAAGCTTTCCGTACAGCTGCCATGTTGGTGAGTTTAATGTCGTTTAACACGATCAGATAGGACTTTTCTGTTTGGATGTATGGGGCTGTAAAGGCCAGAACGTTTTTTTTTGCCACTCAGTAGGCGTTCCCGCATAACTTCCGGGTACGATGATGTCACGCGCATAGCCTCTATAGGGACGCTATAGGGTTCAAGTCAGTGTTTAATGTAAATGAAGTGCCTTCGGTGTGGATCTATAACCGCCTTAAAACCTTCTCTCTCTCTCTGTGTGTCTCTTCCTCTGGCGGCGGGTTCAGGAGGATGGTGTGGAGATCCTCAGGGCTCTGAGCGCGGGCCTGCCCCTGGCCGATGACGTGGACCTGGGGCAGCTGGCCGCCGCCACGGAGCGTTTCACCGGAGCCGACCTGAGAGCCCTGCTGTACAACGGACAGCTGGAGGCGGCACACGGCAGCCTGGCGGCCAGCACCACACATGTCAGTACTACTGGGGGTTGGGTTCTGCTTCCTTAAAGGAGCACTTCACCCCTGGAAGAAGTCCCAGTCACTCAATGTTAATATTATTTGTAGTAGATAACAGTAGCAAAATTTCAAATTTGCACCCTATAGCCAGAAAAATATAGAAGTCTGTGTGTTTGACTGGATGACTGGGGTTTGGCTGCATTACTACAATGACCACAATGCTTTGGGGCACTTCACTTCCTTGTGAGGAGGAGGCTGCGTGGGGGCGTGGTCTACATTGTAACTTTCCCCTCCCAGTTCTCACTACAACAACATCAACAAGTGTTGCCATGTCTGCTTATTATAAGCGGCTGGTTTCTGAAATGTAGTTGATATTTGGGCTCGTTTCCAAATGTTTTGATTGTTGTTTAAACCAGTAGTTCTCAAACATGTTCATGTACTTTTCCACGGACCCTCATCTGTGCACTGAGCGCCAACATATTTGCCAGGGAGACCCTACCAAAAATGTGTTGTTAAAATGTTTTAGAAATATTCCACATTTTGCACTTTTTTCCCCTCAAGATTTTTTGGAAAATAGCAGATCTACAAGCTCACACTGCGTCACATCGTTACACGTTGTGAGCTTGTAGATCGGCAATTTTCAAATAGCCCATGTCTAGGTTTAAAGTGCTCTTGGCTAAGTATTTTCTTTTGGGCTTGTTTTCATATACCTGGTTGCTTATTTCTGTCACAAGATCTGGCAACACCGAATACTAAGTTTAGAATGATGAATGTTACGTTCCGAGTTTTTTGTCTACCTTTGGATCACAAAACACGACATCGAAGCCATGTTCTTTCTTGGACCACGTGAAATCTGCCTCTGTTGAACCAGTACAGTTGGACCTGCAAGTTTGCTATATCTACCAGGATGTAAACCGTAACAGTCCCATCATCACCGTGTCTTTGTTGCGCCAGCAATCTGAAACTAATGGCTGCTGTTGTATTGTGTTCTGTATTGATTTGATTGTATCTTATAGTAAACTAAATATATCATGTATAAATTAGCATAGTAACACTAAACGTGTGTGTGCGCGCGCGTGCATCATATTTTTTTCAACATTCCATCCCACCATCTACAGTCCGGTGCTGGTGACGTGACGTCCATCTTCTACTTGGGAGTCGGGACATGGAGATGCGGCATAGTCAACAATATAATAATAAAACAAAACGTTTCATACTCATGTCATGTGTGACTCCGTATATCTGAGAGCATAATGTTTCACTGTCATTTCCAGTTATATTCTTTGGACTAAACTAAACCGTTTCATGCTTTCAATTGGTGTATGGATAATATTAGGTTTTACTATAGCCTATTGTATCTAAGACCAGTAAAGTTGAATCCAATGTGCTGGGGTCCCCAGAAAAATAATGATTACATGTAGAAGTAAATACTAACAGAATGAACAAGAGTTTTTCACCATTATATCTGTAATGCTTACAGTCATGTAATTATGTGCCATTCTGCCAAATGAAAGACCATCTCCTATATCATGAAACAGTTCAAAAGAACCCTTATAGAATTGGGTGTTCATATTTTGTCATTATAAATGCTTACACAATGTAGAATATACCATGATCAATGAGTAGAGCAAGCAGTGTGTAAATGTAACCGTTTTATTTAGAAAAATAATATAAATGGCTGTAGTCCCAGATCTTCAACAGCAGTTCCATTTTTGCAGGCTGATGACAATTTCTGTCCTGTCATTGGAAAGAACACATGAGATTAGACTTGTAGTTTACATGGATATCATCCGACGTGATACCTAATTTATTCTTAGTTGCATGCGCACCGAAAATAGCAGACCTACAAGCTCACAAAGTGTTGAGTCCGCGACGCGTTGTGAGCTTGTAGATCTGCTATTTTCGGGATGCGACGGCGTCATGTACTCAGTAGCTCTGAAACATGTCAGTCATGGCGGAGCTTCAACCTGGTATTTGCACTTTCTACATGTACAGACCGTACATCTACATAAACGTTCAGATTTCAAATATAAAGTCCTGACCTCATGCCACGGATGTTACAATTTGAATCGGGTGGGTCTAAGTACCAGTATCTTCCGTATTGTTTAATAAAAAGCATTTTAATCCAATCGGTGGCCATTTTCTCCTTATGCTTTCAATGACGCGACCCTATCGGTTGGGATGTGTATTGCACTCTGATACATTATACATCTATGAGAAAATGGCCACCGTTCGGATTTAAATGTTTTTTTATTTAACAATATGGAAGATACATGTACTTAGACCCATCCGATTCCAATTGTAACATCTGTGGCCACGGGGTAAGAATTTCATATTTGAAATATGAACGTTTATGTAGATGAAAGGGCTGTGAATGGAAAAAGTGCCAACACCAGGTTGAAGTTCCGCCATGACAGTCATGTTCCCAAAAAAAGACATGGTTTTCCGAGGCTACATCAAAGTCAACAATAACAAACGTTCCGTTCACGCCAGGCTCCACAAGCTAGTTTAGTCTACCCAAGGGATACAACATGAGATTATAGTGATAGTGGCAACTTTACAGCATGTTTACTTACTCGAGAGACAAGCGTCCACCGTCCACGGTCCGTGTACATTCTGTCAGTTCCACTAAGAAACATCCCCGACGGGTTGTTGCTCCTCACTGCCCGCCTTAGCTGCGTGTGGGTCCGGGTACTAAAGTATAACTCTGATATGTTTACACACGCCATGACAGTACATGTGTGAGGTAGCTAATGGGAGTTGCCGAGTGGGGAAATGTTTGGGAGACACCCTCAGGGGCCGGTCCTTTGAACCATGGGGGTTGGTTTGGGTTTGAACTACACCTGTAGTCACCTGCAGTATGTAGTGCGGACATAAGGTGAGACACGGCTGAAAACGTCATTTCACGCGTCATTTGACGCTTTCAGCCGTGTCTCACGGATCAAACGGATCAAAAATCTAAAAACACAGATACAACACAAAAAAAACACCAGGATCATGTTTATGGGGTCCTAGACTTCATGAAAAAAGGATTTGGGTGAAGTGTCCCTTTAACCATTCCCTCTTAACCCATTAAGACCGGGACATTTTTTATATTTGAACCACTTTAGAGGGATATCTGCAAAGTAACTATAACTAAAGTTTTCAAATAATTGTAATGGAGTAAAAGTACAATATTTGCCTCTGAGATATAGTGGAGTAGACGTGAAAGTATTGAAAATTGGAAATACTCCACTAAAGTAAAAGTACCTCAAAATTGTACTAAGTACAGACTCAAGTAAATGTACTTAGTTACTTTTTTACACCACTGCATTTGTGAACACATGGATTTAAAAGTTCTCAGTTACCATTTTTGAATGATTTTGAAACTTTTAACAGTGTATTTCTATATTGAGGTACTGACACTTTTACTTATCCCATTAAAACCATCTGTGTAACCACTTTAACCATTATTTTATACTTTGGCTATTCAAAAATGGCAGATATACAAGCTCATAGCCCGGCACTCGGTGTCGCGCTATGAGCTATGCTAATATTTGAATATATATATATTGTTTAAAGCAAACATTTTGAACTCAAATCTTTGCTTCTCGGGGGTCCCTGGAACAACATATTTTGAGATGGGGGTCTGTGGCCAAATACACATCATTTTGGGGGTCCTTGACATGAAAAAGTTTGAGAAACACTGATTATCAACATACTGTACGTTTTTTCAAAAAACTGTTAGGATTTAGAAGACATTTGTAGAATCCCCAGAAGCAAAGATTTGAGTTACAAATGTTTGCTTGTATATATTCAAATATTTGCACACATTTTCACGATAAAAATAAAAGTAAATAGCAGATCTACAAGCTCATAGCGTATATCTGCTATTTTCTTCCACCACTGCAACTATTACTGACTATCATCTCCTTTAGAATGCATAGAGGCACCACACGTATACCAGAAAGCCACTAGATGGCACTGTAACACAACTTCTTTTGTTGTGAAAACCCAGGAACTCTCAGTGCGTCTCTGGTCCAAACTCCATGAGCCAGGACCTCACAGGGTTGTCGGTACGACTCCCCCCGGCCTACATGCCTTCCATCCAGAGGGGCTTTGAGGAGCTGAACCAGGAGCAGATGGAGCGCCTCCTACAGGAGATCAGAACCATCAAGAGCAGCCACAGGAGAGACAATGTGAGTTACACCCATAGACTGTAAAACAATATGGACGAAGGGAACAGTGAGGTCACCCATTGGTTTCTACAGACACGTTTTAAAGACACTTTTTCATATCATTTTGGGGGTCCTTGACATGGAAAAGTTGGAGCCCCCCTGATATAGCAACATACTGTTAGGATTTAGAAAACATGTCTAGATTATGTATTTGGCCGCGGACCCCCGTCTCAAAATGAACCCAAGGCCTGCTGCAGGCGTGACAATGCAGGCGGTCTGCAGTTCAACACTACTGTTAGGAACATCTTCACTCTCCATTTAAATGGAAGAAGTTACAGTAAAAACGTGGTATTCACTCATATCTTTCATGACACTGTGACACAAGAGATATGTCAGGGGTTTGTAAGCAGAGGATTCTTGGTTCAAGACCTCCCTTTGACCATTTACAATCTCCATCTAAAGTCTATAAAGTTAAGTTTATCATTCTCACTTTTGTCTTTCATGCCTCTGTGGCACAAGAGGTATAAGTAGATTAGTTGAATTGGCTCTTGGTTCAAAACCCCAAAAGTACAATATTTGCCTCTGAGATGAAGTATTTAGTATAGAAAGAAAATGGCATAGGTCTACTCAGGTTAAGTACAAGTTTTGGCTGTGAGCCTTCCTCAGAGCATTCATATCACATAGATTCAACTCACTTCATACACAAGGTCAGAGTTCACCTACAGCTGAAATCTCAAGTCAATCGCCAGGATCCAATCACTTGTATGCAAGAACACAGGCAATTACAGGCAATTTGAGGCATATATCATAGAGTAACATAAAGTAACACATCAAAGATAGTCTTAAGAAGCATTTTTAAGCTATAATCAGGTGTCATAGTGTTGAGTGTGTATATATCCACTGCATTTCTCTCGGGGACAGTTTCTTTAGAATATCCCCCCTCTCATAGGCATCACGATGTTCTCAATCCAACAGAATTTTAATGAAGAGGGTGAACCATGATTTGCTTCAGCATAATGTTTTGCAATTGCATAATCCATATTTCCTGTACGGATCGCAGTTTTATGCTCTGATATTGTTTGTTTGAGGGGTCGTTTAGTTTGTCCTACGTATGCTAGACCACAGGGACATAACAACATGTAAATCACATTATGTCGATTTGCAGTTGATTAATTCACGAATAGGAATGTTCCTTGTGTGTGGGGATGATTGAATGATTTCTGGTCTGTTGTGTTGAAACTGGAATCTCCACATAAATCATAATTATCACCTTTTACTGCTCTAACGATGGAGCAGTGGACTTAAACCCTCAGTCACTTTATGACTTGACTACTTGGAAGTTAATGATTAACTAGGGATAAGAATCTAACATTAATACTCTCACTTGTGTTCACGCTGGTTAGTTGTATAGGAGTCAGTAATGTGTGAGGATTTGTATGAATTAGTTTTTCAAGTCTAAAGCGTATGCCAAGCAGTGAAAGGTAAGAGATTCTATTTACATTTTTCAACCTTTAATGATGAAGAAATGTGTCTGCAGAACCACTGTAGGTTTCAGGCTTTGTGAGCAGGAAACAACAGTCTGTATGAACTGTTGGTTACTTGTGACCAGTGGTGGAAAAAGTACTCAAATGTTTTACTTAAGTAAAAGTGTCAATACTGCAATGTAGAAATACTCTGTTACAAGTAAAAAGTCCTGTTATCAAAATTTACTTGAGTAAAAGTACAAAAGTATTGGCATCAAAATATACTTAAAGTACCAAAAGTAAAAGTACTCACTGTGCATTTTACAAGTTTAAAATGTCTGAAAATCTATTGAAAATAGCAGATCTACAAGCTCACAATGCGTCGCATTGTGACGCATTGCAAGCTTGTAGATCGGCTATTCAAATGCCCCCCAAAAAAATATATATAGGGCTGAAGGTGTTAATGTATGTTTTGTGATATTAATTTAAATCTGCAAAGTAACTAGTAACTAAAGCTGTCAAGTAATTGTAGTGGAGCAAAAGTACACTATTTGCCTCTGAGATGTTGTGGAGTAGAAGTAAAAGTACTGGAAATTGGAAATAAAAATACCTCAATCGTACTTGAGTACAGTACTTGAGTAAATGTACTTAGTTACTTTACACCACTGCGTGTGACCAAATGCAAAGAAAGTAATCTCCATTCTCATGAGAAAGATTGCAGCTCACAAATCACAAACTATGTACAGATAAATGTGATGAATGTTAGGTGTGGTAATTTGGTTATTTCTCTTCTATACAGGAGACATGGCAGCGGCCAGAGGTCAAGGTAGGTCACAACACAGTTTATTGTTTTTTTCCTGATAGATGAACCATCATATAGTGATATGAGGAGGAGGGAGATATGTGGTTCACACGTCAAGCAATAATACATAAACATTATCATTCACAGACAGACAAGCCAGACCTTTGCTTAAATTTACATTACTAAATCTTTACTTTTTTACTTTACAAAATGTCTTCTAAATCTTAACAGTTTTTTGGGGAAAAGAAGGTATGTTTCTATAATATCGGTGGTTTTCAAACTTTTCATGTCAAGGACCCCTCAAAATTATGTATTTGGCCTCTGACCCCCATCTGAAAATATTTGGTTCCAGGGACCCCCAGAAGCAAAAATATTAGTTAACAATATATATATATATGTATATATTCAAAGATTTGCATATATATACTCTGTGCCGTGCTATGAGCTTGTAGATCTGCTATTTTTGAATAGCCAAAGAAATCTTAAAATGACACAGATGCGTTCCCTTCCCGGTCTTAATGGGTTAAGATGCTGCTTGGCAATTAGACAAATAAACACAATGACTGTATATTGTTGTATGAAAAATATGCTTTGGGTTAGTGGATTAAAAATTATATTTGGCAGAGGTCAAATATAATAAATAAGAAAACACTGAGTTAACCCATTAAGACCGGGAACGCATCTTTGTAACCACTTTATCCATATTTTATACATTGGCTATTCAAAAATTAGCAAATAATACAAGCTCATTGCACGGCACCGAGTGCAGCTTGTAGATCTGCTATTTTTGAAACATCGTGAAAATTGGTGCAAATCTTTGAATATATATATTTTTAAAGCGAACATTTTTAACTCAAATCTTTGCTTCCATGGGGGGTCCCTGGAAGAACATATTTTGAGATGGGGGTCCGCAGCCAAATACATGTCATTTTGGGGGTCCTTGACATGAAAAGGTTTGAGAACCACTGATTAGAGCAACATACGCTTTTTCAAAAAAAAAAAAAGGATTTAGAAAACATTTGTAGAATCATCAGAAGCAAAGATTTGAGTTACAAATGTTCACTTTAAAAATATATATATTCAAAGATTTGCACAAATGTGCATGATTTTTCCCAAAAAAAATAGCAGATCAACAAGCTCATAGCGCGGCACTCGGTGCCGTGCTATGAGCTTGTAGATCTGCTATTTTTGAATAGCCAAAGTATAAGATAATGATTAAAGTGGTGAAAATCTAAAATGACAGATGCTTTCCCGGTCTTAATGGGTTAAAGCTCCCATAACAAGTGTATTATAAGGGCAACGTTTTGACCATGTAGGTCTTCATTAGGCAAATGGATTAAATGAACACCATAACGTCCACTAATATATCCTCCCTGTTGAGTCAGAAACCTTGTATCTCTATACTTAAACTTTTTATGTTTTTTTCCTAAATCAATGCCCTACTTCATCATACTACAGTGTCACACAAAGGTAGCGAAAAAAATGCTGATCTACAAGCTCACAACGTGAACTTGTAGATCTGTTACGTGTTTATAAAGTATTAACAAGAGCTTGTGACTGAATGATAACTACTTGGACATACAAGGTTTCTGTCAGACAGTGAGGATATGAGAAGGTGCTGAGCTCCATTAGTAACTATAACATAACTTGGTTCAAGTCATAAAGACCAAGACAGAAGCTTATCAGATGTTCTAATCATTTCAGTTCTATTCAGTGTTTAATTAACTAAAGCAAAACTCTGCCTTGATCATAATTATGTTTATGTTCCTTGTAGCAAAGAGCTGCTTTGACCTTATAACCTGTTGAATCCTTTTGGAAATTAATTCATGAAGATATAGAAGGCAAACTGTGTGTGTGTGTGTGTGTGTGTGTGTGTGTGTGTGTGTGTGTGTGTGTGTGTGTGTGTGTGTGTGTGTGTGTGTGTGTGTGTGTGTGTGTGTGTGTGTGTGTGTGTGTGTGTGTGTGTGTGTGTGTGTGTGTGTGTGTGTGTGTTGGGGGTGTCATTGTAAAGTGTTGGTTACTTCACTGCATGTCTTCTTAATTATGGTTACATTTAAATGAACAGTAATTATTTCTTCACTAACTGTGTCTTTTCTTCACTCCAGGTGACTTTAAACTCGTCACTGAAGGCTATGCTTTGGGTTGGCCAGGTGATAATACCACCCTCCCCTGTCACCTCTCTCCTGAGACCAGCGCGTCTTCCATGACAATCAGGTGGTTTAAGGAGTCAGAGTGTATTTACCTTTATAAGAATGGTCAGGTGATAGAGGGGAGGGGCTACGAGGGCAGACTGACCCTGAACATCCAGGATCTGCAGAAAGGCGATGTGTCTCTGATACTGAGAGACTACAGACGTACAGATGATGGAGTTTACATCTGTCAGGTCAAACATGGAGAACAGGTGGAGGAGATTGCTGTGGGATTATTTTCATGTAAGTGATCTACTGTCACTGTGCATTATTAACCGTGATATTGTAGATGTCAGGTGGAAACCTTGTATGTCCCAAACTGTTACTTTTCAGGAAATGAAAAAAAGAACATGACTGTGTTCTAAAGGATCTAATGTAGTTATTATTTAGTCACAAGCTATTGTTAATACTATTCATCAAATATTTATAAAACCCCAAACTTAGACACTTTCAAAAAAATAATTAATTAGCAAAAATAGCCAATCTACAAGCTCACAAAGCGTTGCAAACTTTTAGATCTGCTATTTTTGCAATTGTTGTATGACATTGTAGTATGATGCAGTAAGGCATTCAGTTATGAAATAACAAACATAAAAGTTAAAATACGGAGATACAAGGTTTCTGCCCGACAGCAACGATATGTATATATAATTATGTAATCATGTTTATCTCTCCATGTATAAATTACACTGTGCTTTCATATAATGACTATAAGTGTTTACTGTAATCTAAGTCTTCATTATTTTCCATATAGTCACTGTCTGATAGCTTATTGGTCTTTCTGATTTGATTTGAGGCATTTTGATCATAAACATAATGATCTCAGTGTGATTTGGCTCCAGTTCACACCTGATGATGACTTCATTGATGACAAGTCACCCAATCATATTAGAGGACACATTAAAGCTGCACTCTGTAACTTTCATGTCTTACCCGAGATTCAAACCCAGGTCACCTGTCAGGTCACCACAGAGCTAATAGAGCATGTCTTCTTACACAGGAGATAAATTGAATTTTGACCTTCATGTAGTACCACTTGTCTACCAGTAGGTCAGACCTTACCATTTCTCAACAGAAGAGCAGGGAGACCAAATACAACCACCACCATTGTGTTTTATAACCACCAGTTATATTGTATTAACATACTCTACCATACAGATTGGTCAAAATAACATTGTATTCACCAAGAAAGTTACATAGTGTAGCTTACAGGTCTACATGGCAGAACATAGATTCAGCTCAGAATGTAACCATGTATCCTTCAATAATGTGATCATGTTAATCTCTCATGTATGTTTGTATGACACTGTGCTATAGGATCTTCCAGACCCAGTTAAATGGTAGTTAGGCTCACAAATGATCATCAAATAAAACATATTCTAATTATTGTATCCACAAACTATAAATAAAGTGTTAAAGACAAATGCATACACACAACCTCAGGAACAAGAACACATATTTTCTTGGACTCATTACGTCCCACTCACATCACTCTGTGTGTCAGAGCAGTTTCTGATGTGGTCTGACATGTGATTACATTCCAATCATCACAATCCATCCTATGTGTTTACATATTACACTAACATGTGCTCTCCCTTAACCCATTAGGACCGGGAACGCATTCGTGTCACTTACAGATTTCTTTGGCTATTCAAAAATAGCAGATATACAAGTTCATAGCGCTGCACCCAGTATGAGCCCGCTATGAGCTTGTACATCTGGCATTTTTTAATATACATATATATATATATATTTATTTTTTTCGTGAAATGTTGTCCCAGGGACCCCCAGAAGTTGTAAAAGAGTTTAAAATGTTCGCTTAAAAAAAATACATATTCAAAGATTTGCACAAATGTTCACGATTTTTCAAACATAGCAGATCTACAAGCTCATAGCGCGGCACTCGGTGCCGCGCTATGAGCTTGTATATCTGCCATTTTTGAATAGCCAAAACAATCTTAAAATGACAGAGATGCGTTCCCGGCCTTAAAGGGTTAACTTATACAGATACAGAATGCATGTTAATACCAGATATAAATGATGGCATACTGAGGAAGATTAAATTAATGAATTAGAAGATTATTATGGAGGATAAAGTTGATTCCTGAGTAGTGTGGAGGTGAACGTTTTGTGCAAACATAAAAAAATATGACAAGTTGGTGTCCTCAAGGCTGGTTAATAATAAATGGCATGGACTGCAGAAACAGTTGACATGAATAGCAAATAATCTTGACATCATACTCAATAGATTTATTCAAGTACTGAACACTTTCTTTTTACTATGAAACTGATCATTTTACTATAAACCAATCTGTCATAGCAGATGAAAATGTTTCACTCTTAATATATACTATAGTGTAGAATTGTATCTCTAAGCTGACATTTAGTCACTTCACAAATGAAATTAGAATGCTGTAATTAGAATGCTGAATCATTATGATTAATGAAGCAAGATATTACTTTGTAAAATAATTGAGATAGTCTATTAATATAACCCATTCTATTATTGCATTCCATATTTCAGGTTCCTTTACAATTTGCTAATTATTAGTAATATTTCTGTTTGTGAAGTATCAGCTTTCTAACCATTCCAACCATGTGTTTTCTCTTTTCATGAATGATGAATGTGAACGTGAACTAGTTGACTGTGAGTATTAAATCAATTCTATTTCATGGCCTCCAATATGTTTTCAGATTGACATCAAGTTTTCACCATAGCAGAATACAAACTGAAGGAGTCTTAACCAATGAAATCCTCTATACTTAGTGAAACAGACCTGAGTTAACTCTGTACTTGGACCACTTTTCCCCTCTATACCAAATATCTTCATTACAAATAGCCGATGTACAAACTCACATCGTTAATTATCATTAACCGTGATATTGTAGATGTCAGGTGGAAACCTTGTATGTCCAAAACTGTTACTTTTCAGGAAATGGAAAAAACGAACATGACTGTGTTCTAAAGGATCTAATGTAGTTATTATTTAGTCACAAGCTATTGTTAATACTCTTCATCAAATATTTATGAAACCCCAAACTTAACCACTTTCACAATTTTTTTAAATTGCAAAAATAGCTGATCTGCAAGCTCACAACGCGTCACGCTGCGACACGTTGTGAGCTTGTAGATCGGCTATTTTTGCAATTGTTGTGTGACATTGTAGTATGATGCAGTAAGGCATTCAGTTACAAAATAACAAACAAACATAAAAGTTAAAGTACGGAGATACAAGGTTTCTGCCCGACAGCAACAATATGTATATATAATTATGTAATCATGTTTATCTCTCCATGTATAAATTACACTGTGCTTTCATATAACGGCTATAAGTGTTTACTGTAATCTAAGTCTTCATTATTTTCCATATAGTCACTTTCTGATAGCTTATTGGTCTTTCTGATTTGATTTGAGGCATTTTGATGATAAACATAATGATCACAGTGTGATTTGGCTCCAGTTCACACCTGATGATGACTTCATTGATGACAAGTCATCCAATCATGTTAGAGAATACATTAAAGCTGCACTCTGTAACTTTCATGTCTTACCGGAGATTCAAACCCAGGTCACCTGCACAAGTGCTGACATTTTTACTACAGAGCTAATAGAGCAAGAGAAATAGAATTTTGACCTTCATGCAGTACCACTTGTCTACCAGTAGGTCAGACCTTACCATTTCTCACCAGAAGAGCAGGGAGACCAAATACAACCACCACCATTGTGTTTATAACCACCAGTTATATTGTATTAACATACTCTACCATACAGATTGGTCAAAATAGCATTTTATTCACCAATAAAGTTACATAGTGTAGCTTACAGGTCTACATGGCAGAACATAGGTTCAGCTCAGAATGTAACCATGTATCCTGCAATAATGTGATCATGTTAATCTCTCATGTATGTTTGTATGACACTGTGCTATAGGATCTTCCAGACCCAGTTAAATGGTAGTTAGGCTCACAAATGATCATCAAATAAAACATATTCTAATTATTGTAGCCACAAACTATAAATAAAGTGTTAAAGACAAATGCATACACACAACCTCAGGAACAAGAACACATATTTTCTTGGACTCATTACGTCCCACTCACATCACTCTGTGTGGCAGAGCAGTTTCTGATGTGGTCTGACATGTGATTACATTCCAATCATCACAATCCATCCTATGTGTTTACATATTACACTAACATGTGCTCTCCCTTAACATGTACAGATACAGAATGCATGTTAATACCAGATATAAATGATGGCATACTGAGGAAGATTAAAAAAATGAATCAGGAGATTATTATGGAGGATAAACTTGATTCCTGAGTAGTTTGGAGGTGAACATTTTGTGCAAACATAAAAAATATGACAAGTTGGTGCCCACAAGGCTGGTTAATAATAAATGGCATGGACTGCAGAAACAGTTGACATGAATAGCAAATAATCTTGACATCAGACATAGATTGATTCAAGTACTGAACACTTTTTTACTATGAAACTGATCATTTTACTATAAACCAATCTGTCATAGCAGATGAAAATGTTTCACTCTTAATATATACTATAGTGTAGAATTGTATCTTTAAGCTGACATTTAGTCACTTCACAAATTAAATTACAATGTTGTAATTAGAATGCTGAATCATTATGATTAATGAAACAAGCTATTACTTTGTATAATAATTGATATAGTCGATTGATTTAACCCATTCTATTATTGCATTCCATATGTCAGGTTCCTTAACAATTTGCTAATTATTAGTAATCTTTCTGTTTGTGAAGTATCAGTTTTCTAACCATTCCAACCATGTGTTTTCTCTTTACATGAATGATGAATGTGAACGTGAACTAGCTGGATGTGAGTATTAAATCAATTCTACTTCATGGCCTCCAATATGTTTTCAGATTAACATCAAGTTTTCACCATAGCAGAATACAAACTGAAGGAGTCTTAAGCAATGAAACCCTCTATACTTAGTGAAACAGACCTGAGTTAACTCTGTACTTGGACCACTTTTCCCCTCTATACCAAATATCTTCATTAAAAATAACCGATGTACAACCTCACAGGCTAATTAATTCAATAATGTAATTTCTTATTCCAGGTTATTTAATAATTCATAAGAAAACACTCGGTCATCATTATGTATAAAATATCAGTTTTCTAAACAAATGTGTTTTTCTTTTTCTTTTTATGCATTATGAATATGAAGATGATGGTGAGTATCAAACATATTCTACTTCATGTTCTCTGATGTGTTTTCATATCACATTCTCACAATCATAGAACACAAATTGAATGGATCTAATAAGTCTATTAGCAGTTCCACAGATAAATATTGTGAAAAGAGCTGACCTACAAGTAAATCACTTAGAACAAAGGTTATTTTATTAGTTTGTAATGATGATAATTAAAAGAAGAGTGTAAAAATCAAAACGTTAACAATAATGATCTGACTCACAATCAGAAGACTTTTTATCATCTTAACAGAGGAAGATTTTACTATACATACTGTAGAAAACAATTACTTTATTGATATTTTAAACCCTCTAAACTGTACTAGGTATGCCCTTTTTTCCCAGTCTACACTATCTCTTTGGCAAAAATAGCTGATCTACAAGCTTACAACGCATCGCGATGCGTTGTGAGCTTGTAGATCAGCTATTTTTCACAAACTTCCCCTCAGAATAGGGATGCTGGGGTTCAAGTGGTTAAGTTGACATTTAATCACTTCACATATTTGATCTACATGTTGTGTATATGTGTTAATTTGTTGAAGAGTTGACCTGTTTGTAAATGTTACAGATAAACACTATCTAAAGATGAACAGAAACAGTAGCAGACCTTACTGCATACCATATACTGTACAACAGTGGTTCTCAACCTTTTCAGGCCACAACCCCCCACAATAATCATATTTGAACTGGGGACCCCCCAAAATAATCATATTTGAACTGAGGACCCCCCCAAAATAATCATATTTGAACTGAGGACCCCCCCAAAATAATCATATTTGAACTGAGGACCCCCCCAAAATATTCATATTTGAACTGAGGACCCCCCCAAAATAATCATATTTGAACTGAGGACCCCCCATCCTGACATGCTCTTGGAATTGTAGGAGTTGAGGCATTCAATTTTAATTGACTCGGTTCCACAGAAAGTAGATGATCTACAAGCATGTAGATCGTCTATTTCTCCAATTTTTTCCTCTTTCCTTGGTAATATTTGACCATTTGGCCTTTATGTTTAATAGAATAGTTTGTTGATTACTTTTCACGCTGTAGCCAAACAGTCTTTTATCCCTTTTCATTTTAGCGGTATTAAAAAGGTCTTAAAAGTCCTTAAATTGTCACTTTATAAATGTGCAGATACCTTGTATACTCTTATACTGTATGTTGGTTTGTTTACTGTTGAGTAAGAAAACAATGTTGCACATTAAGCTAATCATCTGGGGATCCCTCACAATAATTTGGTTGAAGCGAGCTAGACTAGAGTTAAACTGGTCTGATCAGCAGGCAGAGAATAGTGGCAATAAACTGTGGCTACTCAGTGGAAAAAGGCACAGATGTGGAAGTGATTGATTGATTGATGTACTTTATTTAGTAAGACATGAGAACAACAGTACATGGAAGTACAAATTCACAATACAAGGTCTACTAAACTAACCTGACTTCGCCAAATGGCTGAGTCAGGTTATCTGGCTGAGTCAGGTTACTACTAAACTGGAAGACTCATTAAGCACTGAGCTTGTTTAAGATGAGATCCCCATGCACACAAATCATGATGACATATAAGAGACAGACAGATATACACACTACTATACAGAACGTCATACAATCAGTTTACAGGTTACTGGTATGAAGAGTGAAAGATATGCACAAGAGAAGAAGAAAAAGGGGGAGGGGGGGTAGCGGGGTAGGTTAAGACTTAGACAGGGGCCATTTTCGAATTGCAGCCTCCTGAAGGTGTATCTTTAGGGCAGTTTTGAAAGTGAGTAGGGTTTTACACTCCTTACACCTTTTGGTAGGGCATTCCACATTTTTGATGAATAGCATGAGAACGAGTTCATTCCCTTTGTTGAGCAAAATCTGTGTTGAACATGATTTGTGGAGCTCTGTCCTCAACCAAGCCATCCAATCCTAGCAAAATGAGCAGGGGTTAGATGGGTTTTGTGATTGAGGCCAAGAAGTAGCCTTACTAGTTTGTGTTGGGACATTTGGAGCCTTGTTTTTAAGGCCTTGGAGGTGTTGTGATACCATGAAGTGCATGCATAATCGTAATAACCGTGTGTGTGTGTGTGTATGTGTGTGTGTGTGTGTGTGTGTGTGTGTGTGTGTGTGTGTGTGTGTGTGTGTGTGTGTGTGTGTGTGTGTGTGTGTGTGTGTGTGTGTGCTCCCGTGGGCGTGACACCAACAACTATTGGGACTTTATCGTTCTCAATAACAGTGACTGACAGTCAGTCTCATATCTCATAGGTGTAATATCCATTCATAAAAACAATGAACTGTTCAGATCATGTTGTAAGAGAGGAAACAAAGGATTATTATGAAGGTTGATTTACAGTGGAATTGTCTGGTACAGAAATGTCTACAAAGTTGTGCATAAATTCTGAAGGTGGCCTGAACAACAGGAACCACAGAGAGTGTGGATTTTGAAGAAATAGGTAGGCAAGAATTCAAAGTTAGAAGAGAGGCTGATGACTCTAATAGAGTAAGGGTGGGTTTTAAGGGCTCTATTTTGGAGCAGGAGCACTGTCAACAGTTGCACTGAATTCAGATGAATTGACCATTCCACATTTTGCAGTGGCTCAGAGTTCTTACCCACTGCCTGTATTTGGTGTTTTGGGGATTCACTGTACACTGGGGTGGGAGGAGAGGTGAAGTAGGGGGTGTGGTTTGCAAATCAGCAGCAATTTAGGTGTCAACAAGGTCAAAGATTTGCCCAGTGAAACAGCGTCATCATCACTCACACAGAATATTGAAAGCATATATCCATATAGGTTTCTCCTCCATAAAAGTCTTACTGATTGGTCAACTAGCTTCTGAAATTGGGTTCTCTAAAACATGTCTTTAATCTGCAGAAATTGTATCTGGATGAAAGGAACCAGGTAGGTGTTAGGCAAGTTAGTTAGATGAGACATACTGTACTATTTGCATGAGCTGAATAACTGATTCAGATAGAGTATGATTGCATTTTAATAACATAGATTTTGCTTGTTATGCAACCAACCAGTGTATCAAATAACCTTGAGAATTAAGAGATATAAATCTGGAGAGGGGGAATTCATTATCTAGCCTTGTAATAAGAGCAGTTCATTTCATGCATTGTTTCAGAAACCAAAGTATGATATAATTTGTCCTCTAATAGAATATGTAAACATCTCTCATAGGCTGAAACACCTGGTGTGACATTAGTGTTATGAAGAAATGTATCTGACCTGATACAAAGTTGAGAAAGTCATCGTCTGAGAGTAGGAGTGAATCAAAAGGCCAATGGGATCTGGATTGGTTAAATTGTCCCGCAAGAGAGAGTTCAAAGGTCACAGGCGTGATCAGATATCAGTCTTCTATGAAGTCGGTTGTTATCTAACAGAAAATGAAAGTCTCTGCAAAAAAAAAAATTATCACACCCACTCACCCAGTGTGAATAAACGGTGCTTTTTGGCCCCAAGGACCCCTTCCAACATTGTGAATACCTTTGCGGAGATACATGCTGCTGGCTGTGCCTTTAGTGTTTACTGTACTGTGGTACAAAGTCACAAGGAAACTAAACATCTGTTACAGGAGAGAGCAGATGATAACTTCTGTCTGGACAGTGTCTCTCTCTGAATGTTTGTGGAGATGACTGATTTATCCTTAGTTACACCTATAGCTCTGAGTGCAATTACTGTAGTTTCACTCAGGCAGGTTTGGCTGCTTAAATCAGTCATTCCCCATCCTACAATTAGATGTACAAATTAACATTGTGACACTTCTGTATTTATTAATTAAGTTGAGTTACCTTGAACTCTCAGCCCAGGACCCATGGGAGGAGAGTGACATAATTATTCACAGAACTAAGTAATTCAGCTTATATTTACATAATAGTAATGTATATAATACTATAATATAGTAATATTTACAATAGGTATACAAAGTCTGTTTTTATCTGATGTGTTCAGATTCTTGCATGCCTTTTCTTCTTCATGTACATGTATTCAAGAATGAAGTTGATTTAATGTTAAATGTATTTATTATCCAGTCAGTATAACATGATGAAGAGTTGTTATTAAAACACAGGTCAGTATAACATGATGAAGAGTTGTTATTAAAACACAGTTTAACTCTCTTTATGTAGGTAAAGCTCTAGCTGAAGCTAAAGCTTATCTCAGCAAGGAGACAGCAGAGCAGATGAATAGAAGACTGAATTCAGCTCATGTGTTTGGTAAGTAGGATAACAATAGACTCAATGAAAACTATAGATTCAACTTTATTATACTGTACATTTATCAATGAAACAAACAAACACACACACACGCACGCACGCACGCACGCACGCACGCACGCACGCACGCACGCACGCACGCACGCACGCACGCACGCACGCACACACACACACACACACACACACACACACACACACACACACACACACACACACACACACACACACACACACACACACACACACACACACACACACACGTTACAATGTCTGTGCTTCATCTAAACGTATATGTTCTGTAGATCTGCAGGTCTGGACAGAACTGGAGAAAAGTAACAAACTACTGACAGAAAAAAAACAAGAATTGGATGAAAGTAATAAACTACTTACAAAGAAAGGCCAAGAATTGGATGAAAGTAATAAACTACTTACAAAAAAAGCCCAAGAATTGGATGAAAGTAATAAACTACTTACAAAGAAAGGCCAAGAATTGGATGAAAGTAATAAACTACTTACAAAAAAAGCCCAAGAATTTGATGAAAGTAATAAACTACTTACAAAGAAAGGCCAAGAATTGGATGAAAGTAATAAACTACTTACAAAAAAAGGCCAAGAATTGGATGAAAGTAATAAACTACTTACAAAGAAAGGCCAAGAATTGGATGAAAGTAATAAACTACTTACAAAGAAAGGCCAAGAATTGGATGAAAGTAATAAACTACTTACAAAGAAAGGCCAAGAATTGGATGAAAGTAATAAACTACTTACAAAGAAAGGCCAAGAATTGGATGAAAGTAATAAACTACTTACAAAGAAAGGCCAAGAATTGGATGAAAGTAATAAACTACTAACAGAAACATACCAACAACTGAATCAGAAAGATGAAGAGCTGAAGACGATGCAAGAGGAATGGGATGATGTCATCACTGAAAACAAACAGCTTGGTGAGAAATGGATTTAAAAATAAAGACCTCATCTCTCTTGATTATTTTTATATTAAATAATGAATACTATTTAATATAATAATTATATCTTCAACGTTGCAGCTCAGCAGATCTGTGATCTGAAGACTGAATTAGAGAAACTGAGGACTGAATCAGACAAAAAGACTGGTCAGTAATCAGAAATATATTTCCTTTATGTGTGTCGTCAACATTAGTAAGTTGATAAATAGTTGTCTTGTCTTATAGAGAGTGGGTTTACCTCTACAGCAGGCCACAAGCTACCAATCAGGAGATGGAGCATCAACATCCCTCCACAAAGTTAGTAATCAAAAGTGCAAAAGTACTGTAAAATACATCCAGTGTCATTTAATAGCCCAGGAACCCCCTTTTTTTCCTTATTATTATTGTCAATACATTGACTGTTTATGTTGTGTTGCAGAGGATGGAGAGAACACAGACTCCACTCTTCCACTGAGGAGGACACGCAGTATGCTATGGCTTCCTCCAACCTGTGAGTCCATGTTACTCTTTCAATTTCTGTTGAACTTCATGATGTTACACTATTCATTCTGGTCATGCATTCAGTTTCATATCCTGCCTTTAAAATGTGTTATAAATGAAACTCTCAACTCTCTATGCTTCTACTTGTTCTATTGACAAGAAATAGGAAATCTACATAATGACGTAAATTGTATCACCTGCTCATGTCTGTGCATCTCAGATTGTGTTATTGTGTGTACTTAATGTGCGGACAAGCCCACTGACTGCTAATGTGTTAGAAAAGAAAAATAGACGCTCTGTTTGAGGAGATAATGAAAGGATATTCATCGCTATACCTGCTGTATTATATTATGTGACGATAAAGGACTTAAAATTGACTTGATGTTTGTTGCCAAGTTTGTAATATCGAATACACCCAAGCAGAATAAAAAAGTAAATAAGAATACTTCTGAAAGCTTAGTTGAGGGAATTTATTAGAATTTCTGGCCGTCAGATTATAACAGGAATGCACAAATCCTTCAGTTTTCTGGAAGAAAGTTGTTAGATTATGAGTATTATAGTATTGAGTGTTGCCTGTATTGCTCTTGAGGCTTGCTCTTGAATGCATGTGTGTCTGCAGACACCAAATTGTAGTCTAATCTCAACCATCTGCTGTCCATGGACCCTCTCACATATAGCAAGTGTAGTCAGACCTTAAGACTGTCAATAAGGGTGTAAAAACACATGAACATTACCAGTAAAGAGTAACACAAAAGAAAAGAGGGTAATTGTGAATTGTCAAACAGTTCAAGTCTTTCCATTTGATGTCAGAACCACACCATAGCATCTCATCATGACATCACAGATTAGAGCATATATATGTGCAGATTGTGTGACTATAGAACATGGCTAAAGCTCTTTCACTCTCCTTGGTATTTAATCCACCTGGACTGTTTGATTGATGTCTGTGTTGTGTTGCAGTGGGTGGAGAGACCACAGATGAAGACTCCTCTCTACCAGTGAGGAAGAGGAGACGCAGTAAGGCTCGACCTCCAGATAGTGAGTTTTTGCTGCTTTTACAAATAGTCTAACAAGGAACATTATAGAGAATGTGTTAATCTCAAAACATTTAAGTGCAATTAGTGCACAAGGTTTAAACATAATGAATACAGAAAAATATATAACCTTGATGTATGGAGTTAAGAGACAGTGGAATATGTCAACAGTCTTTTTCTCTATTTGTTCACATTTTCTCTTCCAATTTTGTCATTGCCAATTCTAAATGTGCTTTGTGTTCCCTGTTGCTGCCAAATCCCCCACTGTTGGTCTGGTGGTGTAGACTACATGTGTTTCCTCTGACACACATTGGGTCACCAACCGCTTCTTTACTAATTACTTGATTTTATCATTTATATTACGATAAAATGAAGGGTTAGGGTTATCAAACATGTCTGAAGATGACCAATTTGTCCGAGAACAGGACAGCAATTATCTTTCACACTATGCATGCACAGAGTCTCTGAACAACACTTATGATGTGACATTTTCACTCTATTCTTCCATTGTGTTGTCTTTCAGTGTCAGCAGACAACATTGTTGACTCACCAGTGTCTCCCTCTGTGTCTGAGCTGAGACTGGTGCTACTGGGGAGGACTGTAGCTGTGAGGAACGCAGTAGGAAACACCATCCTGGGCAGGGAGGTGTTTGGTGCTGAGGCCAGCTCCTCTGAACTGAGCCAGAGGAGTAGGAGGAGAGAGGGTGACGTCTGTGGGAGACGGTTGGTGCTGGTGGACGCTCCAGACTTCTCTGGACGCTCACTGGAGGACACAAGGCAGGATGTGGGGCTGTGTGTACGTCTGTCTGCCCCGGGTCCCCATGCCTTCCTCCTGGTCATACCAGCAGAGTCCTCTGAAGGAGAGGTGAGAGGGATGATGGAGAAGATGCAGGAGGCGTTTGGAGAGAGCTGCTGGGAACACAGCATTGTCATCATTATCCACACTGACAGTGTGAAGAAGCAGAGTGTTGAGGAGTTTCTCCAAGCAGGCAGTCAGGAACATCAGCAGCTCGTAGAGAAATGTGGGAACAGATGCCACGTCCTCAACATTACAGACAGCAGCAATGCTGGTCAGGTTTCACAGCTGCTGGAGAAGATAGAGAACATGGTGGCACGAAACACAGAGAGCTTCTACAGCACTCAGACCTACCAGGAGGCAGAGGCCCTGGTCAGAGAGATGGAGAGAAAGATTCAGAGGGACATGGAGGAGAGGAGACACATAGAGGAGCAGGAGATGAGGGAGAGGTTTGAGAAGGAGCTGAAGGACTCTCTGAGGAAGATAGAGGGATCCATCCAAGAGCACGAGGGAGACATCAGGAAGATCGACCATCGAATAAGTGAACTGGAGAGACAAATGAGGGAGGAGTGGGGTGAAGAGAAGAAAAGAGAGCTGGAAGGGGAGCTGAGGAGGGAGTCTGAGAGAAGAGAGGAGATGGAGAGAAAGCTAGATAGTGTTAGAGCAGAGAGAGAGAATGAGAGGAGAGAGAGGGAAGAGAGACACACACAGGACATAGAGGAGATGAGAGAGACCTACGAAGCAGAGGCCAGAGTGGAAGCAGAGAGAAACCTGATGAAGGTTCTCCTGCCTGAGATCCATAGCATTGTGATTTTAAAAACAAAGATGCAGAGAGAGTTTAACAGACAGCTGGGGGAGAAGAACAGAGAGATGACAACACTGAGACAAACATTAAAGGAGAGCCACAGCCGTTATTCAGTGCTGGAGGAGAACATCATGATCTCAAACACAAAGATGCAGAGAGAGTTGAAGAGACAAGTGGAGGAGAAGAACAGAGAGATGACAACACTGAAACAAAAGTTAAAGGAATTAATTAATTAATTAACTAATTCAGTGCTGGAGTGTATCACAACTCACTGGAAAAACACCTGAAAAAATAAAACTTTAGTCCAAAATTCTCCTTTAATGGAAAAACTGCCATCAGAACCTGAAGGGAGTACACATGAGAGGAGAAGAGAGCGATGCTGCTTAATTTTTAGCTGCTGTACAGAACAGTACAGAACCGTCAGTTTGGAGGAGCAAAACGAAATGTGAAATTGTTTACATGATCCACCTATAAAAAGGTCATGGTAACAGACGTTGATCACTATTGTTAGCTTATAATACCAGTATGCTCAAAAATTAACTATGGTGTTTGAGTAGATATAATCTACCTGGTAACTTGAGTATGTGTAACATATGTGTAACATTCTTTTTATCTAAGTATTATATTATATATGATTACATACTATATAAAACTCATGGGTAAGCATTTTAACATAGTGTTGTTAATCCCTGTACAGTTATTTCCATATAGAGTAGATCTCATTAACACATCTCACCTGCTTTATCTTTCTTTGCTAAATGTCAAATTAAGGAAGCACAAAACAGAGTAAATGTTTCTGCTTATTTCTGCTAATTCATGTTATAACGATGATGATTTAACTTTAGGTTTTATATTTTGCCTCTTTCTATATTTGACAATTTGGCCAATATTTGAACAGTTTGTATAGCTTGTTGATTACTTTTGATACAGTAATGGTAATTGTTCAATGCCATAAACACAATTAAACCGTTAACCACAATAATTTGTGTGACAATTAATTGCCAAGTAAAATGTCAGGATCCTAACAGCCCTACGTTCACCCTGTTTGTACAATCAAGTCCAGCTGTGACTGATCAACTCATAGAGCTCAGAGTCTGAAGGACCTACAGTATAATAATGTAATAATAATAATAATACTAGAAAAAGTGCTCCTCGGAGCACAACTCTCCGCCAGCAGACTTGTGTTGGAGATGTTGGGAATGTTCTACTTCTGGGAATGTTCTACTTCTTATGTTCTAATTCTAACAACAAATAGAACATGTTACTGTGTCATAGTAACATGACACAAGTGTCCTATCCGTCTGTATAACTGTCCTATCCGTCCTGTCTGTGTCATTTAACATGACACAATGTCTGTATAAGTGTCCTATCCGTCCTGTCTATGTAAGTGTCCTATCCGTCCTGTCTATGTAAGTGTCCTATCCGTCCTGTCTGTCTAAGTGTCCTATCCGTCCTGTCTATGTAAGTGTCCTATCCATCCTGTCTATGTAAGTGTCCTATCCGTCCTGTCTATATAAGTGTCCTATCCGTCCTGTCTGTGTAAGTGTCCTATCCCTCCTGTCTGTATAAGTGTCCTATCCGTCCTGTCTATGTAAGTGTCCTATCCGTCCTGTCTGTGTAAGTGTTCTATCCGTCCTGTCTGTATAAGTGTCCTATCCGTCCTGTCTGTATAAGTGTCCTATCCGTCCTGTCTGTATAAGTGTCCTATCCGTCCTGTCTGTATAAGTGTCCTATCCGTCCTGTCTGTGTAAGTGTCATATCCCTCCTGTCTATGTAAGTGTCCTATCTGTCCTATCTGTCCAATTATGTATCCTATCTAATTGTTACAGTATCCACCATTTCTCAGCCATTTCGTGATGGTTCCTGTCTTACCTCACTTTGAAAGAGGCACAGACTCTTTCAAAGTGACGCCATGTATTTGTAAGTGTCCTATCCGTCCTGTCTGTGTAAGTGTCCTCTTCCTCCTGTCTGTATAAGTGTCCTATCCGTCCTGTCTATGTAAGTGTCCTATCCCTTCTGTCTGTGTAAGTGTTCTATCCGTCCTGTCTGTATAAGTGTCCTATCCGTCCTGTCTGTATAAGTGTCCTATCCGTCCTGTTTGTATAAGTGTCCTATCCGTCCTGTCTGTGTAAGTGTCATATCCCTCCTGTCTATATAAGTGTCCTATCTGTCCTATCTGTCCAATTATGTATCCTATCTAATTGTTACAGTATCCACCATTTCTCAGCCATTTCGTGATGGTTCCTGTCTTACCTAGCCGCTATCCGTCCTGTCTATGTAAGTGTCCTATCCGTCCTGTCTGTGTAAGTGTCCTCTTCCGTCCTGTCTGTGTAAGTGTCCTATCCCTCCTGTCTGTATAAGTGTCCTATCCGTCCTGTCTATGTAAGTGTCCTATCCGTCCTGTCTGTGTAAGTGTCCTATCCGTCCTGTCTGTGTAAGTGTTCTATCCGTCCTGTCTGTATAAGTGTCCTATCCGTCCTGTCTGTATAAGTGTCCTATCCCTCCTGTCTGTATAAGTGTCCTATCCGTCCTGTCTGTGTAAGTGTCATATCCCTCCTGTCTGTATAAGTGTCCTATCCGTCCTGTCTGTGTAAGTGTCATGTCCCTCCTGTCTATATGAGTGTCCTATCTGTCCTATCTGTCCAATTATGTATCCTATCTAATTGTTACAGTATCAGCCATTTCGTGATGGTTCCTGTCTTACCTCACTTTGACAGTGGCACAGACACTGTCAAAGTGACGCCATGTATTTATAGGCCGCTATGCGTCACTAGCCAATCAGATCACAGTATTTCACCGTATTGTCACGTGTCACGTGAGGCTTGACCAATCGGTGTGTCATATTTAGAAAGTGAAAACAAAACTCTCCTGGCGGAGAGTAATAATGATCAGCTCATAGAGCTCAGAGTCTGAAGGACCTACAGTATAATAATGAAAATGATAAGGTTCTATCATCATAGCAGTGAGACGGGTACATCTATACAGGGTTCTATCACAATGCTAAATGATTCTCAGGCCTAAACCCCCTAAAATAATCATATCTGAACAGGGGACCCCCCCCCCACCCTGACAAGCACTTGGAACTGTAGGAGTCGAGGCATTACATTTAGTTTGACTCGGTTCCACAGTTAAATATTGTGAAAATGGCAGATCTACAAGCTCACAACGGTGTTGACAGATACATTCAGATACATCCACTGAAAGGGTTCTATCACAGCAGTGAGACAGGTACATTCTCTAAAAGGGTTCTATCACAGCAGTGAGACGGATACATTCTCTGAAATGGTTCTATCAGAGCAGTGAGACAGGTACATTCTCTGAAAGGGTTCTATCAAAGCAGTGAGACAGGTACATTCTCTGAAAGGGTTCTATGAGAGCAGTGAGACAGGTACATTCTCTGCTGGGGTTCTATCACAGTGCCAGCAGTGAGACAGATACATTATCTAATGGAGTTCTATCACAGGGCCAGCAGTGAGACAGATACATTATCTAATGGAGTTCTATCACAGTGCCAGCAGTGAGACAGATACATTATCTAATGGAGTTCTATCACAGGGCCAGCAGTGAGACAGGTACAGAATGTGTTCTATCACAGAAAGGACCAGCAGTAGAATAGAATAGATTAGACATAATCCTACCAAAAATGCTTTAATAGACAAATGAATGTGGGCAGACCGGATATTATATATATATATATATATATATATATATATATATATATATATATATATATATATATATATATATATATATATATATATTCAACTCTTAAGTGTGTACAAACCAAATCCATATATACTCTTCAGAGTTAAATGAATACAGATTTTAATGCATTCATACACTGTACTATTCCATGCATAACACATGTGACAAACACTGTGCGACCACAAGATGGCGCTGCCTGCATCTTCTTTTTAATCACCTTTCCTAGCCTATGTCGGACAAAACGGAAGGGGAGGCAGCTTCGTACCGTTTACCGTGCGCACGACCTAATCACCACAACAGCAGCCAGCCGGTGCGGGGGCTTTTTCCTTTTTTTCCCAAAACATTTTTTGGTCACCATTTTCTCCAGGAACCATTTCTGCTGTAACGCCACCGGCAGCATGCGCTGGGTTGCCAGGTTTGCACAGCCAGCGCCAGAAACAAGCAACCACCTTCATGAAAAAAAAAAAAAACACCCAAATGGTCCGCAATGTTCCAGGGGTGTCCCCGCGCGTCCCAACACTCCACAGGGGGTCAGTGGACCAGCAGGGGGTCCGCGGACCCCCTGTGGACCCCCTGAAACATAACAAATATAATTTCTTCAAATTTTTTCCTTTTTCAAAAAAACTTTTCCACAGTTTTACTCCGGCGATTTGGGTCCCCCAATCTACACACGGCCACGCTGGGCCCCGTGCGCGGCTGGGGTTGAGGGGGGCGTAGCCCCCCGAAACTCTAGTGTTTCATAAATCATTATAGGAGTTTTAGTAGTGCCAGCAAACCTGATCTTCCTCACTGTTCACCATTCAAGACTGTATTATCTATACTTACTACTGAAGGCTGGCTGATACTGTACATACTGTATATTCATTGTTATACTCACTACTGATAGTAATAGTCTACATATTTATTAATATATCCCAGTGGTTCTCAAATATTTTCATGTCAAGGACCCCCAAATTAATGTATTAATACAGACCTCCATCTGAAAACATTTTCTGCCAGGGACCCCCCAAAACATGTCTCAAGATTACAAAAATAAATAAAAAATAGCCCATGTATAAAGTTAAAGTGATTAAACTGATTCTGGTTAACAATAGTTCTTCTTTTTTTCTGAGGAAGCCCCTCACGGACCCCGCAGGGTCCCCAAGCCCCACTTTGAGAACCACTGATATATCCATTGGTGATACTGTAGATGTATATCCATGCATTTATAGAATGGTGATAGATTTACATTTATACTCATTTATTGATAGAATATTCATGAACTCAGTCAGATATCTAAGATATAGTCAGACACAGATGTCTAGTCATGTCATGTTTATTATCCGTGTTACATTTAATGATATCACTGCTCCGACACCTGAATTTATCTACTGAGATCAATACAGTTTTATCTTATCTCCTTGGAAAGATATGTGGCCATAAGAACAGAACTACAATAACCGACAAACTACCTCACACACAATGGCCGGTCTGTCAAATGTATGGACATACGGACGGACGGACGGACGGACGGACGGACAGGAACAGAGCACCCACCCCTTGCTGGTAGTGTTGGTGACATTATAGGAGTTTTAGTAGTGCCAGCACACTTAGAAGCGACACCTGATCTTCCTCACTGTTCATATACATGTATATTCATGCACTGAAGATAGATTTATATTTACATTTATTGACAGAATATTCAGTGAGACACAGTGCAGATGTCAAGTGTCAGATTATGTCAGTGTATTTACCCACCCTGGCTGGTAGTGTTGGTATCAGGACAGTAGAGGTTGAGGGCAGGTTGCTGGTATAGTGTTGGTATCAGGACAGTAGAGGTTGAGGGCAGGTTGCTGGTATAGTGTTGGTATCAGGACAGTAGAGGTTGAGGACAGGTTGCTGGTATAGTGTTGGTATCAGGACAGTAGAGGTTGAGGGCAGGTTGCTGGTATAGTGTTGGTATCAGGACAGTAGAGGTTGAGGGCAGGTTGCTGGTATAGTGTTGGTATCAGGACAGTAGAGGTTGAGGGCAGGTTGCTGGTATAGTGTTGGCATCAGGACAGTAGAGGTTGAGGACAGGTTGCTGGTATAGTGTTGGTATCAGGACAGTAGAGGTTGAGGACAGGTTGCTGGTATAGTGTTGGTATCAGGACAGTAGAGGTTGAGGTCAGCAGGTAGTTGGAGAACAGCAGCTGGTAGGTCTGCTGCACAGAGTCCAGTCTGTGAGTCAGCTCTGTCAGTCTGGACTGCTGCAAGCTAGACTGAGACTGGAACATCAAGGTGACACGTGTGACATACACACATGTATAGTCACAGTTTTGTTTATTATGAACGTGTTCTTTGTATTTTTAAGAGCCTTATTGTGTATTAGAATGAGCAGGGAACTTATATTTTAGGAACAGACCTATCCCACTTTTCGCCACAAGGTGGCACATCCGCCTGTGAGACAGGTAGTTCTAGGTGGTCACGTGACATCTTTCTTCAGATGAACAAGGAAGAGAGAAAGAACAACACCAAAACTGACTCTGTCTCCCGTTGTTCCCTGTTTGTTCAGGTAAATGAAGTATTAGAACGTTAAACATGTTCAATATGAGCACCTTGTAATGTAAAACAAAGTTTGTCTTGGTTTTATACCTGAAATGTGGTGATTTTGTATTAGTTTGTTGTGTGTAGTGAAATCTGGCCCTAGGCAGTCAGATTCATGGCAGCCATTACTGCTGCTCACACACCTGTCCTGTAATGTGTTTCACTTACAGTGTTGTTGTTGCTCCCTTTAGTGGTCTTCAGTGGTCCTTGAGGGGGTTCCGGGGGGTCCCCAGCAGAAGGTGTTAATACATTTCACCCCTTTATCCAGGATACTTTGGCTATTCAAAAATAGCAGATCTACAAGCTTGCAGCGCTTGTAGATCTGCTATTCTTTTTTAAGTGAATTTTGTGGAATTACAGACATCAGATAGACACAGGTACAGCCGTTGCCATGGATACAGGACAATAAAGGGCCAGCATCCGGTGTGATGTGTGCCGTTGAAAACAAAGCAGACAGACAGACAGACAGACAGACAGACAGACACAAAGGAGGTCAAAAACAAACACCAAGTAACAACAGAGACTTTTCAGATATCTTACTCTACAACCTACTGATTGTGTAGAAATGGATGATCCTACAGTATGTTAAATGAACACTGGAGAGATGTTGCTGTGTGCTGCTATGGTTCTGAACCTTGTTCTACTTACTACTGCTTGTAATGTTGTCAACTTATGAAATGAAGATGACTCTGTGTTTGGACATGTTGTCAGCTAAAAGCCTAAAGGTAAAATAAGACACTGTAGAAACCTCAACTGTCAATATGATGGATGGAATACTGTAGGTCAATGTTCACACTGCATGGTGGATAAACTGCTGCTCTGCTCTGCTCTGCCTCTAGGCTGAGAGTGAATGTTTGTGCTGTCTAATGTTCAGTGTACTGACATAAGATGTTTAAGACTGGTTCTCAACATCCGGTCCGGGGACCACCAGGGGTCCAAATGGACCCTTATGGGTCTGTAACTAAACTTTTATCAAAAGAGGGTCCACAGCCTATTGTATATCAAACTGGGGGTCCTTGCAATTAAAAAAGCTGAGAACCAGTGCACTGCTACTGTAAGTAGTAATAAGCCAGCTGCCTGTGACACCAGCCTGAAACAGACAGGAAGAGTACAAACTATCATCATAAAGCAATGCAATAAACAGTGTTGTCCTCATCTCAACCCAACACTACAGGAGTTTATGTCATTACAGAGGAGTTCAACTATTCAGTGAATTCATATGATATGCATAGGACCTGCAATACTCTTGGCCCTCCATGGTAAACGTTTAGAAACGACTGCAAACTAAACAATCAAAAACTTAAACATAAATGATTGCATATTTATTGCATTCCTGTCAACCCAGAGAGATGCCTTTGAGATGCCTTTGAATTTTTGAGCCACTGAATGCACTTAACTTCATGATAGAGTATAAACAGACTTGCTTTTCAATTATGTTGACATTTAAAGCGTTTATAAAATGCTGAATTTGTGTAATATCAGATCTAAATAGAGACCAGACTTGTTGGAAGCTGGCTGTTGTTTTGGCTCCATAGTGGCATCCATCAGGTTCTAGAAAAGTTTAGATTTCATTAGAAACAAAACATTTGACACTTACACAGACAGGACGGATAGGGCCTCTTACATAGACAGGACGGATAGGACACTTATACAGACAGGACGGATAGGACACTTATACAGACAGGACGGATAGGACACTTATACAGACAGGACGGATAGGACACTTATACAGACAGGACGGATAGGACACGTATACAGACAGGACGGATAGGACAGTTATACAGTAACTCCAGGTGGGGATACCAGTTTTATCCAACTAAGGTTTGGATAAAACAGACGGATAGGACACGGATAGGACACTTGTGTCATGTTACTATGACACAGTAACATGTTCTAATTAGAACATAAGAATTAGAACATTCCCAACATTCCCAACACAAGTCTGCTGGCGGAGACTTGTGCTCTGAGGAGCACTTTTTCTAGTTATTATTATTATTCACCATATGAAGTGTTTCCATAACCATTAGCTTCCTTTACAACCAAGCATACTGTATGCTATGAATTTTTTTGATTAAGGTCTGCTTTATTTAACTACGGGACACAGCAAAGTAACAACATAATTATGTTTATAATAATGGACAGGTCATGAATGAAAAACATGTTTTAATTAGGATCTGTGTGCGGGTTCTACAAATGTACTTTAAAATTAGTACATCTGCTTACTGAACACTTAAACTTAAATATACAAGACATTACTGACATATTTAATTATTTTATACTTTAAAAATGTTTTTATATTTGAAAATGCATGAACATTTTTCAACATGGAAATGATTATGACGATTATGCAAAAATAATTGTGTTTAGACGATTATGTAATAATTGTGACAAGCCTCGTCGTCACTACTGATTTCTAACCCTTTACTGTCATTTTTAATAAGATTAAAGAGAATTAGGTCAAACTAGCAGGTTCAGAATCATCTGCCATAAAACCCTATTATTCTCTGATAATTTCATAAAAGCAAAGGTTAAATTCTCAATCTGAAATGTCTTGCAGACTGCTTAGCTGTTTGTAGAACAAGCTCACGCGTTGTGAGCTTGTAGATCTGCTATTGTCGATTACTTTAACTCTAAGCATATTTTGATACCAATACCACAATGTAGGCATTTAGCAGACCATACCTTTATACTTTTACTCAAGTAAGATTTTGAATGCAGGTGTCATGCTGACAGACTGCTTATTCATTTGTATTATAGCTTTTTGATTCCTTTTGATTTTATGTGTTTGCTTTTCTTTCACACCCAATCAATCAATCAATCAAACAAGGCTTTATTTTAGTGTCTGTAACTGTATAAACTGGTAGCAGTGACGTGGTGGTGACGGTGCTGTCCCCCCCCCCCCCCCCCCCCCCCCCCCCCCCCCCTCAGGGTCCAGGCAGCCAGGCCCTGCATCCTGTTCTTTGATGAGTTTGACTCGCTGGCCCCCAGGAGGGGTCATGACAACACGGGGGTGACGGACCGCGTGGTCAACCAGCTCCTCACACAGCTGGACGGGGTGGAGGGTCTGCAAGGTACTGTAACACCAGTGGTTCTCAAACTCTTTCATGTCAAGGACCCCCAAAATGATGGTTTCTTTTTTTTTTGTGGCTGCTGTCTCAAATTTTCCACAGTATAAAATAATGGTTAAAGTGGTTAAAATGATTTTGACGCCATATTAACTAGTTTTGCTGGGGGACCCCCTGTTACCCCCCCCCCCCCCCCCCCCCCCCCCCCCCAAGGACCCCTGGTTCACTTTGAGAACCAATGCACTACACACTTCACATACTGTTTACCATGGTCTGCTAGCAAAATCATGAGTATTTATTTAACTCTGAAAGTATAAAAAATAGACCAAATAGGGGGGGGTCATACCGGGATCACACCTTGGCAAACAGGGACAGAAAATTGGACATTAAAATGTGGGTCCCGACCCATGGTTTGGGAAACAGTGTATTAACTGGCTGAGCCACCAGGCATCCCCAGTAATATATATCATTATTTTTATTTTTTTTAAGATGCATTTTTTGGCTTTAATGCCTTTATTGATAGGATAGTAGTCTGACAGGAAATGGGTAGAGAGATGGGAGGAGTGACATGCAGCAAAAGGCCATCGGGATTTGGGACTCGAACCCGCAACGTGCTGTCAGGCTACTTTGGAGCCTATATAGTTGCCTGGACCGGACCGCTACGCCAGCGGTCCAGCCCACAATACAGATAATTTGAGGTAAAATATTTGTGTTGTGTTTTGCTATCAGGTGTGTATGTGCTCGCAGCCAGCAGTGGACCAGACCTGATAGACCCGGCCCTGCTGAGACCTGGTAGACTGGACAAGTCCCTCTACTGCCCTCCCCAGGACCTGGTCTGTACTGTTTAATATCATACACCCACTCATAATGATCACTGTTTTAACACACTAATATGTCAACCATTTAACATACTTATTATATCGTTGTTGTCGGGCAGAAACCTCTTATCGTCCATTATTTTAACACCCTACTTGATCTGTACTACAGCGTCACACAAAACGCGTTGTGAGCTTGTAGATCTGCTACTTTTGATGCTTTTGAATGTGAATCCTGAAAAGTAACAGTTTTGGACATAATGATGAAGTTTCCACCCGACAGAAACATAGAAACCATGTAAGGTCACACAGTGATTCACAAAGACAAAACAGTTGGTATAGTAGAACACTTTTAAAAAGTAGGTGGAAGACAACTTAAAACATAATGAACCCTTTATACTTAGTGGACCGCTGTCCCCCAGGACTTCCCCTGTACACCACATCTCTTTGCCCAAGCTATAGCCCATCTAGAAGTTCACAACGAGACGCATCGCCACGCCTAACAAGCTTTGTGAGCCTATAGATCTTATATAGATTGTAGATCGTGAGTTTTATAGATTGTTGTGAGCTTATAGATCAGCAACTGTTCGCGCCTCCCAGAATAAGCTCTATGCACAGCAGCCATTTTGGAGAGAAATTGGGCCTCTTCTTTACTTTACCTTCACAGGTGTTACCCAATGATACTTAATGAAGGCTCTGTTCCATTCTGGTCAAACAGAGTCAGGGTGCTGATATTGTTGCATGTTGGCTCACTGGAAACACTCTGCTACACCAGTGGGTCTCAAAGTGTGGTCCAGGGACCCTCATGGTTACAAGTTGAGGGGGTTCCAAATGGCCCCTTAAAAGGTGTGTAACTCTGAGAGTGTACAAATGGAACCAAATGGACCCGTTCCATTTGTACACTCTCAGTGTTATGGGTATCCTTTAAAATTAAAAGGTTTGAGAACCACTGTGCTACACTAAATGGAACAGAGCCTTCATTAGTATCATTGGTAAAACCTGTGAAGGAAGTAAGGAACACGCCCCCCTCCCCCCTCATCTAGACTGAGTGGTAAAACATTGAGCAGCATGGAGCGTTGGAGTTTGGAAGCGCTCGTTGGAAATCACTCAACGGTCCTGCGTACCACCTGTTTCTAAATGTCACATAATGCAGGAGGCAGCGGGACGTTGCGTTGTTGTAAAACGAGCGCTTCCAAACTCTGACACTTAGAAAAATAATCACCTGCACGGAATTCATTGACAGAAAGTATCTCATAACATGTCTCTACGGTGGATTTTTATGAAACATAAACTTTGCAGATAGAAAGAGGATAATTCAAGCTTTCTGTACAGCTGCCATGTTGGTGAGTTTAATGTCGTTTAATACAATCAGATAGGACTTTTCTGTTTGGATGTATGGGGCTGTAAAGGCCAGAACGTTTGTTTTTGCCACTCAGTAGGCGTTCCCGCATAACTTCCGGGTACGATGATGTCACGCGCATAGCCTCTATAGGGACGCTATAGGGTTCAAGTCAGTGGTTAATGTAAATGAAGTGCCTTCGGTGTGGATCTATAACCACCTTAAAACCTTCTCTCTCTCTCTGTGTGTCTCTTCCTCTGGCGGCGGGTTCAGGAGGATGGTGTGGAGATCCTCAGGGCTCTGAGCGCGGGCCTGCCCCTGGCCGATGACGTGGACCTGGGGCAGCTGGCCGCCGCCACGGAGCGTTTCACCGGAGCCGACCTGAGAGCCCTGCTGTACAACGGACAGCTGGAGGCGGCACACGGCAGCCTGGCGGCCAGCACCACACATGTCAGTACTACTGGGGGTTGGGTTCTGCTTCCTTCCTACCATTCCCTCTTAACCCATTAAGACCGGGACATTTTTTTATATTTTAACCACTTTAGAGGGATATCTGCAAAGTAACTAGTAAGTAAAGTTTTTCAAATAATTGTAATGGAGTAAAAGTACAATATTTGCCTCTGAGATATAGTGCAGTAAAAGTATTGAAAATTGCAAAAACTCCACTAAACTAAAAGTACCTCAAAATTGTACTTAAGTACAGACTTGAGTAAATGTACTTTATGTTACTTTACACCACTGCATTTGTGAACACATGGATTTAAAAGTTCTCGGTTACCATTTTTGAATGATTTTGAATGCAGGCATATTACTTTTAACAGTGTATCTCTATATTGAGGTACTGACACTTTTACTTAACCCATTAAAACCATCTGTGTAACCACTTTAACCATTATTTTATACTTTCGCTATTCAAAAATAGCAGATCTACAAGCTCATAGCGCGGCACTCGGTGCCGCGCTATGAGCTTGTATATCTGCTATTTTTGAAAAATAGTGAAAATCTGTGCTAATATTTGAATATATATATTGTTTAAAGCGAACATTTTTAACTCAAATCTTTGCTTCTCGGGGGTCCCTGGAACAACATATTTTGAGATGGGGGTTTGTGGCCAAATACACATCATTTTGGGGGTCCTTGACATGAAAGTTTGAGAACCACTGATTATAACACCATACGTTTTTTCAAAAAACTGTTAGGATTCAGAAGACATTTGTAGAATCCCCAGAAGCAAAGATTTGAGTTACAAATGTTCACTTATATATATTCAAATATTTGCACACATTTTCACGATAAAGAATAAAAATAAATAGCAGATCTACAAGCTCATAGTGCAGGACTTGGTGCCGCGCTATGAGCTTGTATATCTGCTATTTTCTTCCACCACTGCAACTATTACTGACTATCATCTCCTTTAGAATACATAGAGGCACCACACGTATACCAGAAAGCCACTAGATGGCACTGTAACACAACTTCTTTTGTTGTAAAAACCCCAGAACTCTCAGTGCGTCTCTGGTCCAAACTCCATGAGCCAGGACCTCACAGGGTTGTCGGTACGACTCCCCCCGGCCTACATGCCTTCCATCCAGAGGGGCTTTGAGGAGCTGAACCAGGAGCAGATGGAGCGCCTCCTACAGGAGATCAGAACCATCAAGAGCAGCCACAGGAGAGACAATGTGAGTTACACCCATAGACTGTAAAACAATATGGACGAAGGGAACAGTGAGGTCACCCATTGGTTTCTACAGACACGTTTTCAAGACACTTTTTCGTCTAATTCAAATCCACCATCTTGGAATTTCCAGTCCCGGAAAGCATTTTTTTAAATGTAGCATCACCATCATTTTAACCCCTTTATCCATATTTTATGCCAAATACATATCAATTTGGGAGTCCAATTCTGACAAGTTCTGACATGACATATTGTATGTAAGATGTGTGTAATGCCCTGGGATCCGTACCCGGGTCTCTGCTGCTCTTCTACCTCCAAGGTAGATGATCTAGATATAGTCGACTATAATGTATTGTGGCGGTGCCTTGATGGCATCGTAATGGCTGATTTTACACTTGGTTGCATGCTGAAAATAGCCGATCTACAAATGCGTTGCAGCGTGATGCGTTGTGAGTTTGTAGATCCGCTATTTTCAGTGAGCAACACCCGAGTGCAGCCAACATACAATGGACCCTTCGCTAAACCCCACCCCAAAAGCGATTGTCCAATGCCAGCTTAGCAACCGTTGTTAGCCTGGCACAGGTCTGGCAAACTTTCGTCACCTGCCATAGCTGTCAATGTTATTTCGCCCGCACACACACACAATCATTTGCAACATAATAGCAAGAACAGGAATACCACGATAACGCAATGGTGACTATGAACCAGCAACAGATTCCATTAACCCACAACTGGAGGGTTCTTTTCCCAAGCTGAAATCTGCCCTTAAACTGGAAGACTATGGCTGTGCCTGTGTTGTTGAACACAGTTTAACTTTGGGAATGGGAAAGTAGCCTATTACACGACTCACTCGCCCAGGTGGTGTCAATGATACTAATCACCGTAATCGTAACACAATTCAGAATCCCAGCGCTGCCTGTTTCGAATTCCGCATATTAAAGTATATTCATTCATTTGTTTGTCTATTTATTAACTGCTACTGTAGTCTTACCCTGCGGTACATGAAAACTCCTGTTACAGTCATGGATCAACTTCAACCTGGTGTTTGCACTTTCTCCATTTACGGTCCGTACATCTATATAAACGTTCAGATTTCAAATATAAATTGCTTATGCTATGGCCACGGATGTTAAAATTATGCACGGGACTCTCAAAAGTACCCGTATATTCTGTGTTGTTCAATAAAAAAGCATTTTAATCCGATCGGTGGCCATTTTCTCATAGAGTTATAATGTATCAGAGTGCAATACACCTACCAACCGATAGGGTCGCTTAGTTGAACGCATATGGAGAAAATGGCCACCGATCAGATTAAAATGCTTTTTATTGAACAATACGGATGATACGGGTACTTTTGAGAACCCGTACATAAATGTAACATCCGTGGCCATGGGATAAGCACTTTATATTTGAAATATGAACGTGTCTGTAGATGTACGGGCCATAAATGGAGAAAGTGCAAACACCAGGTTGAAGTTCATCCATGACGGTCGAGACAGTCGACCGTCGTGTATCCATGGCTATTACTCCCTCTAACATTTCCCGTGTTTTTAGTTCATTGAAATAACTAGAAGCTCGCCCCCGCTACGCGGGGGCTCGCGTCTAGCCCGCGGCCACGCCCACGTAGCGCCCGCGGCCACTTGGCAACTCATATAAGTGGCGTAGCGTCATGAGGGTCAGTGGGGCCGTGGCTCGGTCAGTGAAGACCCTGTAGTGCGGATGATATGTGGCATAGAGGGGCAGATTGTAAATCCCCAGAGGAAACATCCGTGGGCTACCATTGGTTCAGCGATGTGTGCGGTCGCCCTGCGGCCCCTCCTCCTCCACCAATGTGCAGTATTGAGAGCCCTGACGTCACAACAATTGGAGCGATGGGCACTGCACTGTGGTTGGTTAGGGTACACCTAGGGCCCAGGTAGAACCCAGTTAAAGTCTGCATGGGCAAACCCAGGTAGGACCCGCCTTGGTCCCACATAAACATGGGTAGTTGGGGCCCACCTAAGGGCCAGGTAGAAGCTACTTAATAGCCTGCATGGGCATCGCAGTTGGGACTGAAGTGGATGCCGCTGACATTGCTGACATGGGGTCCATATGGTTTAGCCCACCTTGAAACCATATGGGAACTACGCTGGCATGCTGGCTGTAATGCAAACGCTGCATCATACCTGCAGTGTGTAGTTTGATGTTGTGTGTGTAGCAGATATACCTGCAGTGTGTAGATCAATGTCCATATGAAAGTCAATGGCCAGCAGTTTTTTTTTTCCCCAGCAGAGTTTGTAGTGTCTCTGTCTCTCTCTGGAAGAGGTTGCACATGAACTCTGCAGCCGCACTGAGGCGCTCCAACACAAACACTCTGACATTAAGCTGCTTCACACAACAAACATCAGCACAGCGCTGCTGTTTGTCCAAAAGACACAATATCTCCTCTCCCACCGACGTCATGTGTTCATTTATCGACAGCCGTACAGACTCCTTTTGACACATTTTACCTCGTTTATCCAGCTCTCACTGACTCATAGGGCTGTTATTTTGCTGCGATCAAGTCAACGATGTGAGAGATTAGCTATCACAGACGGACGGACAGGGGGTGAAACATAGTCTTGCGCCATGCCTTTCGGCCTGGCGGAGACAATAAAAAAAGGAAAGTAAAGGAAATGAGCATTTCTGCAACAAAAGTAGTCAACAAACTATACTATGAAAACATGGGCCACATTGTCAAAGAATGTAAGAAAGAGGCAGTCATGTAGAAAATAGCCGATCTACAAGCTTACAAAGCCTCTCAACGTGAGGCGTTTTGAGCTTGTAGATCGGCTATTTTCACAATATGTACTTGTGGAACGGAGTCAAACAGAATGGGGGGGTCCCCAGATCAAGTACGTTTATTTGGGGGGGGGGGGGGCGGCGGCGTGAAAGGGTTGATAAGCACTGCTGTAATCGGAGCGAAATTATCTGAAATTACTACATGACCATAATGCAGCCTAACATGCGTTGCACGGGGCGGTCCTGCCATTACGTTAGTTACTGTAGTTGCTGTGGAGCTACATAGTTCTCCAGAAGACACACACAAACATACACCATGTACAATGGACTAACTGAGCAGCAATATTGACATTCACCACACGAACGTGCATTGTTGACAAAGTGATTGCACAGCCGCTGCAGGCATGACAACCACGTTAGCGACATGGCAGCTATCACAGCGCCCTGTCCGTCGTCGCTGGGACTAACTGTGATGGCTACAGCAGTAACAGCAAGCTGTCTGCGATGCCATTGTCTGGAGACTGCTCTTAGCGTGACACGACCAATGAGAGTGAGCGCTGTAGTTGTTGCTAAGATACGGTGGCGTCTCTGCCCCATAGCTTGTAGATCTCTCACGCATGATTGGCGTAGGCTGCGTTGCCAGGTCTGACTGTTTGTATAAGCGATTTTGGGCTTAGTTGGGTGCACTTTTGGGCTCGTTTCCATAGACCACGGCAGCGCTTATTTCTTTCCCGTGACCGATGTGGCAAAAAAAGTGCAAAACGAACCATCCGGAAGTAAATTGCGAGATGAAATATATAGCACTTTGTGATTATTAGAGAAGGAGACACATGTGAAGGTTGAAAATGAAAGGTAGGAGATTATATAGTTTTTCATGAGGGATTTTTGTAGCAAGTTGTGAGAGAATTGGGCCACTCCTGTGGGCGGGGGGCTGATTAGAACCATTGGGGTTTGAAAGGAGACGCTCTCTGTTTGAGTGATAAGATGTCATGCACATTTGTCCAGTGCATAGCCTACTGCAGGCCTTGTTGATTAGATTTAGAAGAGATTTTGAAGCTCTTGCTGTTGAAATGATCAATTATTCTTAATGGGAAAAGCCGTCATTTAACATGCAAGTCAATGGGTGAGAAGCAAAGTTTGCCAGGCGCTGCCAGGCCTGGGTGTGACTAACTCCGCACCACCAGTCACAGAGTGGAGTGGGTGGGGCTTAGCGAAGGGTCCATTACTTTGTTGACGAAATTGTCAATATATTTAGTCTTAGTCTTAGTTTTAGTTATCAGAGCATAGTTTTTATTTAGTTTTTATTTAGTTTTCTACAGTGAAAAAAAGGTAGTCATCAGGACAGTGTGTAACTGTGTGTGTGTGTGTGTGTGTGTGTGTGTGTGTGTGTGTGTGTGTGTGTGTGTGTGTGTGTGTGTGTGTGTGTGTGTGTGTGTGTGTGTGTGTGTTCAGTGTCATCAGGACAGTGTGTAACTGTGTTGTGTGTGTGTGTGTGTGTGTGTGTGTGTTCAGTGTCATCAGGACAGTGTGTAACTGTGTTGTGTGTGTGTGTTCAGGGTCATCAGGTCAGAGGTCAGTTGACTCAGTGGATCATGCCTGCTGCTCAGTCAGTCTCATCTGACCTCTGACCTCAGCTCTGCTGACCACCAGAGCCTCTCTCAGCAAGGCTGACTGGAGCTCATATACAGCAGCCTGTGAGTACAATACACTGTTCTACACACTGTGGTTCTATAACTTTATATGTAATCCATCAAGACCGTGAACGCATCTGTGTCACTTTAGATTTTTTTTGGCCATTCAAAAATAGCAGATCTACAAGCTCATAGCGCGGCACCGAGTGCCATGCTATGAGCTTGTAGCTCTGCTATTTTTGAAAAATCTCGACATTAAAAAAAAAAAAAAAAAACATTTTTTTTGTGTTTTAAAGCAAACATTTTCTTCTGGGGGTCCCTGGAACAACATATTTTGAGATGGGGTTCGCGGCCAAATACATAACATTCTGGATGGACCTTGACATGGAAAAGTTGGAGCACCACTGATATTATTGCAACATACTGCTAGGATTTAGCTCTTTCTCTCTCTCTGTCTCTGTCTCTGTCTCTCTGTCTCTCTGTGTCTCTCTCTCTCTCTCTCTCTCTCTCTCTCTCTCTCTCTCTGTCTCGCTGTCTCTGTCTCTCTCTCTGTCTCTGTCTCTGTCTCTGTCTCTGTCTCTGTCTCTGTCTCTGTCTCTCTGTCTGACGTTCTCTCTCTCTGAGAGAGACGTTCTCTCTCTCAGAGAGAGAGAGAGAATGTCCACACATGCGCGACCGACAAGTTGAGCCAGCTGGTTGCATTTCCGGCCCTTCCTTTGATATCTTCTGGGGCTTTGAGTAGCTGGTGGGCAGTTCACTGGCTTCGGATGCTGTCAATGCACTGAATGGGACATTATCACGTTTAATCAGACTATTGATTGGTCTAAGTAGGTGAGATACTGACCTACCGACATTTAATTGGTCCGAAATGGGTCGGCAGTTTCAACAAAGTGCCGGTTTTACGGATGTGTAGTTCTTTGACTAGAGCTATTATACAAGTGAGGACAGAGGAATGTACACTATTCAACATGAAAACATTATACACGTGCAATATAAGATATTAATATTATCCAGCAATATGAAAACATTAGTGCACCTTGACAAAATGAAAACACCATTACATTATTATGAATAGCATTAACCTCAACATAGGGGGAACATGAGCCAAAAATAGCCGATCTACAAGCTCACGCGTCGGTTGTAGATCGGCTAGATTTGGCAAAAAATATTTGGTGTTAACAGAAAAAAAAGCGTCCGAGAAATGTAGGGCAGTTTTTTACTGAGAATAGAGGGTTCAAGTAGGCTAACTTCTCATTTATTTTGGATAATAATTTAATGTATTATTCTGCTATTCTTTATTATGCTCACATAAGCTATTCAGATGGGGTAAACTAAACAGTGCAAAGTATTCAGGCCATTCACCACAGATAAATAAGGATGTTTACATTTATCGAAGTACGAGTGCGTGTGTTATATTATGTTTGTTCTGGATCGTCTGCCTTGCATTCCCCCTGCAAGAAAACTACAAGTGACAAACCCGCCCAGTGGAGTGAACACAGGACGTATCTGTCCTCTTGGTTGGTGCGCTATCACTGCCGGGTGATAGTTCAACAGTGCTGAACCCGGATACGTGCATCAGCGCCGTCAACTTGTCGCATCTGGGCGGTCTTTCCTGTTTTTCCACATATCAGACAGAGAGAGAGAGAATATTTGGGTCAAAGCATTCATGCACGCACGCACGCATGCACACATGTGCACATGCACGTATGCACACCACCACCATAAGCAAGCCAATAGTAACAGCATCACAACTACCTCACATTCACTCCACTTCTAAGTATGTGCATCTAGAGCCTCCTAAAGCAGCACTTTGATATCAGATATGTAGATCTACTTATTGTAACCTTAGTTATTTCACTTTATACTCCATTTTAACCATTTCAACCTCAGAAAAGGTGTCTCTTTGATTGCTTTTGTTTGGGCTTAAAAGGAAGTAACAAACTAATGACCTTCTACAAAACACACACATTTGAAGAATGTTTAATGTTCATATTAACTTCATGCAAGCATTCTGTTCATTGATATTCATGCAATCCTTCAGGGTAATCTGCAGCAAGTGTGCAGATTCCTGATTTGGTTCATTGAATTGATTAGTATTTCAGGTATCTCAGCTATAGTTTAATTCAGGGGTCATCATAGGCGGGGGAAAAAACAGATCTGCACACGTGTCACATCGTGTTGTGAGCTTGCAGATCACAAGTAGATCTTGTTGATCTGCTATTTTCGCCTTGCGACACCATCATACTACAATGTATAATAAAGAGCATAAATGGTTAAAGGCCCAATCCGGGATTGTTTTGAATAACCGTAAATTAGGATTACTAGACCATACCCGGTCGACGCATCCGTGGGGGGATATGCGCACATGATCTGGCAACCCGGGAGGCGACATTGTTTGACACATAAACGCTAATAAGAAGCTGAGATTTGATGAAATTGAAACACGGGCTTCACAGTTAAGTTCAGATGGTAATGGTCAATGGCTGTGTGCAAAATCAGAGCAATTGCTCCAGCCAGTGAGGAGAACCGGGTAGTGACACCACTACAGACAAACAGACGGACAAACAGAGGTTACTAGAATTATAGTAGGATATTCACATACTGTACAGTCCTACAGATTTTGATTTGTGGATGTAATATGCTATTTGGAACTTTCTTAACATACCGTAAATCAAAATGTCGATATCGTTACTAATGTAAACAAACAGCCTCAAAATACAGTTTAAGTGTAATGGATTTGTCTTCAGTATTGTGGTAAACCTACAGTATGAAGAGCTGAGTCAATCAACTACTAGAGCAGTGGTTCCCAACCTTTTATAGATCAGGTCCCACTTGAAAATGTTGATAGTGATAGCCCACCCATCTGACCACTAAGTGTTCAGTGCTCAGATGGGTGGGCCGTGTGTAGTGGTGTAAAGTAACTAAGTACATCTACTCAAGTATTCTACTTAAGTACAAAATTTAAGTGCGCAAAACAAATGCGTTTTCTGGGCGGATTCTGTTTATTTGGGGTTTTTGGTTACTTTATTTCGGTTAGGGTTAGGGTTAGGTTTTTTAATTCGTATGTTTGCCTGATTTTACTGATTTATTATAACAAAAATTACTAAATAATGCTGCGCACATATATTATATATAATTTGCACAATTCACAGAATTTCCCAGCATAACATTTGGGAAGGCTTAGCCTACCCTAGCCTTCATTACCCGCCGCCTATGGACCAGAGCTAGGTGTCCTCTAGCTCTGGTCCATAGCGTTAGGAGTTCTCATAACGCTATGGACCAGAGCTAGGTGTCCTCTAGCTCTGGTCCATAGCGTTAGGAGTTCTCATAACGCTATGGACCAGAGCTAGGTGTCCTCCATCTTCCTCTGTCCATCACTGCAGGGTTCCCTGGGTTCTCTGGCAGATGCTCTTCAGATGGTTGGTGCACCTGGATGTGTACCAGCTCCTCTGGTAGCTCCTGGGGGACAGACGGCCACACATCTCCTTATTTCTTTCCTCATTTGGGACATGGTACCAAAACCTGCAAAAGGAGAATGATGAAGGATGTCTATAGTCCGGCGATTCCCAACCTCCCACAGGTGAGCCACAAGGGTATTGCATAACTGTCAAAACACTAAGAAGATAATATCATCAATATTAAAAGATTACTGTGAAAAAAACAATGATGGTATTTTTAGCCGCATGCTGAAAGCTGGCGGCTCTACAGACAGACTAAGACCTAGTCCGACACCCAAGCGACACCCAAGCGACACCTGAGTGACACCTAAGTGTCATTGGCTGTCCTGGCTGTCCTTCACTCCTTTAAGCCAATGGCGACACGAATGGGGAGACGGTCCGCCCCCCCGCAGTAACCCTGCTCCGCTGCCTCCCCTCATTCACAGACAGTGCAACTTTTACTGCAGCCTCAGGCAGGAGGGTTAGCCTAAATGCTAGCGTGCTTCATTAGACCTAGTTTGGCTATTAAGTTATTATTTGGCCATGTTCACACTGACTTCAATCTTAGCTATTGTTGGGAAGACCCGTGTGGTGTCACAAAATGTTGCCACCACTTATATAAAAAACATTAGAGCGTTTAGCGTCGCAGATTCTGTGACACTAAATGTTGCCAGGTTTGGCGAGAGAAACAAGCAATCCAAAAAACAAGTAATCAGGTCTATGAAAAGATTGGGGCAAAAAAAGCCTGCCGCATGCGGCTTTATTATGACTTTGGTAATTTCTTGTTTTCTTGAAAACCTGATAAATTGGAACTTAAAGCATACTAGTAAGTTCTATCGATCCAAGCCAGAACACGATTTGATTGATTGATTGATCATTAAAATAATTGTGCACTGAAAATGCACACGGCCCAATCTGACCACTTAACACGGCGGCAGTAATGGCTTTTGAGATTTTCAAGTGGGCCCTGATACAAAAGTTTGTGAACCACATGCCACCCTGTGTTAAGTGTTTCCATCAGTGATCTTAACATTGTGCTTGCAGTTCTTTCCTTACTGTGGGCTCTTGTCTAGTTAGTCCATGAGCCAGAGCCCCAAAATTAAGCAATGATTATCGAAAGAGTGGGCAAAACCATACCTATATTAAATTGTTTATAGGGTCAATATAAGTAAATAAATGTATGATAACCTTTCCACAGGAGCAGCTTTTTCATATTTATCACACATTTTATTGTTTTCCCCATACGTACGTATGAAAGGTGAAAAAATAACAACATTAAAAAAAGAGTTATCATAATGATTTATTTATCGTATTACAAGTTTTCTGAAATTGTATACTTAAATATGCAAATTAGGCATTTAGTCCATGAGCCAGAGCCCCAAAATTGAGCCAGATATTGAATATTCCCTCGTTAAAAACCTTTGACTCCAACATCTTAACAAAATTAAATAAGAATGTTGAGTCTGGCTTTGTCCAGCGTTGATTCTGGAAAGTTATGCAAATTCGGGCATATTTTCCTAATGCTTAATTTGCATATTTACATATAAAATTTCAGGATGTAAGTAATCAACTGTGGAAGTTGCATTATGATAACTATTTTTTTAATTTTGTCATTGTGTAAATGCATAATAAGAAGGGACAACGCAACGGCACTTTGTCATTTTCTGTTCTGATCACTGTCATGTAAACATGGCCTTATATTGACCCTATAAACATTATGTATGGTTTGGTATGGTTTTGCCCACTCTTTCGATAATGAAATCTTGTCTGGCTCATGGACTAAGTCTTGTCTCTCTCACTGCCAGGTCCCATCAGGAATGCTGCTCCTCAGGCACAGCCAGTGGGTGGAACGTCTAGTGACGTGAGGTTAAGCGCTGCCTGGAGCCTGCCTGGCCTGACAGACAGGCCAGGCAGGCCAATCAGACGGCAGGCCACCGGGGATTGTCCCGCCCCTCCCGGCGGCCAGTGTCAGTGAGGAACTGACATTAATACTTTCACTTGTGTTCACGCTGGTTAGTTGTATAGGAGTCAGTAATGTGTGAGGATTTGTATGAATTAGTTTTTCAAGTCTAAAGCGTATGCCAAGCAGTGAAAGGTAAGAGATTCTCTTAACATTTATCAACCTTTAATGATGAAGAAATGTGTCTGCAGAACCACTGTAGGTTTCAGGCTTTGTGAGCAGGAAACAACAGTCTGTATGAACTGTTGGTTACTTGTGACCAGTGGTGGAAAAAGTACTAAAATGTTTTACTTAAGTAAAAGTGTCAATACTGCAGTGTAGAAATACTCTGTTACAAGTAAAAAGTCTGGTTATCAAAATTTACTTGAGTAAAAGTACAAAAGTATTGGCATCAAAATATACTTAAAGTACCAAAAGTAAAAGTACTCATTGTGCTTAATGTCCGATTTTACAAGCTCAAAATATATGAAAATCTATTGAAAATAGTAGATCTACAAGCTCACAATGCGTCGCAAGCTTGTAGATCGGCTATTCAAATGCCCAAAATATATATATATATATAGGGCTGAATTTGTTAATGTATGTTTTGTGATATTAATTTAAATCTGCAAAGTAACAAGTAACTAAAGCTGTTAAGTAATTCTAGTGGATTAAATACCTCAAAACTGTACTTAAGTACTGTACTTGAGTAAATGCACTTAAGTTACTTTACACCACTGCTTGTAACCAAATGCAAAGAAAGTAATCTCCATTCTCATGAAGAAGATTGCAGCTCACAAATCACAAACTATGTACAGATAAATGTGATGAATGTTAGGTGTGTTATTTCTCTTCTATACAGGAGACATGGCAGAGGCCGGAGGTCAAGGTAGGTCACAACACAGTTTATTGTTTTTTTCCTGATAGATGAACCATCATATAGTGATATGAGGAGGAGGGAGATATGTGGTTCACACGTCAAGCAATAATACATAAACATTATCATTCACAGACAGACAAGCCAGACCTTTGCTTACATTTACATTACTAAATATTTACTTTTTAAAATTCAGGGCAGGGGGTTCACGTGAGCACGCTGTGCAGCCCAAATAATGGGCGTATGGCGAGATCACCGCACCTTTCGGCATTTATCAATATATCCTGACGTGGGCTTCATCCTACCGTAGGCTGAAATCTCACGTCTGGTCGGGAGCAGTTGTTGACTTTGGCTGCGCCCGTTTATTCCATTCTAGACCTGCGGAGCAACATTGTCTGACAGGCATCTAGACACTTAATCCACTCCTAAAAGTATATCTACACTAATAAATAATCCCTGTGAAAATATAACATTTTATAAGTAATTTAAATAAACTGCTTTAACAGCCATTCAGATAAGATTGTAGATCTGGCTGCATTGAAAATAGCAAATCTACAAGCTCACAAGACAGCGTCGCATCGCGACGCGTTGTGAGCTTGTAGATCTGCTATTTTCAAAATATACGAGCGCTTTTGTGTCGGGAGTCGACCATCTTTTCATGGACAGTGAGGTCTACAAACTTACAGTAGCTTGTCCTATGGTATGGAGTTATGTCATAGACATAGAGAGTTATATAGGCTACAACATGGCTGGGTTAAGGATATAAACCTGACGCTCCAATCTATTATGACGTGGGTGGTGGCACGGGATCACTGCAGTCTGCAGGCCGCCCGAGTCTCATGGGGAATATAGCCTACATGACTGCTTTAGTGTAACTTCAACGCGCACTGCTCGGTATGGGGTAAATAAATATACAAACGTATTCCATTCATGGCGATGTGATTGGTATCATAATATGTCATTCATGTAGGCTACAAGCCTACGTGACGGACAAAGATTGTACCGTAACGGATTATGAAAGACACAGTTGGGCGCGTGTGTTTGTGTGTGTGTGAGAGAGAGAGAGAGAGAGAGAGAGAGAGAGATGTGCGTGCGTGTGACTTGACAGGCAGCGAGGCGAGGTGAGCCAGTGAAACTCTTTCTTTGGTCGTATTCTGGTTCTTCATGTCGTAAAATCGGGGTTTTTCGAGAATATTTAAGGGCGTGTTATTTAAATGACGCTCTTTTTCAGACGTGAGATTTATCAAGGCTGGGACCAAATGTACGCTCGGATCAGCTGTGTAGGATTCGTTGATAAATGTGACTTCGACGTTCGCCGAATATATGGAAAAATATACGCCGGTTTATAAATGAGGGCCAATGCATATGAAAAATATGCTTTGGGTCAGTGGATTAAAGATGCTATTTGGCGTGTGTGTGTGTGTGTGTGTGTGTGTGTGTGTGTGTGTGTGTGTGTGTGTGTGTGTGTGTGTGTGTGTGTGTGTGTGTGTGTGTGTGTGTGTGTGTGTGTGTGTGTGTGTGTGTGTGTGTGTGTGTGTGCCTGCACACTCAACATTTTCATCCTCTATGTGTACTCAGCCAATAATTAATTGCTGTAATTGGAGGTCATGTCATATAGTATCAAATCCCTTTGAAAGTTTTGGCAGAAAATGTGTAAAATATATCCACTTTTCCAAAACATTCCCTGTATGTGACAGGATGTCATTCATAGTAACAGGTTAAAAACAGTTAAAAACAAACAGCATACAAGGCTGTAATACCACAGAAGATGTTCATTGTTGTTTCTTATTTATCAGTCTTATAGCCTGGGGGAGGAAAGTGTTCTTCAGTCTGCTTGTGCCAGCTTTGAGGCTTGTGTCTGTATTTAGGCCAGGTGTCAGATAAAAAGGCAGAAATCAAAGAGAGGTCAAATATAATAAATAAGAAAACACTGTGTTAACCCATTAAGACCGGGAACGCATCTGTGTAACAACTTTATCCATATTTCATACTTTGGCTATTAAAAAATGTGCAGATATACAAGTTCATAGCACGGCTATGAGCTTGTATATCTGCTATTTTTGAAAAAAAAAAGAAAAATCTTTGCTTCCATGGGGGGTTCCTGGAACGACATATTTTGAAATGGGGGTCTGCGGCCAAATACAGTACATGTCATTTTGGGGGTCCTTGACATGAAAAGGTTTGAGAACCACTGATTAGAGCAACATATGCTTTTTTCAACATTTTTTTTCCCCTAAAAAAATGCAGATCTACAAGCTCATAGCGTGGCACTCGGTGCCGCGCTCTGAGCTTGTAGATCTGCTATTTTTTGTGTGTGTGTGTGTGTGTGTGTGTGTGTGTGTGTGTGTGTGTGTGTGTGTGTGTGTGTGTGTGTGTGTGTGTGTGTGTGTGTGTGTGTGTGTGTGTGTGTGTGTGTGTGTGTGTGTGTGTGTGTGTGTGTGTGTTGTGTGCGTGTGTGTGTGTAATTCAGTCTTCACTAACTGTGTCTTTTCTTCACTCCAGGTGTCTTTAAACTCGTCACTGAAGGCTGTGCTCGGGGTTGGGGAGGTGATAATGTCACCCTCCCCTGTCACCTCTCTCAGACCAGCGTGTCTTCCATGACAATCAGGTGGTTTAAGGAGTCAGAGTGTATTTACCTTTATAAGAATGGTCAGGTGATAGAGGGGAGGGGCTACGAGGGCAGATTGACCCTGAACATCCAGGATCTGCAGAAAGGCAATGTGTCTCTGATACTGAGAGACTACAGACGTACAGATGATGGAGTTTACATCTGTCAGGTCAAACATGGAGAACAGGAGGAGGAGATTGCTGTGGGATTAACATGTAAGTGATTTCCTATCACTGTGCATTATCATTAACCTTAATATTGTACTGTAGATATCAGGTGGAAACCTTGTATGTCCAAAACTGTTACTTTTCAGGGGAAAAAAAGAACATGACTGTGTTCTAAAGGATCTAATGTAGTTATTATTTAGTCATAAGCTATTGTTAATATTCTTCATCAAATATTTATAAAACCCCAAACTTAGACACTTTCCAAATGTTTTAAACTAGCAAGAATAGCTGATCTGCAAGCTCACAACACGTCACGGCGTGACACGTTGTGAGCTTGTAGATCGGCTATTTTTGCAATTGTTGTGTGACATTGTAGTATGATGCAGTAAGGCATTCAGTTACGAAATAACAAACAAACATAAAAGTTAAAATATGGAGATACAAGGTTTCTGCCCGACAGCAACAATATGTATATATAATTATATAATCATGTTTATCTCTCCATGTATAAATTACACTGTGCTTTCATATAATGGCTATACATGTTTACTGTAATCTAAGTCTTCATTATTTTCCATATAGTATCAGTATCACCTGATGATGACTTCATTGATGACAGGTCATCCAATCATAATAAAGGATACATTAAAGCTGCACTCTGTAACTTTCATGTCTTACCCGAGATTCAAACCCAGGTCACCTGCACAAGGGCTGACATTTTTACCACAGAGCTAATAGAGCAAGAGAAATAGAATTTTGACCTTCATGCAGTACCACTTGTCTACCAGTAGGTCAGACCTTACCATTTCTCAACAGAAGAGCAGGGAGACCAAATACAACCACCACCATTGTGTTTTATAACCATCAGTTATATTGTATTAACATACTCTACCATACAGATTGGTCAAAATAACATTTTATTCACCAATAAAGTTACATAGTGTAGCTTACAGGTCTACATGGCAGAACATAGATTCAGCTCAGAATGTAACCATGTATCCTACAATAATGTGATCATGTTAATCTCTCATGTATGTTTGTATGACACTGTGCTATAGGATCTTCCAGACCCAGTTAAATGGTAGTTAGGCTCACAAATGATCATCAAATAAAACATATTCTAATTATTGTATCCACAAACTATAAATAAAGTGTTAAAGACAAATGCATACACACAACCTCAGGAACAAGAACACATATTTTCTTGGACTCATTACGTCCCACTCACATCACTCTGTGTGTCAGAGCAGTTTCTGATGTGGTCTGACATGTGATTACATTCCAATCATCACAATCCATCCTATGTGTTTACATATTACACTAACATGTGCTCTCCCTTAACCCATTAAGACCGGGAACGCATTTGTGTCACTTTCAGATTTCTTTGGCTATTCAAAAATAGCAGATATACAAGTTACAAGCTCATTAAAAAATGGCAGATACAAGCTAGCTGCAAGCTACAGTAGATACAAGCTCATAGCGTGGCACAGAGTGCCGCGCTATGAGCTTGTATATCTGCCATTTTTTAATATATAAATATATTTATTTATTTTTTGTGAAAATTTGTGCAAATCTTTGAATAAATGTCTTCAAAGCAAACATTTTTATCTCAAATCTTTGAAGGTATGTTGCTATAATATCAGTGGTTCCCAAACTTTTTCATGTCCAGGACAACCCAAAATTATATGTATTTGGCCGTGGACCCTCACCTCAAAATATTTTCTTCCAGGGACCCCCAGAAGTTGTAAGAGAGTTGAAAATGTTCACTTAAAAACAAAACATATTTAAAGATTTGCACAAATGTTCACAATTTAAAAAAAAATGGCAGATCTACAAGCTCATAGCGCGGCACTCGGTGCCGCGCTATGAGCTTTTATATCTGCTATTTTTGAATAGCCAAAATAATCTTAAAATGACAGAGATGCGTTCCCGGTCTTAAAGGGTTAATATATACAGATACAGAATGCATGTTAATACCAGATATAAATGATGGCATACTGAGGAAGATTAAATGAATGAATCTGAAGATTATTATGGAGGATAAAGTTGATTCCTGAGTAGTGTGGAGGTGAACGTTTTGTGCAAACATTAAAAATATGACAAGTTGGTGCCGACAAGGCTGGTTAATAATAAATGGCATGGACTGCAGAAACAGTTGACATGAATAGCAAATAATCTTGACATCATCAAATGTTTCACTCTTAATATATACTATAGTGTAGAATTGTATCTCTAAGCTGACATTTAGTCACTTCACAAATTAAATTAGAATGTTGTAATTAGAATGCTGAATCATTATGATTAATGAAGCAAGCTATTAATTTGTACAATAATTGATATAGTCGATTAATTTAACCCATTCTATTATTGCATTCCATATTTCAGGTTCCTTGACAATTTGCTAATTATTAGTAATCTTTCTGTTTGTGAAGTATCAGTTTTCTAACCATTCCAACCATGTGTTTTCTCTTTACATGAATGATGAATGTGAACGTGAACTAGGGGGATGTGAGTATTAAATCAATTCTACTTCATGGCCTCCAATATGTTTTCAGATTGACATCAAGTTTTCACCATAGCAGAATACAAACTAAAGGAGTCTTAACCAATGAAACCCTCTATACTTAGTGAAACAGACCTGAGTTAACTCTGTACTTGGACCACTTTTCCCCTCTATACCAAATATCTTCATTAAAAATAGCCGATGTACAAACTCACAGACTCATTAATGTAGTTATTATTTAGTCACAAGCTGTGGTTAATACTCTTCTTCAAATATTTATGAAACCCCAAACTTAACCACTTTTTAAAGAAAAAATTTCACTAGCAAAAATAGCTGATCTGCAAGCTCACAATGAGTCATGGTGCGACGCGCTTTGAGCTTGTAGATCGGCTATTTTTGCAATTGTTGTGTGACATTGTAGTATGATGCAGTAAGGCATTCAGTTACAAAATAACAAACAAACATAAAAGTTAAAATATGGAGATACAAGGTTTCTGCCCGACAGCAACAATATGTATATATAATTATGTAATCATGTTTATCTCTCCATGTATAAATTACACTGTGCTTTCATATAATGTCTATAAGTGTTTACTGTAATCTAAGTCTTCATTATTTTCCATATAGTCACTTTCTGATAGCTTATTGGTCTTTCTGATTTGATTTGAGGCATTTTGATCATAAACATAATGATCACAGTGTGATTTGGCTCCAGTTCACACCTGATGATGACTTCATTGATGACAAGTCATCCAATCATATTAAAGGATACATTAAAGCTGCACTCTGTAACTTTCATGTCTTATCCGAGATTCAAACCCAGGTCACCTGTACAAGTGCTGACATTTTTACCACAGAGCTAATAGAGCATGTCTTCTTACACAGGAGAGAGATTGAATTTTGACCTTCATGCAGTACCACATGTCTACCAGTAAGTCAGACCTTAACCATTTCTCAACAGAAGAGCAGGGAGACCAAATACAACCACCACCATTGTGTTTATAACCACCAGTTATATTGTATTAACATACTCTACCATACAGATTGGTCAAAATAACAATTTATTCACCATGAAAGTTACATAGTGTAGCTTACAGGTCTACGTGGCAGAACATAGATTCAGCTCAGAATGTAACCATGTATCCTACAATAATGTGATCATGTTAATCTCTCATGTATGTTTGTATGACACTGTGCTATAGGATCTTCCAGACCCAGTTAAATGGTAGTTAGGCTCACACATGATCATTAAATAAAACATATTATAATTATTGTATCCACAAACTATAAATAAAGTGTTAAAGACAAATGCATACACACAACCTCAGGAACAACAACACATATTTTCTTGGACTCATTACGTCCCACTCACATCACTCTGTGTGTCAGAGCAGTTTCTGATGTGGTCTGACATGTGATTACATTCCAATCATCACAATCCATCCTATGTGTTTACATATTACACTAACATGTGCTCTCCCTTAACCCATTAAGACCGGGAACTTATTTGTGTCACTTTCAGATTTCTATTCAAAAATAGCAGATGTACAAGTTCATAGCGCGGCACCGAGTGCCGCGCTATGAACTTGTAGATTTGCCATTTTTTTATATATATATATTTATTTATTTTTCGTGAAAATTTCTGCAAATCTTTCAATATATAGGTTTTTTAAAGCAAACATTTATGTCAAGGACCACCCAAAATGATATGTATTTGGCCATGGACCCCCACCTCGAAATATTTTGTTCCAGGGACCCCTAGAAGTTGTAACGGAGTTAAAAATGTTTGCTTAAAAAGAATACATATTCAAATATTTGCACAAATGTTCACGTTTTTTCAAAACATGCAGATCTACAAGCTCATAGCGCGGCACTCGGTGCCGCCCTATGAGCTTGTATATCTGCCAAAACAACCTTAAAATGACAGAGATTGGTTCCCGGTCTTAAAGGGTTAACATGTACAGATACAGAATTCATGTTAATACCAGATATAAATGATGGCATAATGAGGAAGATTAAATGAATGAATCAGAAGATTATTATGGAGGATAAAGTTGATTCCTGAGTAGTGTGGAGGTGAACGTTTTGTGCAAACATTAAAAATATGACAAGTTGGTGCCCACAAGGTTGGTTAATAATAAATGGCCAGAACTGCAGAAACAGATGACACGAATAGCAAATCATCTTGACATCAGACAATAGATTGATTCAAGTACTGAACACTTTTTTTTTTACTATAAAACTGATCATTTTACTATAAACCAATCTGTCATAGCAGATGAAATGTTTCACTCTTAATATATACTATAGTGTAGAATTGAATCTCTAAGCTGACATTTAGTCACTTCACAAATGAAATTAGAATGTTGTAATTAGAATGCTGAATCATTATGATTAATGAAGCAAGCTATTACTTTGTAAAATAATTGAGATAGTTGATTAATTTAACCCATTCTATTTTTGCATTTCATATTCCAGGTTCCTTAACAATTTGCTAATTATTAGTAATCTTTCTGTTTGTGAAGTATCCGTTTTCTAACAATTCCAACCATGTGTTTTCTCTTTTCATGAATGATGAATGTGAACGTGAACTAGCTGGATGTGAGTATTAAATCAATTCTACTTCATGGCCTCCAATATGTTTTCAGATTGACATCAAGTTTTCACCATAGCAGAATACAAACTGAAGGAGTCTTAACCAATGAAACCCTCTATACTTAGTGAACCAGACCTGAGTTAACTCTGTACTTGGACCACTTATCTTCTCTATACCAAATATCTTCATTAAAAGTAGCCGATGCACAAACTCACATCATTAATTATCATTAACCGTGATATTGTAGATGTCAGGTGGAAACCTTGTACTGTATGTCCAAAACTGTTACTTTTCAGGAAATGGGAAAAAACTAACATGACTGTGTTCTAAAGGATCTAATGTAGTTATTATTTAGTCACAAGCTATAATTAATTAGTTAATAAGTTAATTATAATTAATTAGTCACAAGCTATTGTTAATACTCTTCATCAAATATAAAACCCCAAACTTGACCACATAGCAAAAATAGTCGATCTGCAAGCGTGTCACGGTGCGACGGGTTGTGAGCTTGTAGATCGGCTATTTTTGCAATTGTTGTGTGACATTGTAGTATGATGCAGTAAGGCATTCTTACGAAATAACAAACATAAAAGTTAAAATACGGAGATACAAGGTTTCTGCCCGACAGCAACGATATGTATATATAATTATGTAATCATGTTTATTTCTCCATGTATAAATTACACTGTGCTTTCATATAACGGCCATAAGTGTTAACTTTAAAAGTATCAATTCTGCAAAGTAGAAATACTCTGTTACAAATAAAAGTCCGGAATTCAAAATCTACCTGAGTAAAAGTACAAAAGTATTGGTATTGAAATGTACTTAAAGTACCAAAAGTAAAAGTACTCAATATGTAAAGTACTCATTATGCAGAATGTATTTGGCTGTGGACCCCCATCTCAAAATATTTTGTCCCAGGGACCCCCAGAAGTTGTAACAGAGTTAAAAATGTTTGCTTAAAGAAAAATACATATTCAAGGATTTGCACAAATGTTCACAAGTTTTTTTTTAAATAGTAGATCTACAAGCTCATAGCGCAGGACTCGGTGCCACGCTATGAGCTTGTATATCTGCTATTTTTGAATAGCCAAAACAATCTTAAAATGACAGAGATGCTTTCCCGGTCTTAAAGGGTTAACATATACAAAAACAAGAATGCATGTTAATACCAGATATAGACCAATTAATTGTTTACTAACATTGAGACTGGATGCGCAGGTGATTGTTTCACGCAATCAATTTCCAACCTGTTGTTTCGGGGTGCGCTAGTTTCAGCACACCCCAACCCCCTCTTGTGTGTTGGCTAGTGTGGCATGTCCCTGGCGAGACCTGATAGAATGGGTTTCATTTAGCGCATACTGGTTGCACGCATACTGGTTCTTATCAGTGTGACGTCGTCTGTTAAGGGGTCTATAAATGATGGCATACTGAGGAAGATTAAATGAATGAATCAGAAGATTATTTTGGAGGATAAACTTGATTCCTGAGTAGTGTGGAGGTGAACGTTTTGTGCAAACATTAAAAATATGACAAGTTGGTGCCCACAAGGCTGGTTAATAATAAATGGCATGGACTGCAGAAACAGTTGACATGAATAGCAAAAACTCTTGACATCAGACAATAGATTTATTCAAGTACTGAACACTTTAATTTTTTGTATGAAACTGATCAATTTACTATAAACCAATCTATCATAACAGATGAAAATGTTTCACTCTTAATATATACTATAGTGTAGAATGGTATCTCTAAGCTGACATGTAGTCACTTCACAAATGAAATTAGAATGTTGTAATTAGAATGCTGAATCATTATGATTAATGAAGCAAGATATTACTTTGTAAAATAATTGAGATAGTCGATTAATTTAACCCATTCTATTATTGCATTCCATATTTCAGGTTCCTTAACAATTTGCTAATTATTAGTAATCTTTCTGTTTGTGAAGTGTCAGTTTTCTAACCATTCCAACCATGTGTTTTCTCTTTTCATGAATGATGAATGTGAACGTGAATTAGCGCGATGTGAGTATTAAATCAATTCTACTTCATGGCCTCCAATATGTTTTCAGATTGACATCAAGTTTTCACCATAGCAGAATACAAACTGAAGGAGTCTTAACCAATGAAACCCTCTATACTTAGTGAAACAGACCTGAGTTAACTCTGTACTTGGACCACTTTTCTCCTCTATACCAAATATTTTCATTGAAAATAGTCGATGTACAACCTCACCGATTAATTTATTTAATAATTTAATTTATTATTACAGGTTATTTAATGATTTATAAGAAAACACTCGGTCATCTTTGCGTATAAAATATCAGTTTTCTAAACAAATGTGTTTTTCTTTTTCTTTTCATGCATTATGAATATGAAGTGACTGGTGAGTATCAAACATTATTCTACTTCATGTTCTCTGATGTGTTTTCAGATTAATATCACGTTCTCACAGAAATAGAACACAAATTGAATGGATCTAAAAGTCTATTAGTAGTTCATTAGATAAATATTGTGAAAATAGCTGATCTACAAGTAGATCACTTACAACAAAGGTTATTTTATTAGTTTGTAATGATAATAATTAAAAGATGAGTGTAAAAATCAAAACGTTAACAATAATGATCTCACAATCAGAAGACTTTTTATCATCTTGACAGAGGATGGTTTTACTATACATACCGTAGAAAACAATTACTTTATTGATATTTTAAACCCTCTAAACTAGGTATGCCCTTTTCCCCCAGCCTACACTCATCTCTTTGCAAAAATAGCTGATCTACAAGCTCACAACGCATCGTGATGCGTTGTGAGCTTGTAGATCAGCTCTTTTTCACAAACTTTCCCCTCAGAATAGGGATGCTGGGGTTCAAGTGGTTAAGCTGACATTTAATCACTTCACATATTTGATCTACATGTTGTGTCTATGTGTTAATGTGTTGAAGAGTTGACCTGTTTGTAAATGTTACAGATAAACACTATCTAAAGATGAACAGAAACAGTAGCAGACCTTACTGCATACCATCTACTGTACAACAGTGGTTCTCAACCTTTTCAGGTCAAGACCCCACAAAATAGTCATATTTGAGCTGGGGACCCCCCCAAAATAATCATATTTGAGCTGGGGACCCCCCAAAATAATCATATTTGAACTGGGGACCCCTCAAATAATCATATTTGAATTGGGGACCCCCCAAATAATCATATTTGAATTGGGGACCCCCCACCCTGACAAGCTCTTGGAATTGTGGGAGTTGAGGCATTCAATTTTAATTGACTCGGTTCCACAGGTAAATATTGTGAAAATAGCTGATCTACAAGCTCACAATGCCTTGCGTTGTGAGCATGTAGATCGGCTATTTCTACAATGTTTGCATCGTTCTTTGGTAATATTTGACCATTTGGCCTTTATGTTTAATAGAATAGTTTGTTGATTACTTTTCACACAGTAGCCTAATGTTCTTTTTTTCCCTTTTCATTTTAGAGGTATTAAAAAGGTCTTAAAAGTCCTTAAATTGTCACTTTAGAAATGTGAAGATACCCTGTATACTCTTATACTGTATGTTGGTTTGTTTACTGTTGAGTGAGAAGACAATGTTGCACATTAAGCTAATCATCTGGGGAACCCCCAAAATAATATGGGGACCCACCTGGGGGTCCTGACCCACAGGTTGAGAACCACTGCAGTACAAAATAGTGTCATTTAAGTTAACAGCCAAACTGATTCATATTATTGACAGAATATCATACACAATTATGAGATAGCAGATTGAGATAGCTTGTCGATCAGCTATTTTCAGCGAAAGCTTTCCCCTCAGAAAACAGAAAAGACACTAGTATAGAGCCCTGAGAGACCCCGGTCAACCATATAGGGTTAAAATAGTTAAACAATGGAAATAATAATAATAATAATCTGTCATCTTATCATCAGCAGAATACAAACTGAAGGAGTCTTAACCAATTAAACCCTCTATACTTAGTGAAACAGACCTTAGTTAACTCTGTACTTGGATCACTTTTCCCCTCTATACCAAATATCTTCATTAAAAATAGCTGATGTACAAACTCACAGACTCATTTATTTACTAATTACATTTCTTATTCCAGGTTATTTAACAACTTATAAGAAAACACTCTGTCATCTTTATGTATAAAATATCAGTTTTCTAAACAAATGTGTTTTTTTTTTTATGCATCATGAATATGAAGATTGGGGTGAGTATCAAACATATTCTACTTCATGTTCTCTGATGTGTTTTCATATTAATAAGTTCTCACGATAATAGAATACAAATTATTTTAAATGGATCTAATAAGTCTGCACAGTGAATGTCCATTGTATTTTACATTGCTTGATGTTTCAAGTCTAACATTTTAATACAAGGATGTTGTAATTTGCATATGAATACAAATATAAGTTGTTATTAAGGTCATGAGCTTCCCAAATCACCTCTTGTACTAATGTTTGCAGTTTTAACCAACCATAGAGTTTAAGTAGTTTAAACAATTAAATTAATAATAATAATCTGTCATCTTTATGTACAAAATATATTATTTTCTAAACAGCCATTGTATCTTATATTGTTTCAGGTCTAAAACATTTAAGGTCATGAGATTCCCAAATCACCTCTTGTAGCCTACTAATGTTTTTAGTTTAAATACAAAACCTACAAGACCTTTTCACATTATTATTTATTTAAACAGGTTTACGGGTTTTATTGAACAAAGGCTGGGGGGGAGAAGCAACCGGGGGCAAAGGGACCAGACAGAGACATAGTCAAAGGGGGAGCGTGGGTCAGAGTTCTGAGGGGGCAGTCTGCATGGTGCCTGGTCCAAGAGGGGTAAGGCTAGCCGTGGTCTGTGGGTCCGGTCCTGGTCCAAACAGTACAAAATAGTGTCATTTAAGTTAACAGCCAAGCTGATTTATATTATTGACAGATTATCATACACAATTATAAGATAGCAGATTCATTTATTTAATACTTCTATGTCATGTCTAGGTTATTTAACCACTTAAACCTCAGCATCCTTATCGTGGGGAAGGCTTTCACAGAAAATAGTTGATCGACAAGCTCACAACGTGTCGCATAAGGGTAAAATCCAGATACAGGCAGAGGTCATAAACAGGCAGAATTACAGGTTCCGAATAACAGGTTGAAGCGAGCTAGACTAGAGTTGAACTGGTCTGATCAGCAGGCAGAGAATAGTGGCATGAGTGATGCAATAAATACTGTGGCTACTCAGTGGAAACGTGTGTGTGTGTGTGTGTGTGTGTGTGTGTGTGTGTGTGTGTGTGAGTGTGTGTGTGTGTGTGTGTGTGTGTGTGTGTGTGTGTGTGTGTGTGTGTGTGTGTGTGTGTGTGTGTGTGTGTGTGTGTGTGTGTGTGGCCTGAACAACAGGAACCACAGAGAGTGTGGATTTTGAAGAAATGGGTATGAAAGAATTCAAAGTTAGAAGAAGAGAGGCTCATGCAGAAAAAAATGACTCCAATGGAGTAAGGGTGGGTTTAAGGGCTTTATTTTGGAGCACGAGCACTGTGAACAGTTGCACTGACTTCAGATGAATTGACCATTCCCCATTTTGCAGTGGCTCTGAGTTCTTAACCACTGCCTGTATTTGGTGTTTTGGGCATTCAATCACTGTACACTGTGTGGGAGGAGAGGTGCAGCAGGGGGTGTGGTTTACAAATCAGCAGCATCCAGCAATTGTGGTGTCAACAAGGTCAAAGATTTGTCCAACAAAACTGCATCATCATGACTCACACAGAATATTGAAGGCATATATCCATATAGGTTTCTCCTTCATAAAAGTTTTACTGATTAGTCAACTAGATAGATTATTACACAAACTGACAGTTTCTCTTTGGCTCATCGCCAGACATCACTAACCCCAAACTAATTTTATGTTATATCAGTTTGCTCTTGGGAGAAATGTCTAGGCCTCTTCTTCCATAACACTGTGTAAATGCACAATGCACTGTAATACAAAGTGATCATTTGATTGACCATGATTGAATCCACCTGCAACACACCCATAGACAATATTCAGCATAATCCAATCCATCTCACCACTGTACCAGATATGCACCCTTCTCTGGTCCTGACAATTTGGCACGAGCTGAATAACTGACTCAGATAGAGTATGATTGCATTTTAATAACATAGATTCTGATTGTTATACCAACCAGTGTATCAAATAACCTTCAGAATTAAGAGATATCTGGAGGGAATTCATTATTTAGCCTTGTAATAAGAGCAGTGCATTTCATGCGTTGCTTCAGAAACTATAGTATGATATAATTTGTCCTCTAATAGAATATGTAAACATCTCTCATAGGCTGAAACACCTGGTGTGACATTAGTGTTATGAAGAAATGTATCTGACCTGATACAAAGTTGACAAAGTCATCGTCTTAGAGTAGGAGTGTTTCAAAAGGCCAATGGGATCTGGATTGGTTAAATTGTCCTGCAAGAGAGAGTTCAAAGGTCACAGGCATGATCAGATATCACAACAGTCTTCTATGAAGTCGGTTGTTATCTAACAGAAAATGAAAGTCTGTGCAAGAAAAAAATAATCTCAACAACTCACCCAGTGTGAATAAACAGTGCTTTTTGGCCCCAAGGACCCCTTCGTATATTTTGAATACCTTCGCGGAGATACATGCTGCTGGCTGTGTCTTTAGTGTTGACTGTACTGTGGTACAAAGCCACAAGGAAACGAAACATCTGTTACAGTGGAGAGCAGATGATAACTTCTGTCTGGACAGTGTCTCTCTCTGAATGTTTGTGGAGATGACTGATTTATCCTTAGTTACACCTATAGCTCTGAGTACAATTAGACTCAGGCAGGTATGACTGCTTAAATCAGTCATTCCCCATCCTATAATTAGATGTAAATTAACATTATGGCACTTCTGTATTTATTTATTTAGTTGAGTTATGTTGAAGTCTCAGCCCAGGACCCATGGGAGGAGAGTGACATAATTATGCACACAAATCAGTAATTCAGCTTATATTTACATAATAGTAATGTATATAATACTATAATATAATAATATTTACAATAGGTATACAACGTCTGTTTTTATCTGATGTGTTCAGATTCTTGCACGCCTGTTTTTCTTCATGTACATGTATTCAAGACTGAAGTTGATTTAATGTTAAATGTATTTATTATCCAGTCAGTATAACATGATGAATAGTTGTTATTAAAACACAGTTTAACTCTCTTTATGTAGTTCGAGCTAAAGCTGTAGCTGAAGCTTATCTCAGCAAGGAGACAGCAGAGCAGAAGAATAGAAGAAAGGATTCAGCTCATGTGTTTGGTAAGTAGGATAACAATAGACTTAACGAAAACTATACATTCAACTTTATTATACTGTACATTTATCAATGAAACAATTATACACACACACACACACACACACACACACACACACACACACACACACACACACACACACACACACACACACACGTTTGTATTGCTATACTTGTGAGGACAATAAAGGTTTTAGGACAGTGATTTTACACAATCATGTTTAACCGCAAAGCCGAAAATATCAAATCTTCAAGCTCACAACGTGTTGTGCTGTGACACTTAGTGAGCTTGTACATTGGTGATTTTCAGTGCACGACACCGGCGTGCGATTACATTTAAATCTTAAACCCCTAAACTTAACCTCTAAATGTCTAATCCTAACCTTAAACAAAACCTATAATCTTTTCCTAATTGTATGCCTACTCTAAAAAATATTTTATGACCATAAAACAACCATTTTATTTTCTCCTGGAAAATGGTCCTCACAATGTCTATAACTCAAATCATATTATACTTGTGGGGATGTTTGGCCCTCACAAGTTGAGTTATACAAGCACACACACACACACACACACACACACACACACACACACACACACACACACACACACACACACACACACACACACACACACACACACACACACACACACACACACACACACACACACACACACACACACACACACACACACACATTGAAGATGTCTGTGGTTCCTTTAAACTTATGTGTGTTCTTTATGTTCTACAAAAGCGACACAACTGGATTTGGCCGAGGATATGACCCAGGATCAGAGACAACTGTTCCTGCATATGACCCACGATCAGAAGTTCCTACTGACCTGCCAGAAATACCAAGAACTGAAGAAAAATAATACATTACTGACACAAAATGTCCAAGAATTGGATAGAAGTAATAAACTACTAACAGAAGAAGACAAAAAACTGAAGAAAAGTAATACATTACTGACACAAAATGTCCAAGAATTGGATAGAAGTAATAAACTACTGTCAGAAGAAGACAAAGAACTGAAGAAAAGTAATACATTACTGACACAAACTGTCCAAGAATTGGATAGAAGTAATAAACTACTGTCAGAAGAAGACAAAGAACTGAAGAAAAGTAATACATTACTGACACAAACTGTCCAAGAATTGGATAGAAGTAATAAACTACTGTCAGAAGAAGACAAAGAACTGAAGAAAAGTAATACATTACTGACACAAAATGTCCAAGAATTGGATAGAAGTAATAAACTACTGTCAGAAGAAGACAAAGAACTGAAGAAAAGTAATACATTACTGACACAAACTGTCCAAGAATTGGATAGAAGTAATAAACTACTAACAGAAGAAGACAAAAAACTGAAGGAAAGTAATACATTACTGACACAAAATGTCCAAGAATTGGATAGAAGTAATAAACTACTGTCAGAAGAAGACAAAGAACTGAAGAAAAGTAATACATTACTGACACAAACTGTCCAAGAATTGGATAGAAGTAATAAACTACTAACAGAAGAAGACAAACAACTGAAGGAAAGTAATAAATTACTGACACAAACTGTCCAAGAATTGGATAGAAGTAATAAACTACTGTCAGAAGAAGACAAAGAACTAAAGAAAAGTAATACATTACTGACACAAACTGTCCAAGAATTGGATAGAAGTAATAAACTACTGTCAGAAGAAGACAAAGAACTGAAGGAAAGTAATACATTACTGACACAAACTGTCCAAGAATTGGATAGAAGTAATAAACTACTAACAGAAGAAGACAAAAAACTGAAGGAAAGTAATACATTACTGACACAAACTGTCCAAGAATTGGATAGAAGTAATAAACTACTAACAGAAGAAGACAAAAAACTGAAGAAAAGTAATACATTACTGACACAAACTGTCCAAGAATTGGATAGAAGTAATAAACTACTAACAGAAGAAGACAAAAAACTGAAGGAAAGTAATACATTACTGACACAAAATGTCCAAGAATTGGATAGAAGTAATAAACGACTGTCAGAAGAAGACAAAGAACTGAAGAAAAGTAATACATTACTGACCGAAAAAGTCCAAGAATTGGATAAACTACAGACAGAAAAAGTCCAAGAATTGGATAGAAGTAATAAACTACTAACAGAAACAGACATTCAACAGAAAACAAGTAGTAAACTACTGGTAGAAAGAGACCAGCAACTGAATCAGAAAGATGAAGAGCTGAAGACGATGAAAAAGGAATGGGATGATGTCATCACTGAAAACAAACAGCTTAGTGAGGATTGGATTTTTAAAACAAATTCATCTCTCCTGATTATTTTTATCAGTGGTTCATTAAATAATGAATCATATACAATATAAGAAGTATATCTTCAACCTGTCATTGCAGCTCAGCAGATCTGTGATCTGAAGACTGAATTAGAGAAACTGAGGACTGAGTCAGACAAAAAGACTGGTCAGTAATCTGAAATATATTTCCTTTATGTGTGTCGTCAACATTAGTAAGTTGATAAATAGTTGTCTTGTCTTATAGAGAGTGGGTTTACCTCTACAGCAGGCCCCAAGCTACCAATCAGGAGATGGAGCATCAACATTCCTCCACAAAGTTAGTAATCAAAAGTGCAAATGTACTGTAAACTACATCCAGTGTCATTTAATAGCCCAGTAGCCCCTTTCTTTTTTTCTTACTATTGCCAATACATTGACTATTTATGTTGTGTTGCAGAGGATGGAGAGAACACAGACTCCACTCTTCCACTGAGGAGGACACGCAGTATGGGATATCTTCCTCCAAACTGTGAGTCCATGTTACTCTTTCCATCTCTGTTGAACTTCATTATGTTACACTATTCATTCTGGTCATGCATTCAGTTTCATATCCTGCCTTTAAAATGTGTTATAAATGAAACTCTTAACTTTCTATGCTTCTACTTGTTCTATTGACAAGAAATAGGAAATCTACATAATGATGTAAATGTCATCACCAGCTCATGTCTGTGCATCTCAGATTGTGTGATTGTGTGTACTTTATATGCGAACAAGCCCACTGACTGCTAATGTGTTAGAAAAGAAAAATAGACGCTCTGTTTGAGGAGATAATGAAAGGATATTCATCACTATACCTGCTGTATTATATTATGTGACGATAAAGGACTTGAAATCGACGTGATGTTCGTTGCCAGGTTTGTAATATCTAATACACCCGAGCAGAATAAAAACGGTTAATAAAAAATACTTCTCAAAGCTTTTTTGAGGAAATGTATTTGAATTTCTGGCCGTCAGAGTATAACAGGAATGCACAGAAATAACTGACACAAGATAGGCCTAGAGTAAAACTACAGTAAACATCTTCTCACCAAATTGTAGTATAATCTCAAGTGTAGTCAGTGTAGAAGTGTAGTCAGACCTTATAGAAGTATAGTCAGACCTTAAGACTGTCAAGGGTGTAAAAACACATGAACATTACCAGTAAAGAGTAACACAAAAGAAAAGAAGGTAATTGTGAATGGTCAAACAGTGCAAGTCTTTCTATTTGATGTCAGAACCACACCATAGCATCTCATCATGACATCACAGATTAGAGCATATATATGTGCAGATTGTGTAGCTATAGAACATGGCTAAAGCTCTTTCACTCTCCTTGGTATTTAATCCACCTGGACTGTTTGATTGGTGTCTGTGTTGTGTTGCAGTGGGTGGAGAGACCACAGATGAAGACTCCTCTCTACCAGTGAGGAAGAGGAGACGCAGTAAGGCTCGAGCTCCAGATAGTGAGTCTATGCTGCTTTCACAAACGTTTAGGTGAAATTAGTGCACAAGGTTTAAACATAGTGAATAAAGAAAAATATATAACCAACATTAAGCTAACCATCATAAACACCACCTAAGCTTTCTAGAAAATTTCAAATATTTGTTCAAGAATTACACAAAATGTATGATGCTATATACTGTACATAGCAACAAGAACCCCAAAAAGGGTTCCCGTCTTGAAAGGTATAGGTGTTCCCACCCTAAATGGGTTGAGAGACAGTGGAATATGTCTACAGTCTTTTTCTCTTGCTATTTGTTCACATTTTCTCTTCCAATGTTGTAATTACCAATTCTCAAATCTGCATTGTGTTCCCTGTTGCTGCCAAGTCCCCCACTGTTGGTCTGGTGGTGTAGATTACCATGTGTTTCCTCTGACAAGAAATGTCACCAACCGCTTCTTTACTAATTACTTGATTGATTCATTTATAGTATTACAAAATTAAGGCCGGGTAAGGGTTATCAAACATGTCTGAAGATGACCAGAACCAGGACAGCAATTGAATCTTTAACACTATGCACATAGTCTCTGAACAACGCTTATGATGTGACATTTTCACTCTATTCTTCCATTGTGTTGTGTTTCAGTGGCAGCAGACAACATTGTTGACTCACCAGTGTCTCCCTCTGTGTCTGAGCTGAGACTGGTGCTACTGGGGAGGACTGTAGCTGTGAGGAACGCAGTAGGAAACACCATCCTGGGCAGGGAGGTGTTTGGTGCTGAGGCCAGCTCCTCTGAACTGAGCCAGAGGAGTAGGAGGAGAGAGGGTGACGTCTGTGGGAGACGGTTGGTGCTGGTGGACGCTCCAGACTTCTCTGGACGCTCACTGGAGGACACAAGGCAGGATGTGGGGCTGTGTGTACGTCTGTCTGCCCCGGGTCCCCATGCCTTCCTCCTGGTCATACCAGCAGAGTCCTCTGAAGGAGAGGTGAGAGGGATGATGGAGAAGATGCAGGAGGCGTTTGGAGAGAGCTGCTGGGAACACAGCATTGTCATCATTATCCACACTGACAGTGTGAAGAAGCAGAATGTTGAGAAGTTTCTCCAAGCAGGCAGTCAGGAACATCAGCAGCTTGTAGATAAATGTGGGAACAGATGCCACGTCCTCAACATTACAGACAGCAGCAATGCTGGTCAGGTTTCACAGCTGCTGGAGAAGATGGAGAGCATGGTGGCACGAAACACAGAGAGCTTCTACAACACTCAGACCTACCAGGAGGCAGAGGCCCAGGTCAGAGAGATGGAGAGAAAGATTCAGAGAGACTTGGAGGAGAGGAGACACATGGAGGAGCAGGAGATGAGGGAGAGGTTTGAGAAGGAGCTTAAGGACTCTCTGAGGAAGATAGAGGGATCCATCCAAGAGCATGAGGGAGACATCAGGAAGATCGACCATCGAACGAGTGAACTAGAGAGACAAATGAAGGAGGAGAGGGATGAAGAGAAGAAAAGAGAGCTGGAAGGAGAGCTGAGAAGGGAGTCTGAGAGAAGAGAGGAGATGGAGGGAAAGCTTGATAGGTTTAGAGCAAAGAGAGAGAATGAGAGGAGAGAGAGGGAAGAGAGACACACACAGGACATAGAGGAGATGAGAGAGACCTACGAAGCAGAGGCCAGAGTGGAAGCAGAGAGAAACCTGATGAAGGTTCTCCTGCCTGAGATCCAGAGGAACATCATGATCTCAAACACAAAGATGCAGAGAGAGTTTAACAGACAGCTGGGGGAGAAGAACAGAGAGATGACAACACTGAGACAAACATTAAAGGAGAGCCACAGCCGTTATTTAGTGCTGGACGAGTTGTATCAAGACTCACTGGACAAACGCCTGAAGTTACTGGGAAAACTGCCATCAGGAAGTGAAGGGGAGTACTTGTGAGGGGGAAGAAAGGAGAGCAGAAGCGGGGTTCAGGAGATTTTATTTTTATCTGCTGTACAGAACAGTCAGCCTATGTCGGTTTGGAAGAGCAACAATCTTTTTTTAAATATGAAACTGTATTGTCTCTTAACAAAACAATGACGGTCCTCCTACTGTCATGGTAACAGACATTGAGAGCCATTGTTAGCTTACCAATTTGGAAATGAATTGTGGTGGTATGAGTAGATACGATATCTACTTGGTAACTTGACTATTTAATCTTAAAGGACGACTTCACCCATTTTCAATCTTTATATAATTGGTCCTCACTAATGCTCATTATAATATGGCACCATTTTTGTTTACTCAGTCTGTGTGTCAGAGGAGGGCTGTGGACAGTTCAGAAACCCGCCTACCAGTGATATCATCAATGGGGAATCCAAGGTAATAGAAACTACAGGCTTTCTATTCCTGGAAAGTTAGCATGCTATAATGGAAGCCATTGTTCTCGTGTTGATAATTAAACAAATCCTAACAATTATGTCACTGGTAGACGGGTTTCTTAAGTGCCCACAGACACAAAAAAATGACACAATTTTATGAGGAGCATTAGTGAGGATCTATTATATGAAGATAGGTTGAAAACGGGTGAAGTCGTCCTTTAAGTACATGTAATATCTTACAAGACATACACCTTTTATTATAGTGGTCTTAATCCCGGTAGTTAACTTTATAGAGGGTATAGTGGCCTAAAGCTTAGAGGAGCGCCCTCGTTGCCGGAAGGTTGCCGGTTCGAATCCCCGGACCGGCAGGAAAAATCTGGGTGGTGAAGTGAATGTTCACCACTTCCCCAACACCGCTGAAGTGCCCTTGAGCAAGGCACTGAACACCAACTGCTCCAGTGGAGCTGCGTAGTGGCCAACAGTATAAGACTGTGGTTGTACTAGTCAGCTCCCAGGTTTTAATGTGTCTGTCTGTCTGTCTGTCTGTGTGTTTTTATGTGCAGGGCGTTGCTGAAAATGAGCACTTGTGCTCAGCTACTACCCAGGGTAAATTAAAAAAAAAAAAAAATTAAAAAAAGTTTAAACAAACAGTCTGTAAATATTGCTTGTAAATAGTTTTTGCAGTTTTTTCTAATTCATGTTATGGTGATGATTATGATTAAACTTCATCTTTTATATTAACCCTCTTTCCTAACTAGTGTTACTTTATGTTAAGTCATATATGCATTGCTTTTTTTAATAGACTGTACATATATTACCCAGAAGGCATGTGGATACTGTACATAATATTCATGTTCATATTCACTGTTGATAGTCTGTACATATATACATTGATACTGTATATGAATTGGTGATAGATGTACAGTATATCCATTCATATATTAGTTGGTGATGACAGTACATTTAATCTATGTAATTACAACAACCTTGGCTAAATGTTGGATGTGATTGATGCCTGAGGCTGCTTACTGTACCTCCTGTAACAGCGGTTCACAACCTTTTCTGGATCAGAAAAGGTTTGGGAACCATTGTATTAATGTATAAATGTATGACTGTGTGGCCATAGCTGAGTGGGTGGAGAGGCTGTCTGGGTATAAGAAGGTTCGACCCCTGGACCATGTGTTCCCTGGGCAAGACACTTGATACCCCAAAGGAGTGGGGACTAAATTAATTATTCTTACTTCATATATGTCAATCGTTTATACGCTCACTTCACACTTAACGGGTGTATTGCTGAGTACCCAAAGTGAGTGCCCCGAACAGACACTGCACTAGTTAATGTTTAATTACATTATGTCACTTCAGTGCAAATTATATTAACCCTATTATCTTCATATGTCTTTGTCCAATCTGTATGGTAGAGTATGATAATATAACTTTGATTGATCTCCCTGCTCTTATTGAGACATTTAGATCGTGTCAAAGGTCATGTCTCACCTAGACACAGGATCTGACACCAATTTTGAAATGGTCAAGATTCAATTTATCCCCTGAGCAAGCAGGCAGGCTCTATTAGCTCAATGGTAAAAAAAATATCAGCACTTGCGCAGGAAACCAGGTTCAAATCCGGGATAGAAGAGGAAAGTTACCTAGTGCAGCTTTAACATATTAATAATCGTTATTTATGTTAAACGGCATACTTTACACTGTAATAGCCAATATTTATTAAGAATTTAATCTACTGTATAAGCCATGTATGTATGGCATGAGGCTCATATGAGCCTAGAGCCCTTGGAATATTTTTGAAAGGTTCACCCCCGTTCTGGTCCTTACAAGGTAAAGTACAAACATAACAGAGTAATTTGAACCTGATGTCTTCACCAGTGAACCCTTGGAGTTTTCTGTGAGAATTTCACCAGCTTCCTGATGGATGACTTGGTAACAAGCTGTTGCCTTCTTGCCTTCCAGCACTTAACCCATTAAGACCTGAAGCCCATTCTACAAATGTCTCATTGGTAGTGGCTTTTTTTTTGGTCCCTAACATTCATCGAGCTCTGGACTTAGTAATTTATTTTCCGTTTCGGTAGTGACACAATGGTGTCACTACCGAAACGAAAAAAAAATTGTTCCCCCAAAAACCTGTTAGGAGTACGTTTCAGGCAATTTAAAGTTGATTGGTAGTGACTTTTTTTTTGGTCCCTAACATTCATCGAGCTCTGGACTTAGTAATTTCTTTTCCGTTTCGGTAGTGACACAATGGTGTCACTACGAAACGAAAAAAAAATTGATCCCCCAAAAACCTGTCAGGAGTACGTTTCAGGCAATATAAAGTTGATTGGTAGTGACTTTTTTTTTGGTCCCTAACATTCATCGAGCTCTGGACTGAGTAATTTTTTTTCCGTTTCGGTAGTGACACTACCGAAACGAAAAAAAAATTGTTCCCCCAAAAACCTGTTAGGAGTACGTTTCAGGCAATTTAAAGTTGATTGTTAGTGACTTTTTTTTTGGTCCCTAACATTCATCGAGCTCTGGACTTAGTAATTTTTTTCCGTTTCGGTAGTGACACTACCGAAACGAAAAAAAAATTGTTCCCCCAAAAACCTGTTAGGAGTACGTTTCAGGCAATTTAAAGTTGATTGGTAGTGACTTTTTTTTTGGTCCCTAACATTCATCGAGCTCTGGACTTAGTAATTTATTTTCCGTTTCGGTAGTGTCACTACCGAAACGGGAAAAAAATTGTTCCCCCAAAAACTTGTTAGGAGTACGTTTCAGGCAATTTAAAGTTGATTGGTAGTGACTTTTTTTTTGGTCCCTAACATTCATCGAGCTCTGGACTTAGTAATTTTTTTTCCGTTTCGGTAGTGACACAATGGTGTCACTACCGAAACGAAAAAAAAATTGTTCCCCCAAAAACCTGTTAGGAGTACGTTTCAGGCAATTTAAAGTTGATTGGTAGTACTTTGTATTGACTTTTTTTTGGGTCCCTAACATTCATCGAACTCTGGACTTAGTAATTTTTTTTTTTCGTTTCGGTAGTGACACCATTGTGTCACTACCGAAACAAAGTTAAATCCGAAAAAATCACTAAGTGTGGAGGCCAAAATTGTTCCCCCAAAAACCTGTTAGGAGTACGTTTCAGGCAATTTAAAGTTGATTGGTAGTACTTTATAGTGACTTTTTTTTTGGTCCCTAACATTCATCGAGCTCTGGACTTACACTTCATTATCATCATCAATGTCTGATTATTTGTCTAATTGTTTGTTTTTAATGTCACCTTTTCTTCAATAAAGCCCTGCCAACTACACCATATGGCCTGTTCCTTGGAGGAGTTGTCAGGGTGACTGGTGTGGTTGTCATGGTTACTAACCATGTGTCATGTGTGTCAGAATGATTGGAGGGCGGAGTGTGTCATCATTGGAGATCTGGCCCACCTGGATTGTCCTCTATAAAAGAGGTGGCTGGACTTCATTCTTGTTCTCTTTCTCACCGTGAAGCTCACTGGGAGCACTCCAGCCGTTACCTTGTAATGATGTAACTCCGAAGGTGAACAAGAAATCTAAAATAATTGCTGTATAATAATTGAATAGAAATTGATCATTCAAAATATGCTCCTCATTGACATTGTACGGTGAAACGTCTCTCAAAGTCACTCTTTTAGCACGTAAACGAACACAAACAAAGCTGATTCAGTCAATATAGAACATCACCAAACCCAGTACTGTTTTTTTTTTTAAATAAAAATGTCAACTTCCTGTTGATTTTACTATTTGAAGATCCAGATCCGCGGATCCAGTCCGAGTTCTTTTTAATAAAAATAGCAAAATCAACAGGATGTTAGCATTTTTATTTAAAAAACAAACGGTACTGGGTTTGGTGATGTTCTATATAGTCTGAATCAACTTTATTTGCGTTCGTTTGTGCTAAAAGAGTGGCTTTGAGAGCTGTTTCAGCCTACAATTTAATTCAATGAGGAGCATATTTTTTTATTATCAATGGAGCAATTATTTTAGATTTCTTGCCCACCTTTGGAGATGCATCATGGCAAGGTAACTACACAACCCAAACCTCTACCAAAGTGGTCTTGCCCTTTAAGCACTGTTATCCACCCCAGTATCCGTATTGTGGGTATAGCTTTAGCAGACAATAGCCGATCGACAAGCTCACTGCGACACGTTGTGAGCTTGTCGATCGGCTATTTTCAGTCAAAACTTTCCTCATAATAACACAAAACAGAAAATACACTAGTATTGAGCCCTGAGGCTCACCAGTTACCCATATGGGGTTAAGTTAGTTTTAATAAAATAATTTAAACGTTCTTTGTTTGTGTGAGTTTCCTCATTTTGTTACAAACTCAGCCGTTTGCAACACTCTTGGTTGGTTGTTGCAATAAATGCATTACATTTAAGTGGTTGAATTTATGTAATTTGTTATCCCTGAGTCACTAGAATACCTCAAAACGAAGTATGGAGCTCGGCCTATAATTGATCATTGTTTTGATTGATATGCTGCATGCCATGAGTGCGAAGTGGTATTTTCTAAAACTTAATTCAGTTAATCATAGAGGATCTGTGGTCATAATACAGCACTGTTTGAGGAACTGTAGTTGAAAACTTAAGACATACTGTTTGGATTCAGACACAGCGGGATGCTTCACCATCTCTCTGATAACAGGAAGAGAGAGTGTGTGTGTGTGTGTGTGTGTGTGTGTGTGTGTGTGTGTGTGTGTGTGTGTGTGTGTGTGTGTGTGTGTGTGTGTGTGTGTGTGTGTGTGTGTGTGTGTGTGTGTGTGTGTGTGTGTGTGTGTGTGTGTGTGTGTGTGTGTTGCGTGCGTGCGTGCGTGCGTGCGTGCGTGCGTGCGTGCGTGTTTGTATGCGTGTGTGTGTCTGTGTGTGTGTGTTTGGATTACTATACTTGTGAGGACCAAATATGGCCACAAGTAGTAGGATTGGAGAACATTGTGAGAACCATTTTCCTGGTCCTCGTTGTTTTATGATTTAAAAACAGTTGGGAGGCTTAACATTTGGAAAAGGTTCAGGATGGGGTTAGGATTATTATTAGACATTTAGAGGTTAGGTTTAGAAGTTATAAATGGTACATTTATATAGTGCTTTTATCCAAAGCGCTTTGGTAGCACTTTACAATAATGACCCGTTATAAAGCATTTATAAACGCTTATAAGTAGTTTGTAGACTATTAACAAATCATTAACAACCTGTTTGTTGACATTTGTAAATGATTACTAAAACCTTTATAACTACAGTTACAAATCATTTGTAAAGTATTAGTAAGTAGTGAACTATTCATGAATAAGCCATTTATATACATCTGTAAAAGATTATTAAATAATTTGTAACGACCCATTCTAAAGCATTTATAAACGTTTATAAGCAGTTTGTAGACTAGTAACAAATCATTAACAACCTGTTTATTGACATTCATAAATGATTACTAAAACCTTTATAACTACGGTTACAAATCATCTATAAAGGTATTAGTAACTATTCATGAATAAGCCATGTATAATACATCTGTAAATGATTATTAAATCATTTGTAACTGATGTTACATAATATATACAAGCTATTGGTAGCTTGTTCATGTTTAACATATGCTTTGTTAAACATTCCTAAAGTATCTATAAATCCTTAGTACATGTTATTATGTGCCCTATAGTAAAGTGAAGACAGTTCATCATTTACAACTGTCTGTTAATGTGTTTGTTCATGTTTAACATGCTTTGTAAAACATTCCTAAAATATCTATAAATCCTTTGTACATGTTATTATGTGCCCTACAGTAAAGTGAAGACAGTTCATCATTTATGACTGTCTGTTAATGTGGACTTTCTCCTTACCTGTTGCAAACTACCTGGCTTTCATGAATGCAGACACCAAACAATTACTAGAATTATCATTCATGTTAAGCAAATGATGCGTAAGACATTCGTAAAGAGTATGTAAACCATTTGCAGACGTTATCATGAGCCTGAGCCTAGTTGCTTCTTTTGGGCTTGTTTTCATAGACCTGTCCGCTTGTTTCTTTTGCAAAATCTGGCAACACACTGATTACCTGCATTACACCTGCAGTAGCCTACTAGGGAGGAAGTGAACAGTGATGCAGTTGCAGACTGGACAGAAATATGTCTAATTCATGTTTTATGTGTTTTAACTGTCTTGTTGCAGGTGATCGAGGTAACATAAAATGGCTAATCTTACACACATGAAGTAGCATTATGACTAGGGGGTATTTTGATGGTGGCTGTTTGTATCCACAATGTTTGTTTTGATGTGTAGGCTAGTAATGTCCTCCATGCTTAGCAGTTTAGCTTAGCAGCTAAAGCTAACTTGCACTGGGAGGTGGTGACTGCAGAGGCTCCAAGCTGCTACTCTGTGATTCTGTTGTGATTAATTTCTTTGTTTAAATGTCAGTGTGTGTGCTGTGGCCAAGAGTTGCTACATTTTATATCTTAATAAATTGTTGTATACTTGTATACTATATAACGTTACTTTTGCCACTTTTTGATGTCACATGTTTTACTAATCACTGTTAAACATGAAATAATAATGCATAGTCTTCACTTTACAACAAGGCCCATGATAACGTTAGCAAATGGTCAACACACTCTTTACGAATGTCTTACGAATCATATATTAAACATGAAAGATAATTCTAGTAATTGTTTGGCATCTGCATTCATGAAAGCCAGGTAGTTTGCAACAGGTAAGGAGAAAGTCACATTAACAGACAGTTGTAAATGATGAACTGTCTTCACTTTACTATAGGGCACATAATAACATGTACTAAGGATTTATAGATATTTTACTCTACTCAGAGTCATAAGTTTACAAAATGTACTAAAGTACAGTGAACGTCTGTGCGGTTTGTCTTCATCACTGAAAATAACGTACATGTAAACTGATATAAAACTGCTGTCATGTGCAGTTGGGGTGAAGAAACACAACCATTTCACTCCTAATAATACCTATTTGATTTGACATCCTGACTTGCTGCTGTAGCTGAGGCTTGAACCTGTTACCTGCGGCTCACTAGTCAGTGACTCTATCCATTCACCTACAGCTGTTTCCTTGGAATCTGTGGTTCTGAAACGTTTTGTTGTCAACCCCCCAAATTGACATGTATTTGGGCAGTGGACCCCAATGTGAAAAGATGTAGTGTCAGGGCCCCCCACGAAAAAGATTTATATTTATGCTGTAACACATTTTTTTAAAGTTATTTGTCTTGTTTGTTGTTCAAGTCAAAGCACCAGGAAGGCTGTACTTGTCAGCCATCTGTTAGCTCAATGGGTTGAGACGCAGTATTCATGATCCAGAGGCCATGAGTTCAAATCCCATTGATGTCTTTCCTATGATTCTTTCCTTTGCAGACTGGCTTTCAGAAGATCAACTGAAAACTACCAGGAAGGCTATATTTGTCATCCAACTGTTAGCTCAATGGGTTGAGACTCAGTATACATGATCCAGAGGCCATGAGTTCAAATCCCATTGATGTCTTTCCTATGATTCTTTCCTTTGCAGACTGGCTTCCAGAAGATCAACTGAAAACTACCAGGAAGGCTGTACTTGTAAGCCATCTGTTAGCTCAATGGGTTGAGACGCAGTATTCATGATCCAGAGGCCATGAGTTCAAATCCCATTGATGTCTTTCCTATGATTCTTTCCTTTGCAGACTGGCTTCCAGAAGATCAACTGAAAACTACCAGGAAGGCTGTACTTGTCAGCCATCTGTTAGCTCAATGGGTTGAGACGCAGTATTCATGATCCAGAGGCCATGAGTTCAAATCCCATTGATGTCTTTCCTATGATTCTTTCCTTTGCAGACTGGCTTCCAGAAGATCAACTGAAAACTACCAGGAAGGCTGTACTTGTCAGCCATCTGTTAGCTCAATGGGTTGAGACGCAGTATACATGATCCAGAGACCATGAGTTCAAATCCCACTGGTGTCTTTACTGTGATGCTTTCCTTTGCAGACTAACTTCTAGAAAAACAAGTTAAAACCACCAGGAAACCTGTAACTTTCAGCCAACAGCTTAGCTCAACTGGTAGAGCGTCTGTCCAATAACATGACTTGACTTGACTTGAGTGGGTTCGATTCCCACTCGAGTCAAGTGTCCCCAGTAACTTGGGGCAACGGATAAATTGACTGATATCCTTAGTGATGCTTCCCTTTGCAGACTTACTTCTATAAAAACAAGTTAAAACCACCAGAAAACCTGTAACTCTCAGCCAACAGCATAGCTCAACTGGTAGAGCGTCTGTCCAATAACATGACTTGACTTGACTTGAGTGGGTTCGATTCCCACTCGAGTCAAGTGTCCCTGGTAACTTGGGGCAACGGATAAATTGACTGATATCCTTAGTGATGCTTCCCTTTGCAGACTAACTTCTAGAAAACAAGTTAAAACCACCAGGAAACCTGTAACTCTCAGCCAACAGCATAGCTCGACTGGTAGAGCGTCTGTCCAATAACATGACTTGACTTGACTTGACTTGAGTGGGTTCGATTCCCACTCGAGTCAAGTGTCCCTGGTAACTTGGGGCAACGGATAAATTGACTGATTTTTTTGAAAAAAAAAAAAAAAAAAAGGGAATCATCACTAAGGATATCAGTCAATTTATCCGTTGCCCCAAGTTACCGGGACACTTGACTCGAGTGGGAATCGAACCCACTCAAGTCAAGTCAAGTCATGTTATTGGACAGACGCTCTACCAGTTGAGCTATGCTGTTGGCTGAGAGTTACAGGTTTTCTGGTGGTTTTAACTTGTTTTTCTAGAAGTTAGTCTGCAAAGGGAAGCATCACTAAGGATATCAGTCAATTTATCCGTTGCCCCAAGTTACCGGGGACACTTGACTCGAGTGGGAATCGAACCCACTCAAGTCAAGTCAAGTCATGTTATTGGACAGACGCTCTCCCAGTTGAGCTAAGCTGTTGGCTGAGAGTTACAGGTTTCCTGGTGGTTTTAACTTGTTTTTCTAGAAGTTAGTCTGCAAAGGAAAGCATCACAGTAAAGACACCAGTGGGATTTGAACTCATGGTCTCTGGATCATGTATACTGCGTCTCAACCCATTGAGCTAACAGATGGCTGACAAGTACAGCCTTCCTGGTAGTTTTCAGTTGATCTTCTGGAAGCCAGTCTGCAAAGGAAAGAATCATAGGAAAGACATCAATGGGATTTGAACTCATGGCCTCTGGATCATGAATACTGCGTCTCAACCCATTGAGCTAACAGATGGCTGACAAGTACAGCCTTCCTGGTAGTTTTCAGTTGATCTTCTGGAAGCCAGTCTGCAAAGGAAAGAATCATAGGAAAGACATCAATGGGATTTGAACTCATGGCCTCTGGATCATGAATACTGCGTCTCAACCCATTGAGCTAACAGATGGCTGACAAGTACAGCCTTCCTGGTAGTTTTCAGTTGATCTTCTGGAAGCCAGTCTGCAAAGGAAAGAATCATAGGAAAGACATCAATGGGATTTGAACTCATGGCCTCTGGATCATGAATACTGCGTCTCAACCCATTGAGCTAACAGATGGCTGACAAGTACAGCCTTCCTGGTGCTTTGACTTGAACAACAAACAAGACAAATAACTTTAAAAAAATGTGTTACAGCATAAATATAAATTTTTCGTGGGGGGCCCTGACACTACATCTTTTCACATTGGGGTCCACTGCCCAAATACATGTCAATTTGGGGGGTTGACAACAAAACGTTTCAGAACCACAGATTCCAAGGAAACAGCTGTAGGTGAATGGATAGAGTCACTGACTAGTGAGCCGCAGGTAACAGGTTCAAGCCTCAGCTACAGCAGCAAGTCAGGATGTCAAATCAAATAGGTATTATTAGGAGTGAAATGGTTGTGTTTCTTCACCCCAACTGCACATGACAGCAGTTTTATATCAGTTTACATGTACGTTATTTTCAGTGATGAAGACAAACCGCACAGACGTTCACTGTACTTTAGTACATTTTGTAAACTTATGACTCTGAGTAGAGTAAAATATCTATAAATCCTTAGTACATGTTATTATGTGCCCTATAGTAAAGTGAAGACAGTTCATCATTTACAACTGTCTGTTAATGTGACTTTCTCCTTACCTGTTGCAAACTACCTGGCTTTCATGAATGCAGATGCCAAACAATTACAAGAATTATCTTTCATGTTTAATATATGATTCGTAAGACATTCGTAAAGAGTGTGTTGACCATTTGCTAACGTTATCATGGGCCTTGTTGTAAAGTGAAGACTATGCATTATTATTTCATGTTTAACAGTGATTAGTAAAACATGTGACATCAAAAAGTGGCAAAAGTAACGTTATATAGTATACAAGTATACAACAATTTATTAAGATATAAAATGTAGCAACTCTTGGCCACAGCACACACACTGACATTTAAACAAAGAAATTAATCACAACAGAATCACAGAGTAGCAGCTTGGAGCCTCTGCAGTCACCACCTCCCAGTGCAAGTTAGCTTTAGCTGCTAAGCTAAACTGCTAAGCATGGAGGACATTACTAGCCTACACATCAAAACAAACATTGTGGATACAAACAGCCACCATCAAAATACCCCCTAGTCATAATGCTACTTCATGTGTGTAAGATTAGCCATTTTATGTTACCTCGATCACCTGCAACAAGACAGTTAAAACACATAAAACATGAATTAGACATATTTCTGTTCAGTCTGCAACTGCATCACTGTTCACTTCCTCCCTAGTAGGCTACTGCAGGTGTAATGCAGGTAATCAGTGTGTTGCCAGATTTTGCAAAAGAAACAAGCGGACAGGTCTATGAAAACAAGCCCAAAAGAAGCAACTAGGCTCAGGCTCATGATAACGTCTGCAAATGGTTTACATACTCTTTACGAATGTCTTACGCATCATTTGCTTAACATGAATGATAATTCTAGTAATTGTTTGGTGTCTGCATTCATGAAAGCCAGGTAGTTTGCAACAGGTAAGGAGAAAGTCCACATTAACAGACAGTCATAAATGATGAACTGTCTTCACTTTACTGTAGGGCACATAATAACATGTACAAAGGATTTATAGATATTTTAGGAATGTTTTACAAAGCATGTTAAACATGAACAAACACATTAACAGACAGTTGTAAATGATGAACTGTCTTCACTTTACTATAGGGCACATAATAACATGTACTAAGGATTTATAGATACTTTAGGAATGTTTAACAAAGCATATGTTAAACATGAACAAGCTACCAATAGCTTGTATATATTATGTAACATCAGTTACAAATGATTTAATAATCATTTACAGATGTATTATACATGGCTTATTCATGAATAGTTACTAATACCTTTATAGATGATTTGTAACCGTAGTTATAAAGGTTTTAGTAATCATTTACGAATGTCAATAAACAGGTTGTTAATGATTTGTTACTAGTCTACAAACTGCTTATAAACGTTTATAAATGCTTTAGAATGGGTCGTTACAAATTATTTAATAATCTTTTACAGATGTATATAAATGGCTTATTCATGAATAGTTCACTACTTACTAATACTTTACAAATGATTTGTAACTGTAGTTATAAAGGTTTTAGTAATCATTTACAAATGTCAACAAACAGGTTGTTAATGATTTGTTAATAGTCTAAAAACTACTTATAAGCGTTTATAAATGCTTTATAACGGGTCATTATTGTAAAGTGCTACCAAAGCGCTTTGGATAAAAGCACTATATAAATGTACCATTTATAACTTCTAAACCTAACCTCTAAATGTCTAATAATAATCCTAACCCCATCCTGAACCTTTTCCAAATGTTAAGCCTCCCAACTGTTTTTAAATCATAAAACAACGAGGACCAGGAAAATGGTTCTCACAATGTTCTCCAATCCTACTACTTGTGGCCATATTTGGTCCTCACAAGTATAGTAATCCAAACACACACACACACACAAAGAAACGCACGCACGCACGCACGCACGCACGCACGCACGCACGCACGCACGCACGCACGCACGCACGCACGCACGCACGCACGCACACACACACACACACACACACACACACACACACACACACACACACACACACACACACACACACACACACACACACACACACACACACACACACACACACACACACACACACAGACACACACACACACACTCACTTCCTGTTATCAGAGAGATGGTGAAGCATCCCGCTGTGTCTGAATCCAAACAGTCAGAGCCTTGGAGGACAGCAGACTGCAGGGTAAACAACTGTCTGAGGAAATCATGCAAACCTGAACCTGCTCATCAGAAGCAGTTCAGTGGGTTCAGTGTCTTGCTCAAGGACACTTTGACACAACAAACCTAGGAGGTACCGAGGTCCTGCCCAGTTGACTGTCACATCACTGAGGCCATGGGTTACTGCAGGGGTCTTCAACAGGGGGTCCGGACGGCGGGACCCCCAGGGGGTTCTCAGGGTTACTACAGGGGGGGCCTCCAAATCTTTGTGTGATAGGTTTTTTTTTTTTTTTTGCTTGATGCTTGCTATGGAAATATTAACTCTACTTCAGTATAAAGGAAATAATTCCAACAGAGGGTAGAGTGGAATGAATCAATGTATTTATTATACCTTAAACGAGAGCTCTCGGAGACTCTCTCATGCAGGCTCTCGCTTGGCCTCCCAAAAGGATCTGAAACACAAGGTGTTTACGGTAGACTGGAACCAGACGAATCTGCCATCGCATATGATATTACAGTATGTTCACGGTGCTCCTCTCAACCAGTGCACCCATCACAGCTGTCACTGGGGATACAGGGTTGTTGGGCACTAGGGACAGCCGGGCACCTTGCTGCATAATTGGCTATCCTTTTACAGTCACTGGTACCCATACGTCACTGTATATCCTTTGGTTTTCCATAACTCAGGGGTCTTCAACGTTTTCAGATCAAGGACCCCCTAGCTGAGAGAGAGATGAAGCAGGGACCCCCTCTATATTGTATAAAATTGTGTTTCAGCTAAACTTTTGCCGCTCTTTTTTCCCTCTACACCTATACCTCTTTGCCAAAATATAGCCGATCTACAAGCTCACAACGCCTCGCAGCAGGAACAATTTTTTTTCTGTTTTCGTCACTCGTCACTTTTCGTCAGTACCGAAACGGGAAAAAAAATCACAAAAAAATCACTACCAATCAGCTTTAAATTGCCTGAAACGTGCTCCTAACAGGTTTTTGGGGGAACAATTTCTTTTCTGTTTTCGTCACTCGTCACTTTTCGTCACTACCGAAACGGAAAAAAAAAATCACAAAAAAATCACTACCAATCAGCTTTAAATTGCCTGAAACGTGCTCCTAACAGGTTTTTGGGGGAACAATTTTTTTTTCTGTTTTCGTCACTCGTCACTTTTCGTCACTACCGAAACGGAAAAAAAAATTCACAAAAAAATCACTACCAATCAGCTTTAAATTGCCTGAAACGTGCTCCTAACAGGTTTTTGGGGGAACAATCTTTTTTCTGTTTTCGTCACTCGTCACTTTTCGTCACTACCGAAACGGAAAAAAAAAATCACAAAAAAATCACTACCAATCAGCTTTAAATTGCCTGAAACGTGCTCCTAACAGGTTTTTGGGGGAACAATTTTTTTTCTGTTTTCGTCACTCGTCACTTTTCGTCACTACCGAAACAGGGAAAAAAATTCACAAAAAAATCACTACCAATCAGCTTTAAATTGCCTGAAACGTGCTCCTAACAGGTTTTTGGGGGAACATTTTTTTTTCTGTTTTCGTCACTCGTCACTTTTCGTCACTACCGAAACGGAAAAAAAGAATCACAAAAAAATCACTACCAATCAGCTTTAAATTGCCTGAAACGTGCTCCTAACAGGTTTTTGGGGGAACATTTTTTTTCTGATTTAGTCACTCGTCACTTTTCGTCACTACCGAAACGGAAACAAAAATTCACAAAAAAATCACTACCAATCAGCTTTAAATTGCCTGAAACGTGCTCCTAACAGGTTTTTGGGGGAACAATTTTTTTTCTGTTTTCGTCACTCGTCACTTTTCGTCACTACCGAAACGAAAAAAAAAAATCACAAAAAAATCACTACCAATCAGCTTTAAATTGCCTGAAACGTGCTCCTAACAGGTTTTTGGGGGAACATTTTTTTTTCTCGTTTCGTTAGCGTCACTACCGAAACGGGAAAAAAAATTCACAAAAAAATCACTACCAATCAGCTTTAAATTGCCTGAAACGTGCTCCTAACAGGTTTTTGGGGGAACATTTTTTTTCTGATTTAGTCACTCGTCACTTTTCGTCACTACCGAAACGGAAAAAAAAATTCACAAAAAAATCACTACCAATCAGCTTTAAATTGCCTGAAACGTGCTCCTAACAGGTTTTTGGGGGAACAATTTTTTTTCTGTTTTCGTCACTCGTCACTTTTCGTCACTACCGAAACGGAAAAAAAGAATCACAAAAAAATCACTACCAATCAGCTTTAAATTGCCTGAAACGTGCTCCTAACAGGTTTTTGGGGGAACATTTTTTTTCTGATTTAGTCACTCGTCACTTTTCGTCACTACCGAAACGGAAAAAAAAATTCACAAAAAAATCACTACCAATCAGCTTTAAATAGCCTGAAACGTGCTCCTAACAGGTTTTTGGGGGAACAATTTTTTTTCTGTTTTCGTCACTCGTTTCGTTAGCGTCACTACCGAAACGGGGAAAAAAAATCACAAAAAAATCACTACCAATCAGCTTTAAATTGCCTGAAACGTGCTCCTAACAGGTTTTTGGGGGAATATTTTTTTTCTGATTTAGTCACTCGTCACTTTTCGTCACTACCGAAACGAAAAAAAAAAATCACAAAAAAATCACTACCAATCAGCTTTAAATTGCCTGAAACGTGCTCCTAACAGGTTTTTGGGGGAACAATTTTTTTTCTGTTTTCGTCACTCGTCACTTTTCGTCACTACCGAAACGGAAAAAAAGAATCACAAAAAAATCACTACCAATCAGCTTTAAATTGCCTGAAACGTGCTCCTAACAGGTTTTTGGGGGAACATTTTTTTTCTGATTTAGTCACTCGTCACTTTTCGTCACTACCGAAACGGAAAAAAAAATTCACAAAAAAATCACTACCAATCAGCTTTAAATTGCCTGAAACGTGCTCCTAACAGGTTTTTGGGGGAACAATTTTTTTTCTGTTTTCGTCACTCGTCACTTTTCGTCACTACCGAAACGAAAAAAAAAAATCACAAAAAAATCACTACCAATCAGCTTTAAATTGCCTGAAACGTGCTCCTAACAGCATTTTTTTTTCTCGTTTCGTTAGCGTCACTACCGAAACGGGAAAAAAAATTCACAAAAAAATCACTACCAATCAGCTTTAAATTGCCTGAAACGTGCTCCTAACAGGTTTTTGGGGGAACATTTTTTTTCTGATTTAGTCACTCGTCACTTTTCGTCACTACCGAAACGGAAAAAAAAATTCACAAAAAAATCACTACCAATCAGCTTTAAATTGCCTGAAACGTGCTCCTAACAGGTTTTTGGGGGAACAATTTTTTTTCTGTTTTCGTCACTCGTCACTTTTCGTCACTACCGAAACGGAAAAAAAGAATCACAAAAAAATCACTACCAATCAGCTTTAAATTGCCTGAAACGTGCTCCTAACAGGTTTTTGGGGGAACATTTTTTTTCTGATTTAGTCACTCGTCACTTTTCGTCACTACCGAAACGGAAAAAAAAATTCACAAAAAAATCACTACCAATCAGCTTTAAATTGCCTGAAACGTGCTCCTAACAGGTTTTTGGGGGAACAATTTTTTTTCTGTTTTCGTCACTCGTCACTTTTCGTCACTACCGAAACGAAAAAAAAAAATCACAAAAAAATCACTACCAATCAGCTTTAAATTGCCTGAAACGTGCTCCTAACAGGTTTTTGGGGGAACAATTTTTTTTCTCGTTTCGTTAGCGTCACTACCGAAACGGGAAAAAAAAATCACAAAAAAATCACTACCAATCAGCTTTAAATTGCCTGAAACGTGCTCCTAACAGGTTTTTGGGGAACAATGTTTTTTCTGTTTTCGTCACTCGTCACTTTTCGTCACTACCGAAACGGAAAAAAGAAATCACAAAAAAATCACTACCAATCAGCTTTAAATTGCCTGAAACGTGCTCCTAACAGGTTTTTGGGGGAACAATTTTTTTTTCTGTTTTCGTCACTCGTCACTTTTCGTCACTACCGAAACGGAAAAGAAAATTCACAAAAAAATCACTACCAATCAGCTTTAAATTGCCTGAAACGTGCTCCTAACAGGTTTTTGGGGGAACAATTTTTTTTCTGTTTTCGTCACTCGTCACTTTTCGTCACTACCGAAACGGAAAAAAAAAATCACAAAAAAATCACTACCAATCAGCTTTAAATTGCCTGAAACGTGCTCCTAACAGGTTTTTGGGGGAACATTTTTTTTTCTGATTTAGTCACTCGTCACTTTTCGTCACTACCGAAACGGAAAAAAAAATTCACAAAAAAATCACTACCAATCAGCTTTAAATTGCATGAAACGTGCTCCTAGCAGGTTTTTGGGGGAACAATTTTTTTTCTCGTTTCGTTAGCGTCACTACCGAAACGGGGAAAAAAAATCACAAAAAAATCACTACCAATCAGCTTTAAATTGCCTGAAACGTGCTCCTAACAGGTTTTTGGGGGAACAATTTTTTTTCTGTTTTCGTCACTCGTCACTTTTCGTCACTACCGAAACGGGAAAAAAAATCACAAAAAAATCACTACCAATCAGCTTTAAATTGCCTGAAACGTGCTCCTAACAGGTTTTTGGGGGAACAATTTTTTTTCCGTTTTCGTCACTCGTCACTTTTCGTCACTACCACAACGGAAAAAAAAAATCACAAAAAAATCACTACCAATCAGCTTTAAATTGCCTGAAACGTGCTCCTAACAGGTTTTTGGGGGAACAATTTTTTTTCTGTTTTCGTCACTCGTCACTTTTCGTCACTACCGAAACGGGAAAAAAATTCACAAAAAAATCACTACCAATCAGCTTTAAATTGCCTGAAACGTGCTCCTAACAGGTTTTTGGGGGAACATTTTTTTTTCCGTTTTCGTCACTCGTCACTTTTCGTCACTACCGAAACGGAAAAAAAAATTCACAAAAAAATCACTACCAATCAGCTTTAAATTGCCTGAAACGTGCTCCTAATAGGTTTTTGAAGGAACATTTTTTTTTTCGTTTTCGTCACTCGTCACTTTTCGTCAATACCGAAACGGAAAAAAAAAATCACTACCAATCAGCTTTAAATTGCCTGAAACGTGCTCCTAACAGGTTTTTGGGGGAACATTTTTTTTTCCGTTTTCGTCACTCGTCACTTTTCGTCACTACCGAAACGGGAAAAAAAATCACAAAAAAATCACTACCAATCAGCTTTAAATTGCCTGAAACGTGCTCCTAATAGGTTTTTGAAGGAACATTTTTTTTTCCGTTTTCGTCACTCGTCACTTTTCGTCAATACCTAAACGGAAAAAAAAAATCACAAAAAAATCACTACCAATCAGCTTTAAATTGCCTGAAACGTGCTCCTAACAGGTTTTTGGGGGAACAATTTTTTTTCCGTTTTCGTCACTCGTCACTTTTCGTCACTACCGAAACGGAAAAAAAAATTCACAAAAAAATCACTACCAATCAGCTTTAAATTGCCTTAAACGTGCTCCTAACAGGATTTTGGGGGAACAATTTTTTTCTGTTTTCGTCACTCGTCACTTTTCGTCACTACCGAAACGGAAAAAAAAAATCACAAAAAAATCACTACCAATCAGCTTTAAATTGCCTGAAACGTGCTCCTAACAGGTTTTTGGGGGAACAATTTTTTCTTCGTTTCGTTAGCGTCACTACCGAAACGGGAAAAAAAATTCACAAAAAAATCACTACCAATCAGCTTTAAATTGCCTGAAACGTGCTCCTAACAGGTTTTTGGGGGAACATTTTTTTTTCTGTTTTCGTCACTCGTCACTTTTCGTCACTACCGAAACGGAAAAAAAAAATCACAAAAAAATCACTACCAATCAGCTTTAAATTGCCTGAAACGTGCTCCTAACAGGTTTTTGGGGGAACAATTTTTTTTTCGTTTCGTTAGCGTCACTACCGAAACGGAAAAAAAAAATCACAAAAAAGTCACCACCAATCAGCTTTAAATAGCCTGAAACGTGCTCCTAACAGGTTTTTGGGGGAACAATTTCTTTTCTGTTTTCGTCACTCGTCACTTTTCGTCACTACCGAAACGGAAAAGAAAATTCACAAAAAAGTCACTACCAATCAGCTTTAAATTGCCTGAAACGTACTCCTAACAGGTTTTTGGGGGAACAATCTTTTTTTCTGTTTTCGTCACTCGTCACTTTTCGTCACTACCGAAACGAAAAAAAAAAAATCACAAAAAAATCACTACCAATCAGCTTTAAATTGCCTGAAACGTGCTCCTAACAGGTTTTTGGGGGAACAATCTTTTTTCTGTTTTCGTCACTCGTCACTTTTCGTCACTACCAAAACGGAAAAAAAAAATCACAAAAAAATCACTACCAATCAGCTTTAAATTGCCTGAAACGTGCTCCTAACAGGTTTTTGGGGGAACAATTTTTTTTCTGTTTTCGTCACTCGTCACTTTTCGTCACTACCGAAACGGGAAAAAAAAATCACAAAAAAATCACTACCAATCAGCTTTAAATTGCCTGAAACGTGCTCCTAACAGGTTTTTGGGGGAACAATTTTTTTTCCGTTTTCGTCACTCGTCACTTTTCGTCACTACCGAAACGGAAAAAAAAATTCACAAAAAAATCACTACCAATCAGCTTTAAATTGCCTGAAACGTGCTCCTAATAGGTTTTTGAAGGAACAATTTTTTTTCCGTTTTCGTCACTCGTCACTTTTCGTCAATACCGAAACGGAAAAAAAAAATCACTACCAATCAGCTTTAAATTGCCTGAAACGTGCTCCTAACAGGTTTTTGGGGGAACATTTTTTTTTCCGTTTTCGTCACTCGTCACTTTTCGTCACTACCGAAACGGGAAAAAAAATCACAAAAAAATCACTACCAATCAGCTTTAAATTGCCTGAAACGTGCTCCTAATAGGTTTTTGAAGGAACATTTTTTTTTCCGTTTTCGTCACTCGTCACTTTTCGTCAATACCTAAACGGAAAAAAAAAATCACAAAAAAATCACTACCAATCAGCTTTAAATTGCCTGAAACGTGCTCCTAACAGGTTTTTGGGGGAACAATTTTTTTTCCGTTTTCGTCACTCGTCACTTTTCGTCACTACCGAAACGGGAAAAAAAATTCACAAAAAAATCACCACCAATCAGCTTTAAATTGCCTGAAACGTGCTCCTAACAGGTTTTTGGGGGAACATTTTTTTTTTCTGTTTTCGTCACTCGTCACTTTTCGTCACTACCGAAACGGAAAAAAAAAATCACAAAAAAATCACTACCAATCAGCTTTAAATTGCCTGAAACGTGCTCCTAACAGGTTTTTGGGGGAACATTTTTTTTCTCGTTTCGTTAGCGTCACTACCGAAACGGAAAAAAAAAATCACAAAAAAGTCACCACCAATCAGCTTTAAATAGCCTGAAACGTGCTCCTAACAGGTTTTTGGGGGAACAATTTATTTTCTGTTTTCGTCACTCGTCACTTTTCGTCACTACCGAAACGGAAAAGAAAATTCACAAAAAAGTCACTACCAATCAGCTTTAAATTGCCTGAAACGTACTCCTAACAGGTTTTTGGGGGAACAATCTTTTTTCTGTTTTCGTCACTCGTCACTTTTCGTCACTACCGAAACGAAAAAAAAAAATCACAAAAAAATCACTACCAATCAGCTTTAAATTGCCTGAAACGTGCTCCTAACAGGTTTTTGGGGGAACAATTTTTTTTCTGTTTTCGTCACTCGTCACTTTTCGTCACTACCGAAACGGAAACAAAAATTCACAAAAAAATCACTACCAATCAGCTTTAAATTGCCTGAAACGTGCTCCTAACAGGTTTTTGGGGGAACAATTTTTTTTCTGTTTTCGTCACTCGTCACTTTTCGTCACTACCGAAACGGGAAAAAAAAAATCACAAAAAAATCACTACCAATCAGCTTTAAATTGCCTGAAACGTGCTCCTAACAGGTTTTTGGGGGAACAATTTTTTTTCTGTTTTCGTCACTCGTCACTTTTCGTCACTACCGAAACGGAAAAAAAAAATCACAAAAAAATCACTACCAATCAGCTTTAAATTGCCTGAAACGTGCTCCTAACAGGTTTTTGGGGGAACATTTTTTTTTTCGTTTCGTTAGCGTCACTACCGAAACGGAAAAAAAAAATCACAAAAAAGTCACCACCAATCAGCTTTAAATAGCCTGAAACGTGCTCCTAACAGGTTTTTGGGGGAACAATTTATTTTCTGTTTTCGTCACTCGTCACTTTTCGTCACTACCGAAACGGAAAAGAAAATTCACAAAAAAGTCACTACCAATCAGCTTTAAATTGCCTGAAACGTGCTCCTAACAGGTTTTTGGGGGAACAATTTATTTTCTGTTTTCGTCACTCGTCACTTTTCGTCACTACCGAAACGGAAAAGAAAATTCACAAAAAAGTCACTACCAATCAGCTTTAAATTGCCTGAAACGTACTCCTAACAGGTTTTTGGGGGAACAATCTTTTTTCTGTTTTCGTCACTTTTCGTCACTACCGAAACGAAAAAAAAAAATCACAAAAAAATCACTACCAATCAGCTTTAAATTGCCTGAAACGTGCTCCTAACAGGTTTTTGGGGGAACAATTTTTTTTCTGTTTTCGTCACTCGTCACTTTTCGTCACTACCGAAACGGAAACAAAAATTCACAAAAAAATCACTACCAATCAGCTTTAAATTGCCTGAAACGTGCTCCTAACAGGTTTTTGGGGGAACATTTTTTTTTCTGTTTTCGTCACTCGTCACTTTTCGTCACTACCGAAACGGGAAAAAAAAAATCACAAAAAAATCACTACCAATCAGCTTTAAATTGCCTGAAACGTGCTCCTAACAGGTTTTTGGGGGAACAATTTTTTTTCTGTTTTCGTCACTCGTCACTTTTCGTCACTACCGAAACGGAAAAAAAAAATCACAAAAAAATCACTACCAATCAGCTTTAAATTGCCTGAAACGTGCTCCTAACAGGTTTTTGGGGGAACATTTTTTTTTTCGTTTCGTTAGCGTCACTACCGAAACGGAAAAAAAAAAATCACAAAAAAGTCACCACCAATCAGCTTTAAATGGCCTGAAACGTGCTCCTAACAGGTTTTTGGGGGAACAATTTATTTTCTGTTTTCGTCACTCGTCACTTTTCGTCACTACCGAAACGGAAAAGAAAATTCACAAAAAAGTCACTACCAATCAGCTTTAAATTGCCTGAAACGTACTCCTAACAGGTTTTTGGGGGAACAATCTTTTTTCTGTTTTCGTCACTCGTCACTTTTCGTCACTACCGAAACGAAAAAAAAAAATCACAAAAAAATCACTACCAATCAGCTTTAAATTGCCTGAAACGTGCTCCTAACAGGTTTTTGGGGGAACAATTTTTTTTCTGTTTTCGTCACTCGTCACTTTTCGTCACTACCGAAACGGAAACAAAAATTCACAAAAAAATCACTACCAATCAGCTTTAAATTGCCTGAAACGTGCTCCTAACAGGTTTTTGGGGGAACAATTTTTTTTCTGTTTTCGTCACTCGTCACTTTTCGTCACTACCGAAACGGGAAAAAAAAAATCACAAAAAAATCACTACCAATCAGCTTTAAATTGCCTGAAACGTGCTCCTAACAGGTTTTTGGGGGAACAATTTTTTTTCTGTTTTCGTCACTCGTCACTTTTCGTCACTACCGAAACGGGAAAAAAAAATCACAAAAAAGTCACCACCAATCAACTTTAAATTGCCTGAAACGTGCTCTTAACAGGTTTTTGGGGGAACAATTGTTTTTTCTGAAAGAAACACATGGCCAGAGAAAAGCAGTATGGTCATTAAATCTTTAATGTAAACAGCAGTTTGAGGGGCTTTGAAAAAACCTAAAGACAAACATCTGAAGGCATTAAATAGGGAGGGGAAAAAATATATATATACGAAATCATACTATAGAAACATCCATGATCTGCTTTTAAATTATAAGAAAGAAAAAGAGAGAAAACAATATATAAACCTTCAATTTTGTGGCCATATAATCCGGAACACACAAAAAAAAAAAAACAGTTTCCCTTTACCTCTATAATACTGACTACTCAGCAGTTGGCAGTATCACAATAAAATAAAAAATAAAACACTCAATTCCATTTTTCAAATGACAAGCGAACAAAAAAAATACAAAAAAAGGAGAACAAAAAGAAAGCTCAAATATTGCTTTGGAATGTCGTGTACAGCAGTCAATACGAGGGGAGATAATCATAATGGGGAATAGAGTGTGTGTGTGTGTGTGTGTGTGTGTGTGTGTGTGTGTGTGTGTGTGTGTGTGTGTGTGTGTGTGTGTGCGTGTGCGTGTGTGTGTGTGTGGGTGTGTTAGGGTGACGTTTCTACAGGTTTTGTTTAGTTTTTTTTGGCAAAGCCAGTGTGTGTGTACGTATGCGTGTACAATAACGCACAAAGCAGCTGTGTGCGACAATAATATCAACATTAAGGAGAAACAGCAGGAAAAGGCAGTTTCCCTGTTTGTTACAGCAGTGGTTTCCAAAAAAGTGGGGTCTTCTCTTAACCATTTTAACCATTATTTTATACTTTGGCTATTCAAAAACCGGGAACATTTTGTGCCAAGTCTTCGAATACATATCTTTTTAAAGCAAACATTTTAATGAAAAAGTTTGAGAACTACTGTATTACAGTGCCTGATCGTCTTAGAGGTGGACACACTTATTTTAACAGTCTTGGGTATGTGTGGGGACGCAGCGTGGGGGACACAGCGGGACGCAGGGACCGGTACGTGTGTAGCAGAGCAGTGGTTCGCAAACGTTTTCATGTCAAGGACCCTTTAGATCGATATGTATTTGTTCGCTTTACAAATACATATACGCAAAGATTTGCACAACTTTTCACGATTTCTTCAAAAATAGCAGATCTACAAGCTCATAGCGCGGCACCGAGTGCCGCGCTATGAGCTTGTAGATCTGCTATTTTTGAATAGCCAAAGAAATCTAAAAATGACAGAGATGTGTTCCCGGATTGAATGGGTTAAACGTGGTTAAACTGATTTAGACGCTATATTAGCTACATTTGAGCCCAGATTGAAAACCACCGGTGTTTACAAAAAAAAACAAAAAAAAAGGTGTGTACTTGTACAACTGGCTCTCTCTCGAAACCACCCCTCATTTCCCTGCGTTCCTTTCGGGGAGACCATCTATAAGCTGCCGCAAAATAAGTGTGAAGACTTACAAGAAAATTGCCAGAGAGATGAAGACTTACAGTATGCATGAAATGACAATCTGCCCCCCTGCAGCAAAAAACAAAACAAAAAAACACTCCCCATTACTTCTCCACTCGCCTCCCCTCCCTCATCCCTTCCAACAGAAACAGCCTGAAGGGACTGTAATAATAAAATAAACATAAAAACAAAAAATTAGGACAGAACCAGAAAAAAGCTGAAATCAAACAGAATCTCTAAGCAGTCTATTTTATTTATTAAATTGTTTTTTTCTCTTCCCCCCCTTCTTTGTCGACCGTCAAAGCGAGCGCAACAAACAGCAGGCGAACCTCAGGCGAACGAGGAGGAGGAGGAGGAGGAGGAGCGGGTTTGGAGATCCGTGACGGCCGTACACACGATGTGGGGAAAAGAGAATGACGAAAAGACGAACGTATACACTTCCTTGGTCCCCCTCTCCCTGCCCTCCATCCAATGGCATCGGAATGACGTGGCAAAGGGGTCCGCAGCGCTGCAGCCACGCCCACGCGGCGGTCTGCCCCCCCCCCCCACTCCCCCCGAGCGCCTCGAGTGCATCCAACCTATCAAAACACTGTTTCTTAACATCCAAGTCTGGGTGGGGGGACCACCACCAGGGAGGGGGGGGGCCGGATGGACATTTTACGGGTCTGTAACTCTGAGAGCAGCACAAATGGAACCAAATGGACCCGTAAGGGTATAGCCTGGAATCCAGACGGAGGCGCTCGTTCAGCGTTTCTTTTTCTTTCTCACTTTGCTTCTCCGTCTGGCTGTCATCCTGTTTGAGCCGGATTTTCCAAAACGTCACCGATTACGCAGGCAAGTCAGGAAGTGACTGGAATTTTTTTTACATTGGAAGCCACTGGTCCCGCCTCCCCCCGCACCACAGACCAATCAGAGGCCCCGTCCTGGTCCTACCGCCCCTTGGAAATAGCATGATTTCCGGACTGAGAAGCAAAGTGAGAAAAAAACAAATCCGCTGAATGCAACGAATCAGTCTGGATTCCAGGCTTAACCACCAGGGGGCAGACCGGATGGACCCTCTACAGGTCTGTAACTCTGAGAACGTGCAAATGGAACCAAATGGACCCTTACAGGGTACGCTCTCAGAGTTAAACTAACACTGAGAATATTTTTTTTAAAGTTCAATTTGTACACTCTCAACAGTTACAGACCCGTGAAGGGTCCATTAATTTGGACCTCTGGTGGGCCCCCGGACCAAAACGTCGACAAACGGTGTATTAAAAACACCCCCCCCCCCATTTCTTTTCTTCTTTTTTTTCGGCATAAAAAAGTCTAGCGTGAAGCAAAAAGGGGGGTGAATACATCGTTTTATAACAGTTCATTTTTCAACAAAGGAGTTTTATTTTTTTCGTAACTATTCTTTTGTCATTCCAGTTCTTAATAAGAAAGATAAATTGGTCCTTGTGGAGTACAGTAGGTGACGGTGGTGGTGGTGGTGGGGTACATAAGGGGGATCGTGATTGGTCGGAGGGGGTGGGTGGTGGGAGGGGCTTTAGTTACAGTCGTAGACAAAGTCATAGTTGCTTGGCTCTTTGGGAATAGGGGGCGGGGCCTCGGGGATCTGGATGTTCTCTAGGTCTAAGAGGCGGAGCTTCATCTCCATGGAGAGCAGGGTGTCCATGTCGGACTTGGTCAGCTCGCTGGTCATCTCCTTGCCGAGGAGGGCGTTCAGACCGTCCGTCCACACACAGTACTGCAGGGAGAGAGACAGACAGGCAGGCAGACAGACAGACAGACAGACAGACAGACAGACAGACAGAACACAATGAATGTTTTGGTACACTTAACCCATTAAGAAACCGGGAACGCATCGGTGTAACCACTTCAACCATTATTTTATACTGGCTATCCAAAATAGCAGATCTACAAGCTCGTAGATCTGCTATTTTGGAAAAATCGTGAAGATGTGTGCAAATCTTTGATTATATGCAGTATTTTTGAACATTTTTGGACACAATCGGACAAATACATATAATTTTGAGTGGTCCTTGACATGAAAAAGTTTGAGAACCACTGATTATAACATACGTTTTTTTCAAAAAACAGTTAGGATTTAGAAGACATTTGTAGAACCCCAAAAGCGAAGATTTGAGTTACAAATGTTCGCTTTAAAAAAATATATATATACAAACTAAAGATTTGCACTCATTTTCACAATTAAAAAAAAAAATAACAGATGTACAAGCTCATATAGCACGGCACTCGGTGCCGTGCTATATGAGCTTGTAGATCTGCTAATTTGTTTTAATAGCCAAAGAAATCTTAAAAGACACAGATGCGTTCCCAGTCTTAATGGATTAAAATGCACATTTATCTGGGAGTACACAGAGCTGTTCAACTTAAAGCTTTCTGTCCAACATCGTCAACAAATAAAACAAAAAGTCCTTTGCGTTTATGAACGAATCAGCTGTCCCAAACACAGCTTTTCAAGAATGTGTGTTACAAAACTCTTGACTTTTCAGGATTCAAATTAAAAAGCATCAAAAGAAGCAGATCCACGAGCTCGAAACGCGTCGCTTGTGGATCTGCTAATTTTGATGCTTTTGTGTGACGCTGTAGTGTGATCAAGTAGGGCGTTAATTTACAAAAGAAAAAGTTAGAATATGGAGATAAGAGGTTACATTTCTGCCCGACAACAACGATTATGTATTGAGTGGTCTCTAGTCGTAACAATCACCTCATGCTTGTCAGGAGCGATGAAGTTTAAATACTCGTCGGACTCGTAGAGGACAGAGAAGGCCAACTCTAACACCTCCTGGAGAGAGAGAGAGAGAGAGAGAGAGAGAGAGAGAGAGAGAGAGAGAGAGAGAGAGAGAGAGAGAGAGAGAGAGAGAGAGAGAGAAGTTACATTACATTAAGGTCATCTAGCAGATGCTTTTATGCAAAGCGACTTACAATAAGTGCATTCAACATAGGTAGGCAAGGAAGCTACTAATCACCGGAAGTCTTAAGTGCATTCTCTTTTAAAAAAAAGCAACTAAGAGCATACCTAGCGCTAAGGTAAAAGTGCAATATATCAGCTACCTACTTTCTTAAACAGATAACATCATATCAATCTGCGCTGCTTGATTTTATGCCGTATCCAACGTAACACACAATGGCCCCCGATTCACTAAGCCATTTACGACCATATTTTGATCTTACCGGCATTTAAGACAATTTTCTTCATGCAAAATGTTGTCTTAAATGCCGGTAAGATCAAAATATGGTCGTAAATGTCTTAGTGAATTGTGGCCAATGTCATTTACAGCTAAACATTGCTCTCAACCGAATATTTATTCTGTTTGATCAACACTTCCCGTTGTTTGCCGAGGCGTCACGTTGCACTAGACGCACCTGGCATAAATTAACGGATTACTTTCATTACCGTAAGCAATGAAATCCTTTGTTTTGTTGTTACTTTTGGGTCAATTTACTCATTTCTTTATTTAGTAGCCATATACTGTAATAAGTGGGATAATCAATGGGGAGGGTGATTAGTTAATCACCCTGAAGAGGTTTATTTCTCAATAATGACCTGCTCCCCATTGAATATCCCTTGCACATTTACTCAAGTATCTTTTCACCTCCTGGCACCTCAAACATTTCACCTGAGTGCAATTTCAAGGGTTTTTAAGCGGGTGGAAAGTTGAGTTGAGTCGACTGAGTGAATGGGAGTTACTGCGATTTGGTTGTGTTGTGTCGTTGTGTATCGTGCACTCCATTATGCAGCTTTTCCTCAATTATTGAAAAAATAAAATAAACACATGACCACACTGTGCAAAAAAAAAGAACAAATAAACAGTAAAAAAAAAACTAAATAAATGGAGAGACGGGAGGAGAGTGCTAGGAAAAGAGACGGTTGCGGGACACATCCATCCCTGATTGATTCGACACAAACACAGCTGATGCACCACACCGTGCTAATAGAATCCTTCCCTGCCTCTCCTGTCAGCCATACATATTATTCACTTTCATCAAATCACAGGGGAGGGAAGGGGCTTCGCGTTCCCGCAGACGAAGGGGGAACGTCTGCCATGTTCGGGGAGACGGGGAGACGGAGACAAACACCTGAGGTGCTTTGAGGCGACGCTCTCCATATGGCAGAGATACCGTGCGGTACCGCCACGATAATGCACACCTGCATGCAATGTGAGAATTATTGTGCAGGCAGTATCTTGGTCCAAAACTTTTTTTAACCCATTAAGACCCGGAACGCATATGTGTGATTAAGATTTCTTTGGCTATTGAAAAATAGCAGATACACAAGCTCATAGCGCGGCACCGAGCCCTGCAACGGGCCGGGTACCCGCGGATACCCAACGGGTACCCGCGTTTGACGGGTGAAAATTGTACTTTGATAAGATCACGGGTACGGGGACGGGCGGTACTGAACTAATCGCGGGCGGGTATCATTTTATTGTGAAAATCAGTGAGCACAGTTTCCGCCCAAACAACATCACTTGTGTAACTTTACACAGCACAACTGCATGGAGCACGCTGGTCAGTTACCTTAACTCACGAAAACACATTGAACATCCTGTTAAACCTTCAAATTAAAACCATCTGACGACGCATGTGTCAGATAAACAACGACACATGTGTGCTGCGTAGATGCGTGTTCGCGCGCGTGGCTTAAGCTCGCTCCTCCGTCTTCACTTGATTTCTGTACGAACCTGACTGAATGTAGCGCTGTTGTTGAAGGCTGCTATCTTTTTCAACACACTTTTCAATAGGATTTACATTTTACTCTGCATGCAATCACGGTTCAACGGGCGGACAACGGGTCATTTATTTGACGGGCGGGCGGGTCTGGTTCGTATTTTGAAATAATCACGGGTGACGGGTCGGTCTACGGATCTGATTATTGACAGGGCGCGGGTTCTCAAAATTGGACCCGTGCAGGACTCTGCTATGAGCTTGTAGATCAGCTATTTTTTTAAATGTTTTGAAAATTTGTGCAAATCTTTGAATATACATTTTTTAAAGTGAACATTTTAACTCAAATCTTTGCTTCTGGGGATTCTACAAATGTCTTCCAAATCCTAACAGTTTTTTGAAAAAACCTATGTTGCAATAATATCAGTGGTTCTCAAACTTTTTTTCAAGTCAAGGACCCCCAAAATGATATGTATTTGGCCGCGGACCCCCATCTCAACATATTTAGTTCCCGAGACCCCAAAAGCAAAGCAGATTTGAGTTAAAAATGTATATATTCAAGATATTTTCAAGATTTTCTACAAGCTCCTAGCGCGGCACCGAGTCCGGCGCTATGAGCTTGTAGATTTGCTATTTTTTAACAGCCAAAGAAATCTAAAAATGTCACACAGATGCGTTACCGGTCTATATTCTATGATTTTTCAAAGGCAGTACAGTAAAATCGCTCTTTTTCGCTGGCAGTGAGTGACAATATTACACCATCACTCTGGCAGTCAAAGAGTTAAGGGCTCCTAAAGTTAAATTACCACTCAGGATTTTGCTCAGAGACTACTGTATATCCTCTCTCAAATACAGCAAACGTTCCCGGCTCTGCTCGGAGCCCCCATAGAGGTGACTTTGAGCGCCCCTGTAACACTTGGCTTAATGAAATCTGCCTTTTGTTTCCATTCACGGCCGTACAGCTCGAAAAAGCCGGCCCACACAGACCCCCCCCCCCACACACACACACACACACACACACCCAGGCCATTCTTCTAGATCCCGCGTTTATCGACAGAGTAATAAAGGTACAGACCCAGGGAGGAGTCACGCTCCTTTGTCTTGCGGGCTATTTATACATGATCCAATATATCAGTGTGTCAGCCTGGAGGCCCGCGGTTCAGAGGAGATCAGGAGACGAGGGGAGCAAGGAGAGGAATGGAGGGAGGGAAGGAGGACAGGGAAGGAGGAGAGGGAAGGTAGGGAAGGAAAGACATGCTTGCATACACAGAGGCAAAGGGCTTGTTCTTTCTGGTTACACTCATGTGTTACTTGGATTTTTTCTAACCCATTAAGACCTGAAAAATTCTAAATCCTAACGCTTTAAAAAAATATATATATATATATATTCAAAGATTTGCACACATTTTCACGATTTTACAAAAATAGCAGATCCACAAGCTCATAGTGCGGCACTCGGTGCCGCGCTATGAGCTTGTAGATCTGCTATTTTTGAATAGCCAAAGAAATCTACAGTGACACAGATGCGTTCCAGGTCTTAATGGTTAAGCGGTGCCCGGTCGCTTCTACACCTGACTATGTGTGTGTAATGTCCAGTAGGTGTGTAGTGACACTTTGGCCATGTTCCTTCCACACGCCTCCTGCATGGAGCCCGTGACCCGAGATGATGTCGGTTCCAATCCAGCACACACACAACACCAATGGTGTTTCGATAATGTGGATTATAAATGGTGGATATAGGACTCTATTATGAACAAACGTGTTACATCAGCAAAACGCATCGCATTCTGTTTGTGTGACGTGCATGATGCAAAGGTTTTGAAAGTGAAACTGGTCAAAGTCACTGGCCACCAGCTGTACTGTCTGTCTGTCTGTCTGTCTGTCTGCCTGCCTGCCTGCCTGCCTGCCTGCCTGCCTGTCTGTCTGTCTGTCTGTCTGTCTGTCTGTCTGTCTCCATGAGCACCTGCAGGTGATTACAACACAAACGGGACGGCAGCGCTGCACAAGCACGCACACAGGCTCTGAAACCATCTCTGTATACCTACTCTACTTCACCAATAACAACTGAAGTGCTTCCCAAGGAGCTGTGTAACTAGGAGATTTGCTAAATGTATTATCATTTTTTGTATTATCTTTTTTTTTTTTTTTTACAGATTTTAAACTACATCCCAACTTTCACAACATCTCACTTCACTGGTCATGATGATCTGTGATTGGTCTGCTTTTGAAGGGACATACATATTAATACATATACACATACAGTACATGCATACACACCCGGCCTGTACTAGATGGCTTGGGCTCTATGGTCATGCTGTAAACAACACACGCGCACACGCACACACACACACACACACACACACACACACACACACACACACACACACACACACACACACACACACACACACACACACACACACACACCAAAAGAGGAGGTAGTACCAGTTTCCCGGTAGACAGACGACCCCCCTCCCCTTTTTTGTATATATATATATATATATATATATATATATATATTTCTTTTTTTTTTTTTTCATGCTTTTTTTTGTACATAGTGGTATTTTTTCTCTGTATTTTTATGTCGATATTTCAACTGTTTGGTTGCTACTATATATGCCTATGAAATGAATACCACGGAAACAAGTCCGCAAGGACTTTTTTTGGTCGGACCTTTTAGACAAAAGTATTATAAATGTAACTGTGTTGTTTTACATTCTTTTTGCCTAATAAAAAAATCAATCAATCACACCACGTACCTTGTTCTGCTTCAAGGCTCCCTTCTCCTTCATGTGGGGACAGTCTTTTCCAGTGACCACAGCCTTGATGTCTGCCACGGGCACTGTGGGATGGACACACACACACACACACACACACACGTTTGTATTACTATACTTGAGAGTACATCAACGCTTTAGGACAGCCATTTTATGAATGTAATTTAAAAAATATATATTATTTTGCCATTTTTAACCGTAAGCCTAAAGCCGAAAAACAGCAGATCTATAAGCTCACAACGCGTCGCGCTGCGACGCGTTGTGGGCTTATAGATCGGCTGTTTTTCAGTGCATGACACTGGCGCGCAACTAAGTATAAATCATGTTTAACTCTAATTCCAATCCCTAAACCTAGCCTTCTAAATGTCTAATCCTAACCTGAATGTTTTTCTAATTGTAAAGGTATCTCTAAAAATGTTTTTTTTAACTATAAAACAACCATTTGTCTTGTGAGGACCAGGAAAACGGTCCTCACAATGTAGATTTCTTCAAATTCTACTATACTTGGTCCTCGCAAGTATAGTAATACAAGCACACACACACACACACACACACACACACACACACAGTTCTCTCTTATCAGCTCATCTCCTCACATCATCAGCAGTGGATGACGAGCGTGTCTCATGTCAGAGTTTTGCTTTTTTTCGGGTACATTTTCTTTGAAAGCCCAAAATAGGGACGAACGCCAGGCTGAAAGTGGTTAACGTCTGTCACAGTGCCCACTGATTGCCAGTGACACGCACGTTGATGTAATGCTCTGACTCAACTCCAGTGCAACACACACACACACACACACGCACACACACACACACACACACACACACACACACGCACACGCACACGCACACGCACACGCACACACACACACACACGCACACACACAGGTCACTTTCTGTAGACAATGTGAGTAATACTGCCTTCGGCAGCAGCAGTGGGGATTGTTATAGGGAATAAAAATATCCATCCATCTACCTACTATACTCTAGTCCCCCCCCCC